>NC_139604.1:127670161-128117575 GCF_964270895.1 Podarcis filfolensis
TCATCCTGAAGCAAAGTTCTTAACCCGAGGTACTATTTCTGGGTTAGCGGAGTCTGTAACCTGAAGCATCTGTAACCTGAAGTGTCTGTAACCTGAGGTACCACTGTAGTACATAAGTGGTTTATGAGTTGGACAGACAAGACCACATTAAAAATTATATGTTATATGCAAATGTTTGTGGTAGTCACTGTTATGTAATAATTATGCCTCACATAATTATCAACAGTTGTGATTCTCAAAAAATGGCTACCCTTAAGCAGAACAATTATTTAGATAGAAGAAGAATTACTATTTCTATAAGAAACTGTACCTTTATATCCACTTTTGTCTAAGAGTTGGGCAAATGCTTATGAAAATGCAAATAAATAAATTTCATCATTTCACCCAGTGGGGAGATGGTATTTCGGTTACGTGTCCAAAATACTTCAGAATCACACTTGTTGATAATAACTGGAGCTGTATGGAGATGTATGGAGTGAAATATACTCAGAATCGCAAAGTGATTTCATGCTCTTTATTCAGCTCATAGTGGTGAGGAGGAATGAATGAATGAAAGTCCCCTCAAAGTATCTGCTTTATATACATTATTTACACAATGGGCTGCACATGATTGGCTAATTCCGGAATTCTACTGTAAGCCAATCAAGTTGTGGATTCACTTCTATCTGGAGCATGATTGGGTGGTTCCTGCCAACCAATCATACTGCTACATTGTTCTAGGACCAATCAGACTGCTGCATTCTGAATCCTGTTGTTCTAGGACCAATCAGACTGCTGCAGTTTGGATCCTATTCAACTCAGTACATAACACTGAGTGTCAGGAGTTCAGCCTACACTCGAGTAGGACTCTGGCAGAGACACATGCCCAACTGGCATGTTCTCTCCCTCCTGGTCGATTGTTCAGGAGCTTCATAAGCTTTCTTCAGCCCGAACATCACAGCAAATGATGCCAACCGACACCGGCACACTTAGGGATCTGCAGAGTTTGTGCATCATGAGTGACAGACCTCAGCAACTCAACATTTTGGCTAATCTACTTTATTACATATAGACACACACGGAGCACTGCAACATGGCTCCCTCTCTCTCTAGCATCAGACAGCAAAGAGGGGGGGGGAAACGAAGAAGAAGAAGAAGAAGAAGAAGAAGAAGAAGAAGAAGAAGAGGAGGAGGAGGAGGAGTTTGGATTTGATATCCCGCTTTATCACTACCCGAAGGAGTCTCAAAGCGGCTAACATTCTCCTTTCCCTTCCTCCCCCACAACAAACACTCTGTGAGGGGAGTGGGGCTGAGAGACTTCAGAGAAGTGTGACTAGCCCAAGGTCACGCAGCAGCTGCATGTGGAGGAGCGGAGATGCGAACCTGGTTCCCCAGATTACGAGTCCACCTATCTTAACCACTACCCCACACTGGCTCTTCACGGAACACAGTAACATAAACATCCTCTTTCCGTCACTTCCCACTCAGTGGAGTCGAAACATATACCGTCATGTGAAAGACAAACATCCCATGACTGCAATCACGGAGCAGGAATTCTAACACTGAGATTCTATCTGAGATTCTGCACACACACAATCATACAAATACCACAGATGCCAGGGATTGAACCCATGACTTTCTGCATCCCAAACATGTGCTCTACCACTAATCCTGGGGCCCTGTGCATGAACCACAACCTTCCCTAAGCCCCGCCCCTTCTCCTCTGGCCCTGCCCCCACCTGTTCCATGATTTCGCTGAATAATCTTGCTTAGCTCAAATGCACCCTGGAACTATTATCATAGTTCTTGCTTCCTTGGACTGAAGATGGAGACACATGTGTGTTTGTGTAGAAAGCTCTGACTTTCGCATGGATGGGAGGTAGCCTTTCGTATAAAGGAAAGAGCCGCATCCATCGCCCCACCCACTTTTACCTCAGGCTCCGCCCACCCCTCTGCCACGGCATGTGGCCCCCTAGAAGGTTACTCATGGGGGGATGCGGACCTCGGGCTCAGAACGGTCGCCCACCCTCAGCCTAAACATTCCAAGCTGAGCTCATTGTTTCCTCCTAGAACTGTTAGGTGCGACTCTTTCTGCCAGCACCTGGGGAGAGATTTTCACACACATCTGGAATTCCAAGAAACACGCGAGGTTCCGTTTGTCAGCGTCATATGTTTTTTGCCTTTTTGATCACAGATCCCAGTCCGAACGGCATCCGTGCAAACTCCAGAGGTATTACCCAATGGAAGCCTCACATGCAGAGAATATGTTACCTGGCCTTGGGCAGGTAGCAATCGCAAGGCTGGGGAGTATTTATTTAGAACATTTACGCTTTCGTGATGTTTGTATCCCACCCTCCCTCCATGGTTTGTGTGGGAGATTAGCAGCCAAACCTAACAAATATATGCTCTTTCCGGTTAGCATGTGAAGGGGTTAAGTCCACAGAGCTGTATTGTTGATAGGGCTCTGTGTGATGTCATTTCCCCTCCTCTTCTGGGGAGGATAGAACCTATAGTACTTCCTGCTCCCCTCTCTCTTCCTTTGACCAGCATTAGTTGCAGACATGCCTCTGCATGTCTGTTGGTTGCCTGGGTGGAGGAGAGGACAGGGAGAGTTGTTGTGTTGGGATTTTTGCAGAAGCTTGCCTACTGCACAAAAGGTAAAATTTACACACACAAACACACACACAATGATTTACATACCACCCTTCCTCATAAGATCTCAGGGCAGAATTTAAGTGCCTTGCCCGCATAGTTTTTCCTGCTGCCTGACTGCAGTGTGTCTTTCAGCTCTGCAAATGCCTGTTGCTTGCCTTTGATGGAACACAGAGTGTGGTGTGTGGTTGTGTGCAGAAACTAGCCGACTCTACAAAGGTAGTGTTTAAATTGATTCCTCCACCTGGAAGGTGCCCCCTGGAAGGTTGCTCTGTAGGGAATGTGGCCTTCAGAGGGGAGTTTGTCGCAGCAGGACAGATAGGCACCTGTGACTCTTCCTCAACCTGACTTGTCTCCGCCTCTTGGCCTTCTCTCCTGCTTCCACTTCTGCCTCTGATTCTGGACTGCTGTCTGCCACAGACTCTCCCCGCTCACTTAGCCCTGTTACCGCTTCAGCTTCCAACACCTCTTCCCAGTCTTCCCCCTCTTCTCCCTCTGACCACTCATCGTTGTCCCACAACCACTGTCCAGGCTTTGAGCCTTCTTCTCTTGCAGTTTCTCCAGCTGGTTCCTCCCACCATTCCTCTGTGTCTCCAAACAGCCTCTTTGGCCTTGCTTTGCATCTTCTTTGAGGGTTTTTTGCCTGGCTGGAATGGGCCCTTTAGGTCAGATAATGCCTGTTGGTTGCCTGGGTGGAGGATATGACAGGGAGCGCTGTTGTGTTGGGGTTTTTGTAGAAGCTTGCCTACTGCACAAAAGGTAAAATCTACATCTATTGCCCTGCCCACTTTTGCCTCTAGCCCCACCCACCACTGGTGTGGGGCCCCTGGAAGGGAATGTGGCCCTTGGGCACTTATGGTTATAGCCACATTTTGGAAAGACTTAAAGGCGAGAACTTGAACATGTATTGCCCTTACAGAAATACCAACGCCTTAGATAGCTCAGATAATAGAGCAGGAGACTTTTAATCTCAGGGCCGTCGGTTTGAGCCCCATGTTGGGCAAAAGATTCCTGCTTTGCAGGGGGCTGGACGAGACAGTCCTTGTGGTCCTTTGCAGCTCTGTGGTTCTATGATTCTATGAAATTAAGCCTGGTTAGAGGAACAAGAGGGACGCGGGTGGCACTGTGGGTTAAACCACAGAGCGTAGGATTTGCCGATCAGAAGGTCAGCAGTTCGAATCCCCATGACAGGGTGAGCTCCCGTTGCTCGGTCCCTGCTCCTGCCAACCTAGCAGTTTGAAAGCACATCAAAGTGCAAGTAGATAAACAGGTACCACTCCAGCGGGAAGGTAAACGGCATTTCCGTGCGCTGCTCTGGTTCACCAGAAGCAGCTTAGTCATGCTGGCCACATGACCCGGAAGCTGTATGCCAGCTCCCTTGGCCAATAAAGCGAGATGAGCGCTGCAACCCCAGAGTCGTCCGCGACTGGACCTAATGGTCCCTTTACCTTTACCTTTACCTTTAGAGGAACAAAGTGCACAGATTTCTTTGTGGGAGAATAGCCATTTCCTTTTGTTTATAAATTCTCCAGGAAACCAAAGGTTCATAATAACGTTTGGCTCACTTAATAAGATGCATGGTTGTGTATGTATGGGAATACAGGTTTTCGTAATGTATTTGGCGGGGTGGTCTGGGGAAATAAACAAATAAGAGGGGAAGAAAGTTTCCTACCCCATATGTAACCACTACACCACACTAGCAGGTGCAGATTGGGGGTGCAAGATGCAGGTACGAACTCGCATTGCCCAGATGATCGCTGAAGGAGGAGGTGGCTTGCCTCTGGGAGTCCTACAACTGAGGAATGGAGGCTGCAATTAAGTTTTCATTACAGAGGAATTTGACAAACGGTGTGAGGTTTATTTGCTTCTTACTGAAGATGCTGCAGCTGGAGCTCAGGACACCTTCAGCTTCTGCAACAGATTGTCTGCAGAAGCTTTATCTTATTCAGGCTGGAAATGGGTCACTCGGCTCGCTCTTGCAAGTGATTACAACATTGCTGGAATCACTCCATCCATCAGTGCGTGAACTCTGGGAACACTTAGCCGAGCTCAGCTCCAATGCATTACTTCAGCTGGAGGAGCCGCGATAGGTAATGCAGCGGCGAGGAAGGAGCTAAATGATAACAAAAAGTCTCCCGGCTGAAAATGTAAAGTGCTGTGCAACTATTTTTAGTGACCTCTCTGGCTCGGATAATGTAGTGAGCAAAGTGGATGTGAACATCCACCTTGGGTGAATCGAGTCTGGCTGCTTGCCATCCAGCACAAGCTGGCAAAGGTTAATTCCACCTTTCCCAAGGGGAAGAGGTTCTGTTGTACAGTGTACATGTTAAAAAATGGCCCTTTAATGGACCGGTCCTGGGGAAAAATGTGCCTGCTATACGATCTTTCTGCATGAAGTATATAGCTCGGGTAAACACAGGAAGAAGGTACTGTGCTTTGCAGCGCAATTCTACCTATTTATATCTACAGCTATAATAAAAATATAAGGCTGTCGTCGTGCTGCAGTTTGCTTGGTTACAGATAGGTGGCGCTGTGAATTACAGTGTGATGCGGCAATAGATTGCCTAAGCAAAGCATGGAAGGGCAGCCAGAACCCAGTTCCATTGGCTCCCCAGTTCCATTGGCTCATTCTGCCATCCCTGGGGACCACTATCTATGGAATCTAGATCCCCAGGCCAACTGGCACTGGTACCGACCACCTTCCTCCTCCCTGACCAGCCAGGAAAGCTGCTGCTTCTGCCACCACTGCCAGTTGGTTAGGATGAAGAGTCTGTCCAGCAGGAGGAATGAGGGAAGTGGTTAGAAGCAGAGGCCCACTGATTCGGTAAGCTGCTGCAGCCACTACCATCAGTCCCCAGGCTGGCTGTCCTCTACTTCTGTCTTTCTTTCTGTGCTGCCAGGTCGACTCTTCGTCTTCTTTGGCTGTTGCTGCAGCAGCATGAGGAGGAAAGGAGAAGGTGTAGGTCCTTCTGCAGTGCCCCCCTCCCACTTCTGGTTTGTACCTCCAACATTGGGAGTAGGCAAAGGAGAACGAGGGAGAGGGGATCATGAGGTCTAGTGGGCTGGGGTAGGCTGAGCTGGCAATCTTCCCTGCCCTCCTCCTTTGCACCTCCAACATGGGGAGTGGCAAAGGAAAAGTGGGGTGGTGGTGGCAAAAGGTTGAACGGATCATTGCTGGACGGGCTTTGCAAGTCTTCACTTGCCCCTCTCAACCTCTGATTTTGGGATTTTGCCAGGTGGGCAGGAGGACAACTCACCTGTCAATCATAATCACACCACATTGACACCATTGATTTCTGCATTGCAGGGGGTTGAACTAGATGACCTCGGGGGAGCCCTTACAACTCCACCATTCTATGGTTCTGCGATACACCAGCAGCACCCAAGGCGGATTACAACAGTTTTAAAATTCAGAATTAAAAACAGTCAAACTATTGCCCCCTTGTAGAACTCAGCAGGGAAGAAGAGGGCGGGGACAAAACTTAGAATGTGTTGGCTCAGCCTGCTGTGGCCTCTGGCGCCACCTACTGTTCGCCTCCTTGCCTTCCGCCCTACCAATCCTAGTGGGCACCTGCTGCCACTGGTCACACTGCATCTCAGCCTATCCTGCCTCTCAGAGAGACCTACCCAGGCGCAATAAATTAGAACAGCCAGAACTGCCTCTATAGAGGTGCAGAACTAAAACTGCCAGCACCTTTGCAAAGCTAAGCAGGTTCTGGCATGGTTTCAAATTGGATGGGGGACCACATGTTGAGATTACCGCATTGCAGGGGGTTGGAGGGTTGCACTAGATGAGCCGCAGGGTCCCTTCCAATTCTACAGTTCTATGATGTTGCTGATCCATCCAGGGGCGTAGGAAGGAGGGGGCGGTCCGCCCTGGGTGTCATCCCTGAGGGGGGTGACAAAATCCCCCTTGGGCGGATCACCGCCATTCCCCCCTGGGTGCTTATCATCACTCTGATCACTCCCAATGGGCGCTAATCGCCACGCCAATCACCCCCCTTGGCACTGATCACCCCCAATGGGCGCTGATCGCCGCACCAATCACCCCCCTGGGCAGCTTGCTCCATCCCCCTGGTGCACGGCATGTACGCCGCTCCAGGTGCCCAAGCAGCTAGCTCTGCTGCTGGATCCATCTGTGTTTTCCAACTCTCTCTCTCTCTCTCTCTCTCTCTCTCTCTCTCTCTGTGTGTGTGTATGTGTGTGTACAGTCATACCTCGGGTTACAGACGTTTTGGGTTGCGCAATTTCAGGTTGCGCACCACGCTGAACCCGGAAGTACCGGAACGGGTTACTTCCGGGTTCTGGTGCTTGCGCATGCACAGAAGTGCTAGGTTACGCTTTGCGCATGCGCAGAAGTGCTGAATCGCGACCCGTGCATGTGCAGATGGGTTGCAAACGCTGTGGGCTGTGAACGTGCTTCCCGCACGGAGTTCACAAAGTAAAATAAACACTCCAGCATGATAAAAGTTTTAAGAGGCCCTAAAATGGTTTAAATGATGTAGATCAGGGGTGTCAAACTCAAATTCATCGGGGGGCCGCATCAGCAGTTTGGTCACCCTCAAAGGGCCGGTTGTTCAGGCAGCCGTTGGATCTGTCACATCACAGGATGGCATGCGCTCAATATAAAAACAAGTGGAGGTTTCCTGAATGCATGTAAAGTGGAGGTTTCCTGTGTAGAACGGCCGGTGCCGCTAGAGGGCAGACGTTCTCTGGCTTGTAGGCTGCCTCGCATGCGCTGAAGAGGCGGCTTTCTTGTGTCAAAAAAAAAAAAGAAGTGAGAATAAAAGGTGAAGGCTGGCGGCCGGCGGCGGCTACAAGGGCCACATGACGAGGTCTGGCGGGCCGGATTCGGCCCGCGGGCCTTGTGTTTGACACCCATGATGTAGATGGTCAAATAACAAGCAGAGATAAGATCTGTAATAAAAACACCAAAGAATCAGCCATAAAGCCAGCAAATCAGTGTTGATTACAGTAGAACCTCGTGTTACGTCCTTGCGAACGCTGTGGGTTACGAGCTCCGCTATCCGCTATCCCGGAAGTAGATGCTTCTGGTTGTGACCTTTGCCCCGGGATGCGTGCGGAAGTTGTGCGCTGGCGGCGTGGCAGCAGCAGGAGGCACCATTAGTGAAAGCACGCCTCGGGTTATGAACGGTTTCGGCTTAAGAACGGACCTCCGGAACAAATTAAGTTCGTAACCAGAGGTACCACTGTATAGTCACCCAACACCCCGACACACCCAAAGGCCTTTTGAAACCTTCTCCATTGCCTCAGGTGGCAAAATGTCTTGGGCTGGACCTGATCACCCACCCAAATGTGCACATGTCTATAGTCAAATGGACTTGGGCTCCATCCAAATTGTGCATTTAAAGCTTTGTTTCCACATTAAACCTATATACTATATCAGTCATGGCTTCCCCTCCTGTCCCAAGCACCCTGGGAACTATAGCTAGTTAAGGGTGCTAAGCATTGTTCAGTGACCCCTATTCCCCTCACAGACCTATTGCCCCCAGCATGGCTGAACAACCAATCCCTCTTCCCAGGGAACTGTAGCTCTGTGATGGGAATAGGGGTCCCCTAACAGCTCTCAGCTCTCTTCACAAACTACAGTTCCCAGGTTTCTTTGGAGTGGAGGCAACCAAGATGACCAAGGGCCTGGAAGCCAAGCCTGATGAGGAACAGTTGAAGGAGCTGGGTATGTTTAGCCTGGGAAAAAGGAGATGGAAAGGAGATAGGATAGCTATCTTCAAATATCTCAAGGGCTGTCCCATGGGAGATGGAACAAACTTGCTTACTCCTGCTCCGGGGGTAGGACTTGGCTTCCATTTACAAGACAGGAAATTCCGACTGAACATCAGGAAGGTCTTTCTGATAGTAAGAGCTGTTTGACAGTGGAACAGACTCCCTCGGAAGGTTGTGGACTCTCCTTCCTTGGAGGTTTCCAAGCAGAGGTTGGATGGCTATCTGTCATGGATGCTTGAGTTTGAGATTCCTGCATTGCAGGGGGTTGGACTGGATGACCCTTGCCGTCCCTTCCAACTCTACATTTCTATGATTCTATGGAGAGAAAGCCGTGACTGCAGGTCCCATTATCCAAAAGCTTGCTATACAAAAACTCTCTTATCTAAACATGAGGAATTAGTACTCAAACTTCGCTCTACACACTGCAGATTTAGGTATCCAAACAGCCGGACCTGTGGATAGTAGTGCAAACAAAGAAGCAGCCTTCAACAAGCCATAGTTTTTGTGTTTTGCTCATTTCTCTGCGACTTCTCTGCGACCCATCCCCTCTGCAGGGAGGTGGGACCAATTCGGATGGTCCGCCCCCGCCACTTAATGGATCCAAATGGTTTCCAGAGAGTGGTAGGGGATGCTTTATCCCATGTTGATGGCCTTTCAGCTGATTCCCTGGTGGCCCGCTGGAATGTGGAGCTAACCAGGGCTATTGACTGTTTGGCTCCGAAGCGCCCTCTCCGATTGCATGGAGCCCGGACAGCCCCGTGGTTTTCCACGGATCTGAGGGCAATGAAACAATCGTTGAGACGGCTAGAGCGCCGGTGGCGGATAACTCATTCCGAATCCGACCGGACACAGGTTAGAGCTCAACGTCGAGCCTACCAAGTGGCGATAGCGACGGCAAAGAAGAATTTCTTCGCCGCCTCTATTGCATCTGCAGAAAACAGCAGCAGGAGACTTTTTCAGGTGGTTCACAATTTAGCGGAACCACCTGCAACATCGGGGCCCAGTACGGGCCACATGTTCTCCTGCAATGATTTTGCAAAGTTTTTTGCAGATAAAATCGCTCAGATTCGGGAAGAAGTAGACTCCACCGTGGGAGCAGGGCCGGGGCGGGAGAGTGCTAGAGTTCTGTCTAGTCAAGTTGAGTGGGATCAATTCCAATCTGTTACCTCCGAGGATGTGGACAGGCTGCTTGGACGAGTGAAACCAACCACCTGTCTCCTGGATCCTTGCCCATCCTGGCTTATAAAAGCTAGCCGGGAAGGACTGGGCGATGGGCTTCGTGGGGTGGTGAATGCTTCCCTCCGTGAGGGAGCCTTCCCAGACCCGCTGAAAGAGGCGGTTATTAAACCGCTTCTTAAAAAACCATCTTTAGATGCGGCCACGATGGCCAACTATCGCCCAGTCTCAAATCTTCCATTCTTGGGCAAGGTTATTGAGCGAGCGGTTGCCGAACAACTCCAGGCACGCCTGGAAGAAGCGGACCATTTGGATCCCTTCCAGTCGGGATTCAGGCCTCATCATGGGACTGAAACTGCCTTGGTCGCACTGGTTGATGATCTCCGGCGGGCTAGGGACAAAGGTGAGAGCTGTTTCCTAGTTCTGCTGGATCTCTCAGCGGCGTTTGATACCATCGACCATAACATCCTTCTGGACCGTCTTCAGGGGCTGGGAGCTGGAGGCACTGTCATACAGTGGTTCCGCTCCTTCCTCCTGGGCCGTGTTCAGAAAGTGGTGGTGGGGGATGAGTGTTCAGACCCCTGGGCTCTCACTTGTGGGGTGCCTCAGGGTTCTGTCCTCTCCCCCATGCTTTTCAACATTTACATGCAGCCGCTGGGAGAGATCATCAGGAGGTTTGGGCTGGGTGTTCATCAGTATGCGGATGATACCCAGCTCTACCTCTCTTTTAAATCAGAACCAGTGAGGGCGGTGAAGGTCCTGTGTGAGTGTCTGGAAGCGGTTGGAGGATGGATGGCGGCTAACAGATTGAGGTTGAATCCTGACAAGACAGAAGTACTGTTTTTGGGGGACAGGAGGCGGGCAGGTGTGGAGGATTCCCTGGTCCTGAATGGGGTAACTGTGCCCCTGAAGGACCAGGTGCGCAGCCTGGGAGTCATTTTGGACTCACAGCTGTCCATGGAGGCACAGGTCAAATCTGTGTCCAGGGCAGCTGTTTACCAGCTCCATCTGGTACGTAGGCTGAGACCCTATCTGCCTGCGGACTGTCTCGCCAGAGTGGTGCATGCTCTGGTTATCTCCCGCTTGGACTACTGCAATGCACTCTACGTGGGGCTACCTTTGAAGGTGACTCGGAAACTACAACTAATCCAGAATGCGGCAGCTAGACTGGTGACTGGGGGCGGCCGCCGAGACCATATAACACCGGTCTTGAAAGACCTACATTGGCTCCCAGTACGTTTCCGAGCACAATTCAAAGTGTTGGTGCTGACCTTTAAAGCCCTAAACGGCCTCGGTCCAGTATACCTGAAGGAGCGTCTCCACCCCCACCATTCTGCCCGGACGCTGAGGTCCAGCGCCGAGGGCCTTCTGGCGGTTCCCTCATTGCGAGAAGCAAAGCTACAGGGAACCAGGCAGAGGGCCTTCTCGGTAGTGGCGCCCGCCCTGTGGAACGCCCTTCCAGCAGATGTCAAAGCGATAAACAACTACCTGACATTCAGAAGACATCTTAAGGCAGCCCTGTTCAGGGAAGTTTTTAACGTGTGATATTTTATTGTATTTTTGGTTTTTATGGAAGCCGCCCAGAGTGGCTGGGGAGGCCCAGCCAGATGGGCGGGGTATAAATAATAAATTATTATTATTATTATTATTATTATTATTATTTGTGGCAGCTAGAAACCATGGTGGGTGGGAGGGGGAGAGATCCAACAAATAAAAAAGTAACACCCTCCTTTGTTGTTTGCCTTTTGCAAGGTTTCAGAAGGTTTCCCCTTCATTTTGGGGTCAAAATTCCGTGATCGGGAACACATTATAAATTTCCCCATAGGAATCAATGGAAATAGTCAACCCGTTATGTGAACGTTTGCCTAGTTAACGATTTCCTGAGAGCACATTTGTGTTCAGATAGTGGAACCAGTGTGCATGGTGCAGATGGGGCCTGGGTATTATCCAAGGAAGGACGACGCATCTAGCTTTTTCCTTCCTGTGTTGCTTGGCCATGAGATGGATGATCAGAAAGGCAACAGTAGACTCCCCATGTGAAACAGTGATACCATCTTCCAAGCTGCAGGTGTCATGAAAAAATTAATACCATAATATTATTATAAATTTAGGTGGGACCACCCCTAAGCCCTAGAAATTAATAAATGCCGGGGGTTTGAATAATTGGGGGTATAGATTAAAGCACAAACTGCAAAGGTAAAGGTAAAATGTAAAGGACCCCTGGATGGTTAAGTAGTTGCAGTGTTCATCTCACTTTCAGGCCGAGAGAGGCCGCGTTTGTCCACAGACAGCTTTCCGGGTCATGTGGCCAGCAGGACTGAACCATCTTCTGGTGCAATGGAACACCGTGACGGAAACCAGAGTGCATGGAAACGCCATTTACCTTCCCGCCACAGCGGTACAGAGCTGTGCCAGAGAGGGTATTCCTGGGCTGGCTTCTGCAAACCAACCTGGCTGGCTCAGTGAAGAGCAAACCTGTTAACATGACCAAAGGTGTTGATGGGCCATCAGGGAGAGGAATCCTTTAGTATGGGGAAGGAGGTGATACTAAGGAGATGGGCTGTGTGTTTGAGGGGACAGGAAAAGGGAATTTTCCAACAAGGGTTACTGGGAAGGAGAAGCAGGAAGAAGAGCTGATATCCATCTTGGGCAGGACTCAGCTACACTAGTCAAAAAACAGTGTTTAGAATGTGTTATAAACATGCAACACCAGATGGCGACGGAGAGCAATTTCCCCCCATAGCCTTTCCCCCCTTTTGTTATAGCGATTTAATTTCTGACTTATTTATAGCGGGTTTTTTCCTTGTGTGTAGATCCACCCTGAAGGCTGCCTCCGCTGCTGTGGGTGACAAACCCTTCTTGAAATGGCCATGCTGTAAGATCTGGACTTCCTCCATGCAGAATGAGGGTGTAAATAGGTGAATAAACCATATTTCTTAAAGCCACTACATTCTCCACTGTGTCTTCCATTCTCCAAAGGGACAGGGATCCTGTGTGAATGCCTGAGACCCCATGGGCTTTTGCCACCGCTTGGCACAAAGAGGGGCAGGCACATGGCTTTTGTAACAATATATTTATTTTTTTACTAGCTGAGAACAAGGCTGCTACTCATAAACAGGGGGAAATGGGTGCTTCTCAGTAGTATAGCATTTATTTGCATGCAGAAGGTCCCTGGCATCTTCAGGTAGGACAGGGAAAGACTTTCTGTCTGACATCCCAGAGAGCTGCTGCCAGTCAGTGTTGACAATACTGAGCTAAATGGACAAATGGGTCTGACTCTCAATTTACAGCAGCTTCCTGTGTGCTTATTGATTAAACAGTTTTAAAGATGATTGTTATTGAAGCGATAAGGTGCTTCATCCCCTTTTAATATCAAGGTAACTGTTAAAAGGGACGCGGGTGGCGCTTTGAGTTAAACCACAGAGCCTAGGACTTGCCGATCAGAAGGTCGGCGGTTCATATCCCCACGACGGGGTGAGCTCCCGTTGCTCGGTCCCTGCTCCTGCCAACCTAGCAGTTCAAAAGCACAAAAGTGCAAGTAGATAAATAGGTACCACTCCGGCGGGAAAGTAAACGGCGTTTCCGTGTGCTGCTCTGGTTTGCCAGAAGCGGCTTAGTCATGCTGGCCACATGACCTGGAAGCTGTATGCCGGCTCCCTCGGCCAATAAAGCGAGATGAGCGCCGCAATCCCAGAGTCGGCCACGACTGGACCTAATGGTCAGGGGTCCCTTTACCTTTACCTTTAACTGTTAAAAGCGTTTTTCTTTTCTTTTAAGAAACGTAATTAGTCATTTCTGTGTTCCCTCATTTCCCAACGGGAGAAGCAGAAATCCACATTGGCTTCACAAATAGGCATGCAGAGTGAAGGTTCCAGTGTATATTTCAGAGCAAGCCTCTCTGTCCCGGAACAGAGGATGGTGCTACTCTGACCACACAAATTGTCCGGTGTGGCACCATTTGCTGGTGGGAAAAGGCATTCGAGAGGACAAAGTGGAACTTTACAAAGGATCAAACAGGAATCTTGGACTCCTCTCTATGCCAGCTCTGAAATCAAATGGTGTTTAGAGTCCATTCTAGTCCACAATGGGCAGAAAGTACCCTGGAAAATAAGAAATCACATTCCCCTTACATTGCCAGCTCTTTAAGCTCTACAGGGTAGAGGACCTCCACAGCTGTCTCTCTTCTCTCTCAAACTGAGTTACAGCAGCATATCAGCCCAGAGATCTGTTTGGTTTTCTTAGCTCCAAACGTGCTTTAGTGCAAATTCTTTGCTCTAAATTGCTCTGCAATTTATCCATCAGAGGCCTCACGTTTTCACCCGGCTGCTTACAAATCCAGCTCAGACCACCTACCTTATTTGTCTCCTGCCCTCTTTTTCCAAGCAACTCAAGGTTGATCATGGATGCTCCATGCCGCCGCCACCCCCCAATTTTGTTTCGTATCTCGCAGCAACCTTGCGGGGCACGTTAGGCTGTGAGATGGGGATTGGCTTAAAGTAACACACACAAACACACACAGACCGGTGAACCAAGAAGGAACCTGAACAGTTTTCCCATGGCATCACAATGGCTGTGTGCGACAAGTTCCTGGGACAGTTTTGTAGCAGCAGCCCAATTCAAAATAATAATAATTTTTATTTTTTTTATTTTAAAGGAAGGTTGTGTAATGTTTGCATACTGGGGAATCGCCTTGCTTTCTAATCGTGCACTTTGCACACAGCTCCGTCCCAAAGGTTGACCAATCTGGCTTGCTTTGTCTAAAGCTATTTTAAACCTATCTGACGTCCTGCAGTGCTTGGTGTGAAGCTGCTTTGACTCTGCGATACCCAACTGAACTTTTCTGGAGTGCTTAATCAGACTCTGTTTTTAAAATCCGCGATCCCAGCCACCGCTGGACTTTCTGGAGCTGAATCTGCAATGCCAACCTGAATTTCCTGCTTGACTGTTACCTGCTTAACCACTCTGGGGATCCCAGCTATTGTATGAGTGAGTGAGTGTGTGTGTGTTTGTGTGTTTAACCAAAGTTCCATTTCCCCTTTTGTCCGTCCAGTGGTCCCCACTTTGCTGTTGCTCAGCTTTAGCCCTGATGAGCAGAAGGCAAGCGGAGGGGGGTGGGTGTTTGTGAGTGTGTGTATGAGAGAAAGAGAAAAGGGGGGTGGTAGAAGCTGTGAAAAGAGGCCCTTCTTCTGTCCACAGCTGGGCAGAGGCCCACCCTCCCCCTTTCTCTCTCCTCCTTGCAAAATCAATCCCTCCACAAGCCAAACTCATCTCTTCCCCAAAATGCATTAGCCATTCAACGCCCCCCCCTCCCAGCAGCAGCGGCAGCAGCAACCCCCCCCCCCAGCTTGCCTTTTGTCCCAAGGAGGACTGCAAACCCTCTCATTAAAGCTTATTACTCTGAGCAGTTTGACAGCCTCCCTGCCCAGCTTGCGAGACTCCCCTATTCAGGCCTGCCCCCGCCTGAAAAGAAAACGGAAGTATTCAACTGGCTGAATAGAGGGGAAAAGCTGTTTCACTTCTCCTCCCTCCCTATTCATGTTACTTCTGATACAATACTTTCCTCTTTGTCCGCCTAAAGAGAGACAGGTCAAGGAAGGCCCTGTAACAGGCTTTTCTTCTGCACTTTGTTTAACGTAAATAACCAATTCTTGCTTTGTTTCTTAATGCCTCTTTGTCCGGCCTCTGAATTTGACATCTCGCTGGTCTGGTGGAATGAATGCATGTCTACTTCGAAGTAAGACCCACTGGGTTTTTAATGGGGGGGCACACCTTACTCCCAGGTAAGGGTGTGCACACTGCGGGGGTTTCAGCCTTAATAATAATAATAATAATAATAATAATAATAATAATAATTTATTTATACCCCGCCCATCTGGCTGGGCTTCCCCAGCCACTCTGGCCGGCTTCCAAAAAAAATATTAAAATACCGTAATACATCAAACATTAAAAGCTTCCCTAAACAGGGCTGCCTTCAGATGTCTTCTAAAAGTCTGGTAGTTGTTGTTCTCTTTGACATCTGGTGGGAGGGCGTTCCTTAAAGTGTTCTTATGCTAATTTGGATGCTGGTCTGTTTATTATATCATACCATTTCAAGTCAGATTTCTGCTCATCCCGCCCTCTAAACATAAGCAAGCTGGGTCCAGTCCAATGCGGGGTGGGGTGGGGGAGATGGCAGAGGGGAAGGGAAGCTGAGCAGACTGAAGGATGATTCATGCCGTCACCAGAGGCAAAACCTGGATATGTGGGGTGGCACCAGGCCTCCATCTCCTCTCCAGGGCCGATGTGCATCCACTCAATTTCTGCAATCTGTCCAGCCTTTTCTCCCTGATACGGAAGGACTGGAGGGTTGTGTGTGTGTGCATGCAGAGGCAAAAGCCTCCAGAAGTCCCATCCTCCAGTGAAAACAGGAACAGAGTCTTTGGATCTCCCATTATCATGGATTTGGGGAAGGACTCGGTAGAAGAACATTTCCTTTCACTGGTTCAGTCCCTGGCATCTCCAGGTAGGGCTGGGAATCTGAAACTCTGGAGAGAGCAGCTGCTAGTCTGCTTAGGCAGTACTGATGGATCAATTGGTCTGACTCAGAGTAAAGCAGCATCGTTTGTACCTCAGCTACTTAACTCCCAGAAATAAGCAAATGGCATTTTTTCCATGCTCTTGGGGCTATCTTTGAAGGTGCCTCAGAAACTACAACTAATCCAGAATACGGCAGCTAGACTGGTGACTAGGAGTGGACCATATAACACCAGTCCTAAAGGATCTTCACTGGCTCCCAGTATGTTTCTGAGCACACTTCAAAGTGTTGGTGCTGACCTTTAAAGCCCTAAACGGCCTCGGCCCAGTATACCTGAAGGAGCGTCTCCACCCCCATCGTTCAGCCAGGACACTGAGGTCCTCCTCTGAGGATCTTCTGGCAGTTTCTTCACTGTGAGAAGTGAAGGGAACCAGACAGAAGGCCTTCTCAGTAGTGGCGCCTTCCCTGTGGAATGGCCTCCCGTCAGATGTCAAGGAGATAAAGAGCTACACAACTTTTAGAAGACATCTGAGGGCAGCCTTGTATTGAGAAGTTTTTAATGTTTGATGTTTTATTATGTGCTGGAAGAGTGGCCAGGGAGACCCAGCCAGATGGGTGGGGTATAAATAATAAAATGATTGTTATTGTTATTGTAACATTTCCTTCACCCATGCCAATAGCACTTGCTGTGGCTGCAGAGACAGGTAACTTGTAACTGCTGGCTCCCGTGTTGTTTTTGCTGTGTTAGCAGCACCAAAGTGATTCTGGGGCACAAGCTTGGGCAGTGTGTATAGAAGTCCTGGGCTGCCCAGATGACAAGACCTACCTCGCTGATGTGATCCACAGGAAAGCAGAGCAATACATTTGGCCCCAGCTTGGCTACAGAAGTTGCCAGAAGGAGGTGTACAAGGCGCCATCCAACCATCTTAGGGACTCCACTCCGCATTTGTGTAGGGTTTATTCCTTAGCCTTTTCTTCTCCCGAAGATGTCCTGCAAGGTAGGGGTTTTATCTCAGGACTTACTCCTGAAGTATTCTCCCATTCATAGATGCTGGAGCCTTCTGGCGGTTCCCTCACTGCGAGAAGCCAAGCTACAGGGAACCAGGCAGAGGGCCTTCTCGGTAGTGGCACCCGCCCTGTGGAACGCCCTCCCATCAGATGTCAAAGAGAACAACAACTACCAGACATTTAGAAGACATCTGAAGGCAGCCCTGTTCAGGGAAGCTTTTAATGTTTGATGCATTACTGTATTTTATTATTTTGTTGGAAGTCGCCCAGAGTGGCTGGGGAAGCCCAGCCAGATGGGTGAGGTATAAATAAATTATTATTATTATTATTATTATTATTATTATTATTATTATTATTGGTTCAGAAGCATACAGCCTCTGTTCCAAGCAGTAGAATACAGCCACCATTTGGAAACCTATGTCCCCAATGTGGAAGGACTTGTGGATCCAGAATTGCCCTCCACAGTCACTTACGGACCAACTGTTATGAACGTGTTCATGGAAGACAATCTTACTCGGCTACGAATGATCACCAGAGAAGATACTAGAATTGGGATCACACAATAAAGTTGATGAGACAAATAACAAAGCAGGCAGAAAGAAAATGGTTTCACACAAACACATAGACTCCCATATGCATTATACATTTAAAGCAGTATTGCACCACTTTAAAAATGGCATAGCTTCCCCACCTACCTGTGATTCTCAGGAACTAGGAGTAAGTCCTGCTATGTTCAAAGCAGCTTTTTGTGGGAATGTTAAGGAAGGTAGGAAAAGATATATTGTTTTGATATTATCCCTCCTCACTCACGCTAGTGAGTAAATGGCAGAGCACATTCCCTTTGCAAATTATTGGAAGCAAGTTGATTATTCATTAGAATCCTTTACAGTGGTGCCTCGGGTTACATACGCTTCAGGTTACATATGCTTCAGGTTACAGACTCCACTAACCCAGAAATAGTGCTTCAGGTTAAGAACTTTGCTTCAGGATGAGAACAGAAATTGTGCTCTGGTAGCGCAGCAGCAGCAGGAGGCCCCATTAGCTAAATTGGTGCTTCAGGTTAAGAACAGTTTCAGCTTAAGAATGGACCTCCGGAACGAATTAAGTACTTAACCTGAGGTACCACTGTAATTAAGCAATCCAGTCTGGCTTGTCCAGTCTGGATTGTTCCTGGTAAGTTTCCCCTTTATTTCCCTCTTAAAATAATAACAACACAACACAGTCTTCTTTAAAAGTAAGAATAAAGTTTTACTTACATTCAGTTCACAGCAGTAATCTGAAGGCAGGCTTTATCTTGTGGTTACAGTGAAAAGAAGTCTGAGCTACATCTCAGACTTTCTGCTTGTGGGCTCCATCCTATGTGAAGGTTGAGCCATGCTCTGGCTAAGAGCCAGGAGAGTCCAAGAGTAAGAGAGTAGGAGTCCAAGAGAGAGGTGGTTGCATGGCCAGCCCTTTTAGCTGGTCAACTAGGGTCACAGACATCTACCTAGTCACACACAAGGGGAGGAAGCTTCAGAGCAGGTATGACAGGAAGTCCTCCCTGTCTGGAGCCACATTCCCCTGCGTGTCCATTCTAGGCAACAGGAAATGTTGTACTTGACTGCTCTGGTAATAATACACCCCACATTTATTTCTAGGAAAGTTTGAAAAGTATTGCAGTAGAAGTCCAATGTTGTTGTTGTTTAGTCATTTAGTCGTGTCCGACATTTCGTGACCCCATGGACCAGAGCACGCCAGGCACTCCTGTCTTCCACTGCCTCCCACAGTTTGGTCAAACTCATGCTGGTAGCTTTGAGAATACTGTCCAACCATCTCATCCTCTGTCATCCCCTTCTCCTTGTGCCCTCAATCTTTCCTAACATCAGGGTCTTTTCCAGGGAGTCTTCTCTTCTCATGAGGTGGCCAAAGTATTGGAGCCTCAGCTTCAGGATCTGTCCTTCCAGTGAGCACTCAGGGCTGATTTCCTTCAGAATGGATAGGTTTGATCTTCTTGCAGTCCATGGGACTCTCCAGAGTCTCCTCCAGCACCATAATTCAAAAGCATCCATTCTTTGGCGATCAGCCTTCTTTATGGTCCAGCTCTCACTTCCACACATCCCTACTGGGAAAACCATAGCTGTGGTTTCAACTTGTGTAGGGTTTCAACTTGAGGTCATTAGACACCTGCTTAAGCATGGGCATAGCCAGGATTTATCTGGGGAGGGGGGGACAGGACACCCAGTGGCGTAGCGTGGGGGGTGCAGGGGGGGCCGGCCGCACCGGGCGCAACATCTGGGGTTAGGGCAAATCCATGGGTTAGGGGGCGCAAATCCACGGGTTAGGGGGCGCAAATTACTTGCCTTGCCCTGGGTGCTGACAACCCACGCTACGCCACTGAGGACACCCACCTGTCACCATCCTCTGTCTGGCTCTGTCTAGCAGATTTGGAATGAAATCTCTCGATAACCGTTTTTTAAATCACTTTCTTTTGACCCCAAGTGCTCAGAAAAATCTGTCAAAATCTTTCTACAATTTCAACGTTTGGTTTAGTATTTTTTATTTATTTACTTGATTAAGGGGGGCAGCTGTCCCCTTGCTCCCCCCATTACACCCATGTGCTTAAGGCTTAGATGAGCCCCAAGGAGCACAGTGGCATGTACATCCCACTAAACATGCCCGGGGTTCCAAGTCTGTAGAACAACCAGTTCAGGATTCAGTTCAGGATTGGCCACAGGTTAGAGTCACAGGTTAGAGTCGCAGGTTAGCCACCCTTGGTGCAATTGTTGCTGTAATCCTGTACTTATTTACTTGGGAGTAAGCTCCATTGAACTCAGTGGGACCTTCTGCTGAGTAGACGGCTAGCAGGGGTCAGCAAACCTTTTTCAGCAGGGGGCCGGTTCACTGTCCCTCAGACCTTGTGGGGGACCGGACTATATTTTGAAAAAAATAATAATGAACGAATTCCTATGCCCCACAAATAACCCAGAGATGCAATTTAAATAAAAGCACACATTCTGCTCATGTAAAAACACCAGGCAGGCCCCACAAACAACCCAGAGATGCATTTTAAATAAAGGGACACATTCTACTCGTGTAAAAACACGCCGATTCCTGGGCCATCAGCGGGCCGGATTGAGAAGGCGGTTGGACCAGATCCGGCCCCCAGGCCTTAGTTTGCCCATCCATGAGCTAAAAGATTGCTCTGCCAGCCATTTTAAGAACTTCCTAAAGCCTAAGAATATACTGGTTCGTTTTTCTTTTACGAATTATGTTAAAAATCACAGGCTGCAAACTGATGAATGAAGGCTGCACCCTAATCGGATTGGGAGGATTGCTCCAAAATAAGGTACTAGCCAGAGAAACTTTGTAGTTTCCATTTTATAGTGGACACCCCCCCCTAAGAAAATCAGTGGTTTGGTGTATCCATTTACATGGTCTGACTTTTCTGACCATCTTCCTCCTGCTATTATTGAGATACACACTTAGCCGGTAGTAAGCCCCAAGCTGAGCTCAGAGAGACTTACTCCCGAGTAAACATGTATGGAGATGGGCAGTGAGGCTGCAATTCAAGATGCATTTACTTAGGAGAAAGTCTCCATTGAACTCGGTGGGACTTACTCCCCAGTAAACATGCATGGAATCCTACTGCACCCCAAGCGCTTCTTGGTAAATTTTTATTGGATCTGGGCCGTCAGCATGTCCCACTCCTTTAATTAAACAGGGATTCTAATTAACGGAGATCCCTTTCTCCCTTCTGTTCGCAGCGCGCGCCCTCCCCTCCTCAAACTTCTATTATTTTATCGGCATTAATCCTTCACGCTATTTAAATCACATTAATGGCGGGGCACCGGGAGGAGCTGTACTCAACCAAACTGCAGTGCGGACTAAATGCAACGTCAGCGCCTATCTCCTCCACAAACACCCAGCCGGTATCTCGTCGCTGTTTGGTCTCCCGTACCAAACTGGAGAAAATGGGATGTTTCTTAAGGCAAGAAAGAGATGATTAAAATGGAGATTAACACCAAATCCTGAGCATTTAACGATTCCCCCAGAAACAGGGAGTTTTGTTACTGAGAAGTAAAATGTTATTATGCACCTCAATCCTATAGATGTTCACTCGGAAGCAAGTGGCGCCGTGATAACCAGTAATGCAAGTAAGTGTCTGTTCAATGGTTCATTCGTCCTTCCTTCCTTCCTTCCTGTTTTGTTTTCTTTTATTATTATTTTTTAAAAAATAATAAGAAAAAGAAAGCAGCCAAGGAGCGCAGCGCAAGAAGGGGATCGATGGCCCGGCCCCGCAAGCAGAAGTAATACAGTGGTACCTCGGGTTAAATACGCTTCAGGCTACATATGCTTCAGGTTACAGACTCCGCTAACCCAGAAATAGTGCTTCAGGTTAAGAACTTTGCTTCAGGATGAGAACAGAAATCGTGCTCCGGCGGCGCGGCAGCAGCAGGAGGCCCCATTAGCTAAAGTGGTGCTTCAGGTTAAGAACAGTTTCAGGTTAAGTACGGACCTCCGGAACGAATTAAGTACTTAACCTGAGGTACCACTGTAATAATAATAATAATAATAATAATAATAATTTATTATTTATACCCCGCCCATCTGGCTGGGTTTCCAGTTTAAAATATTAAAATACAAGAGTCCGTTAAACATTAAAAGCTTCCCTAAACAGGGCTGCCTTCAGAAGGTCCCAACTTCAACCCTCAACGTCAGGCATCCCCAAACTCGGCCCTCCAGCTGTTTTGGGACTACAACTCCCATCATCCCTGACCTCTGGTCCTGTTAGCTAGGGATGATGGGAGTTGTAGTCCCAAAACAGCTGGAGGGCCGAGTTTGGGGGTGCCTGCTCAACGTCATCTCCAGCTCGGGCTTGGGGTGACTCCTGCCTGAAACCCTACAGTGCCGCTGCCAGTCCGTGTAGACAATATTGGCGGAGATGAACCAATGGCAGGTGAAGCGTTATTCTGACCCCTTACAAGGCACCCTATAGAATCAAAGAATTGTAGAGTTGGGTGGGACCCCCAGGGGCTTTCCTGTCCAACCCCTTGCCATGCAGGAACCTCAACTAAAGCATCCGTGACTGATGTATATTTTCCTAGGCATGCGTCTGCCTTAGGCAGCTGGTTTGGAGCGAGGGAATGGAAGGGCACCAACGTTTTAGTCGCGGCTCCCTTTAATGCATTCTTGTTGGGTTTTTGCTGCCAGCGAGGAGCAAAAAAAACCCACCACGTGCGTCGTGGAAGTCTCTGCTGTAGGTGCCAAAATAACATGACCCCCACCACCCACGCATAGACGCCTTGCGCTGGTTGCAAGCGCCCCTGCCCGGCGCTCTCTCTCTTTGCGCTGCGCATCAGGAAGCAAAATTTCTTGGTCCGGCCCTGAAGGCGCTGTGGGCGAAGGCAGCGCGCGCGAGCCGCGACCGCCTCCGGCTCCGCGCTTGGCTTCTATGAATTCGCCAGGCGGCGGGGAGAAACGGGGGGCGACGCAGGCGGGAGGGGGAGAAGAGAGGGAGGGAGGACTCGGACTGGTTCCCCTGCGCGCTCCCTTTCCTTCTCCCGCCGCAAAGAAGCCAAGCCAAGCAAGCAATCAGCTTATTCGGGTAGCCGAGTCCCCGAGGACAAAACGCGAGACCGAAAAAAGCACAGCTCAAGTGATTTAAAAGATCAGCGTTCAAATTGTATAATATTGTGAAATCCTCTGGGCTGGCGGAGGGGGAGACGCGCGCAAGGAGCTTAGCTGCCTCTCGGCGCGGGCTTTCTCTGCAAACCCGAGTCAGGGAGCGAGCGCGCGGCGAAGAAAATTAAGCGGGTAAAGCGCCCGGAATCTTGCTATGTTCCACCCAAAATTTAGGGGGAGCGGGGCGGCCAAGGTGCCCTCTGCCTCCGCACATCGAGTTGTGTGGCTGCTTCGGAGCTTGAGATCTAGCTGTTTTTAGCCCGCTGTTTTTGGCTGCTCGTGAAAGGTAAACAAGGGCTCTCCATCCGTCTTGGCGCAAGAAGGTCGCGGCGGCGCAGGATGCAACGCGAAGCTAAGCAGGGCTGGGTATGGTTAGGGCCTGGGTGGGAGACCACTCGGGGACCCCCGCGGGAACAGCCTTCAGGTTCCACAACGAAAGAAACGGGGGATGTTGATGTAATAACAAAAGTACCCTGTTGCAATCAGTTGCAACTTGCTTTCCAACATTGGCTCGGGACCCAAAAGCTGAGTCGGGTTGCATTGCACCTTACAAAAAGCTGTTGGTTTTAAAAAGGGAAAGGTCCATGGGCATAGCCAATAAAATAAATAAAAATGCTTTAACTGAGGTTCCGTACCCACAACATGAAGCCTGCTCCCCATAACACAGAGTCTGCCCCCCCCCAACTTAAATCCCGGCTCCTTTCCCAGCGGTGCAACCCAGTTCTGTACACATTTACAAATAAGTGTTCAGGAAAGTGTGTCAGTATTCTGTAGAGTTGCAAATTTATTCCGCCCCATCCTGTGTATAGCATTAGAGCGCAGAACGCCATTGTTCCGACGCATCACTTTGCACAGGATCTCTCTAGCATAAGGAGATAAAACTGGTATGTTGGAGGTTAATAGCATTTTTTTAAGCGCGCCAAGTTTATGCTCATAAAGCCATAATCAAAGGATGGATCGTGGGTGTGTGGTGCCCAATTTATCCTCTGTCAACTGCAAGTTATCCCCGGGATATTTTTACTTTAAAGTAAGCACTGTTGAAAATCTGCCCTGTTTTCCATATTGAAAGGACACAGGAGCTACATCTTGCGTTACCCAGATGGCTGCAATATTTTCCCCCCTCTTGCATTAGCCCGCTGTGCGTACAAACAGGGCTTAATTCAGAAGCCAGAAAAGGCAAAGATGCCATCTTTGCAGCTCCGACCTAACCTTTAGTTTCTGCAAAGAGCAGCTGTACACTGCAATCCTAGTAGACCCGTTGAGTTTATCAGGGCTTACCCCTCATTGCATTATGCTGTTATTTTAATTGCTTTTAAAAAAAAGAGTAACTGGTTCGGAGAACTTCGGTTACTGGACGGCGTTGCAATGCAGTTAATAAAACAGCTACTCCTAAGTCTGCATAGGACAGACTGCTGCCTTGCTCTCTCTTCCAAGGCCCAAAGATTTTCCTGACTTTTGTCTTCTTGTACCGAAACGCTCCCTTCTCTCTCCCTATCCTCCTTCCTTTGGCTCGGTTTGTCTCTCAAAACTGCTTTACTCCAAAACCGTAAAACCTCCCTGGTGCTGAACCCACAAGCGCAATAAGGAGCCTTCTCTTTTTTGCGCACCAACGAAAATGAATAAGCGTTGCTCAAGAACGTGGATAGAATGGGCCGACTCTGGTTTTCTGGAAATCACGCTTGGTTTTAAATTCACTTCTTTTCTTTTAAATCCACATCCAGGTGCTCTCTGTGGACCTTGTTTAGACCCCAGATCCGTGCAAACAAAGCGCTTACAACTCTTCTCCTGGTTTAAAAAGCGTTTTAAGTCAAGGACGGGAAAGAAAGAATCTCAGTTTCGCTCACCTATTATTTTATTACACTGGAATTGTTCGTTTCTTGGTCTGTTTGTTGTGATTCGGCTGCCCCCTCCCCCTACAATCCCTGGTCCTGCTGCACATGCTCCACGGGGAGAAAAAGGAAATTAAATCACCAGCGCACGCAGGCATCAAGCCTCAAACAATAATAATAATATTAATAATAATATTAATAATAATTAATAATAGCAAGTATGATAATCAAATAAAACAATCTACCCACAGAGCAATTCTTTAAATAAGTCAATAAACATTATATAGAATATTTATATTTATATTTATATATATGTATATGTATAAAAAAAACCTTTTAAAAATAAAAGCGAACTAACAAACCAAACCAAACAAACAACCTCCGAAAAACAACCACCAGCAACTTTTCAGCTGGAAATCCCCAGAGGGAGGAATTAGGATTTGCGGCAGGCGACGGAGCTGCAATTTCTATCCTCCTCCCTCTAGGTTTGGCGTCTCTCTTTCTCCCTCTGCGCGCGTGTGTGACTTTTGAGGCATCTTTACAGCAGATCCTGGCTGAAGGATGGAAGGCGACGAAGACGCCGCTGGGAGGACAAGCGTCAGCGGAGTCTCTCCGAGCGTTTTCGCGTCCTGCTTTTCAGACGGGCTGGACGGTCCTTGGAGACTCCGGCTGCTCCGCAGGCCCGCCACCAGCCGTCGGGCCCGGGATTGCGGACAAGGCAAAGCGGCGCAGGAAGCCGTGAAGGCGGGCAAGGCAGGCAGACAGGCACTGGCTGGCGAGGAGTGCTTGGCTGGAGGCGGAGGCGGCTGTGCCACCGCTGCTGCTGCTGCTGCTGCGCCCTCGGCTCTCCCGCGCGCCCGGCCGCCCCGTCCGTCCGTCAGTCCTTCCTCCTCCTGCTCTCCTCCTCTTCTTCCTTCTCACAGATCACATTCGCTGTCGCTGGAAGTGATGGAGATGGCCGAGGAGGCGGCGGCTTTGCTGGACAGGCTGGCGGCGGGGCTGGCGGCGGCGCCCAGGAGGGGCTCTCCGGCGCTCTCCTCCTCCGACGGCAGCGATCGCCCTGCGCCTTGCGACGACAAGACTTGCTGCTGGAGCCTGCGGCGGGAGAAGCGAGAGGGAGCCGTCACTTTGGGGAGGCAGCGGAAATAATCAAGGGCTGCCCCCTCCCTCCTTCCGGAACACCCCCACCTCTGTCTCCGGGCCCACCCACTGCACCCCCGATGCCCATCCCTGAGCCACCTAGACAGGGGTCCTCAGCACCGAGACGCAGCGTCCTGCTTCCGGGCAATGTGCATTCATATTTCTAGAGGGGCTAAGGAGGGCCAGTGAGCGCCAGACACTTGTTTTCTAAATTTGTTGTTGTTTTCTGGTGGTGCATATTTAATCCAGCCATATGGGCTTGGGCAGGGTATAAGTAATGAAATTATCATCATTATTATTAAGGCAGTAATACGTTTGGATATTAAATGCTTTCTGCATTTAAGTATGAGCTGCACTCTATTGATTCTCTCAAAATTTCTAAAAATTTGCAAGCTGCCCTTTCCCAAGGAGATTCGCAATCTATATGATGATGTTGATGATGATGTTCCCAACTAAATCCTACTCAGAACAGATCCACTGAACACAATGGACATAAGTTCATTATTTGCAGTGGATCTACTCTGAGTCGGGTTAACACGGGACACAATCCATTATGTTTGTTATTATTGTCAAAATACAGCCATAAGTAAAACAATGACACAATCATTTTTTTTATTAAATGATTGCAATAGACTCTAGCATTAAAAACACACACACACCCCTAGCAGACCATATTAATGAGAACCCCTGTCTCTTTGGCAGAGATGAACACACCTCTTTCACTTTGTGCTCACTCATTATGCTTCTTCACACCTTGAGCAGCCTAAGGTCTCACCTGCATTACAGCCTATACTTTCCTCTACAAATCTGTGGTGTGGCTGCATTTGGAAAACGGTACATTTCAAAGCACAAACCAAAGTGTTGGTGCTGACCTTTAAAGCCCTAAACAGCCTGGGTCCAGTATACCTGAAGGAGCGTCTCCACCCCCATCGTTCAGCCTGGACACTGAGGTCCAGCTCCGAGGGTCTTCCGCTGGTTCCCTCACTGCGAGAAGTGAAGGGAACCAGACAGAAGGCCTTCTCAGTTGTGGCACCCTCCCTGGGGAACACCCTCCCACCAGATGTCAAGGAGATAAAGAACTACACAACTTTTAGAAGACATCTGAAGGCAGCCTTGCATCAGGAAGTTTTTAATGTTTTATTATGTTTTAAGTATGCTGTAAGTTGCCCAGAGTAGCTGGGGAAACCCGGCCAGATGGGTGGGTTATAAATTTTATTTTATTTATTTATTTATTTACAGTTTTGGTCACTTCATCTCAAAAAAGTAATTGCAGAGCAGAGGAGCCAACTCCTAGGGGCCGAGGTCCCTTTGCCCCCCAATAAAATATTTGAGGGGACTGGGCCCCCCAAAGTTAATGGACATTGCCATTCGAATGGTGTGCATGTGCCATGTCATGTGATCGATTTATGTGAGGCAGGGCTTACCTGGCACCCCCAATATTTTATTCAAGTTGGCACCCCTGTTGCAGAGCCGGAAAGGGTAACGGAATCGAGGGGATGGGACAACTTGCCTATTGGGAAAGAGTGCAACATTTGGGACTTCTCAGATTAGAGAAAAGCCTAGTAGAAGGCAAGAAGTGTATGAAATTTATGCATGGCATTTCAGAAAAACCGAGAACTCCGATGAAGCTGAATGCTGGAAGATTCAGGACAGAAAAAAGAAAGGGATTCTCCACACAGCGCAGTTAAACTATGGAATCTGCACTGCACAAAGTGGCAGTGATGTTCACTAACTTTGATGTCTTTAAAATAAGTAATCTCCTCTAATAAGGCTACCAATGGCTACAAGTCTTGATGGCTCTGTTCTGCGTCCACTGCTGGACGCAGTATGCCTCTAAACCAAATAGTAGTAATATTAGCAGTAGTAATAGTAATAGTAATACTAATAATAATAATAATTTATTTACACCCTGCCCAACTGGCTGGGTTTACCCAGCCACTCTGGGCGGCTTCCAACAGGATATTAAAGGTAAAGGACCCCTTACGGTTAAGTCCAGTTGCAAACGACTCTGGGGTTGCGGCGCTCATCTCGCTTTACTGGCCGAGGGAGCTGACGTTTGTCCGCAGACAGTTTTTGCGGGTCATGTGGTCAGCATGCCTAAGCCGCTTCTGGCAAAACCAGAGCACTACATGGAAACGCTGTTTACCTTCCCCCCGGAGTGGTACCTATTTATCTACTTGCATTTTGACGTGCTTTTGAACTGCTAGGTTGGCAGGAGCATGGACTGAACAATAGGAGCTCACCCCGTCGCGGGGATTCGAACCACCGACCTTCCGATCGGCAAGCCCAAGGCTCAGTGGTTTACACCACAGCACCACCTGCGTCCCAACAGAATATTAAAAACACAATAAAACATCAAACATCAAAAACTTCCCTAACAGGGCTGCCTTCAGATGTCTTCTGAAAGTCAGATAGTTGTTTTTTCCCTTGACGTCTGATGGGAGGGTGTTCCACAGGGTGGGTGCCACCACCGAGAAGGCCCTCTGTCTGGTTCCCTGTAACCTCACTTCTCGCAATGAGGGAACCGCCAGAAGGGCCTCGGAGCTGGAACTCAGTGTCCGGGCTGAATTGCACTGTTGCACTAAGGTCTTGTTTGTGGGCTTCCCAGAGGCATCTGATAGGCTACTGTGAGAACGGGATGGTGGACTGGATGGGCCACTGGCCTGAAACAGCAGGCTCTTCTAATGTTGTTTGCACCCCTGTGCTAACCCTACAGTCCTCTTCGTCTTATCAAAAGGTGGAAACGCAATCATATGCTCTGCCACTGCCTCAGGAATTGAAACCTACCACTTCTCCAGTTCTTAACTATTCTGATTCTGTTAGCCAAAAACACACACCATAGCAGTTGTGTTTGCATCATTAGAGACCATGCTTCTCCATGCCTGCATGGAGAGGGCAATGAAGAAGAAGAAGAGGAGGAGGAGGAGGAGGAGGAGTTTGGATTTGATATCCCGCTTTATCACTACCTGAAGGAATCTCAAAGCGGCTAACATTCTCCTTTACCTTCCTCCCCCACAACATACACTCTGTGAGGTGAGTGGGGCTGAGAGACTTCAGAGAAGTGTGACTGGCCCAAGGTCACCCAGCAGCTGCATGTGGAGGAGCGGAGAAGCGAACCCGGTTCACCAGATTACGAGACTACCGCTCTTAACCACTACACCGCACTGGCTCTCAGTGAACTAGGACAGGGATCAGCAAACTTTTCCAGCAGGGGGCCGGTTCACTGTCCCTCAGCCCTTCTGGGGGGGGGGGCTGACTGTATTTTGAAAAGAAAACAAAGAACAAATTCCTATGCCCCACAAATAACCCAGAGATGCATTTTAAATAAAAGCACACATTCTACTAATGTAAAACACACTGATTCCCGGACCGTCCGCGGGCCGGATTTAGAAGGCAATTGGGCCGGATCCAGCCCCCGGTCCTTAGTTTGCCTACCCATGAACTAGGACTTCCCAGCTGCTCTCGGCACATTGCAGGGTGTGGGGGTCTCATATCCATACAGGAAGAGTGGTTCTCTGGTTTCGCAAAAGCCCAGGCAGACTTAAGAACTAATAAATCATTTTAATGAGCCACAAGAACACAGAAAGAGCTGGACCAGGACAAAGGCCCTTCTAGTCCAGCATTCTTTTCTCCCAATGGCCAGCAAAGCTCACAATTGGGACCTGAGTGCAATTGTAGGGAGGAAATTCCACAACTTAGGAGCTGCTGCAGAGAGTGCTCTCTCCCAGAGCACCACCACTCAAACTTCTGTGGGCAGTGGAACTTCCAGTGGGGCCTTTTCTGCAGTGGCTCCCCATTTGTGGGATGCTCTCCCCAGGGAGGTTTGGCCTGAGCCTTCATTTTAGGTGCCAGGCAAAAATGTTCCTCTTTGACCAGGTCTTTGGTTGATTGACATCCAATACCCTTTTTTGTTGGGGGGGGGGGTTATTGGGTTCCTCTTGTTTTTGTTATGCATTTTTTGCTTTTTATATTTTGATTTTATCATGAGATCTATGGGCATAGGGTGGTATACAAATTTTAATAATAATAACAAACACAACAATAATAATACCAAGAAGGCCTGCTCTGTTGATGTTAATAAATGAGTGGGTTTGTAGGGAGGGAAGCAGTATTTCAGATATCTAGGACCTACATCATTTAGGCTTTGACATCATCATCATCATTTTATTATTTTATTATTTATGCCCCGCCCATCTGGCTGGGTTTCCCCAGCCACTCTAATCATAGCATTACTGTATGATTAATAACAAATGATACACCTACCCTCCATAAATTTGTCTAATGCTCTTTTAAAGCATATTCTCTGTGCCTTGTGTCAATGAGTTCCACAGATTAAATATGCACTGCATAAAGAAGTACTGCCTTTCGTATTCCCAGTGGGATGGCTTGGCCATAGAGTATCAGAAAGGTACACAACAATGATGTTACCATATCCCTGCGCGCACACACACCCCCACCCGCTTAAAAAAAGACTTTCACTTTAACCATGTCACTTTAACCAAGCCCCTCTGTTCCCTATTATTTCAATGCATGCTATTTCCCCAAAGGACAAAAGCTTATCTTGGAATCTGTACCCTTTGTCGTTCATTGGAAGGTGAGAGAAGGCAAAAGCTTACTTAAAGATGTAATTTTCCTGTTCACCTACTCAGCTACTGCAAAGGAAATTTAAAAAAAAATCCTTACAACCTAACAGTGTAAGACACATTTTGTCTCCTCAGAAATCACTCTGTCTTTCCTTTATGGTGGGGGAACCTGATGCCCTCCAGGTGTTATTGGACTACAAGCCCCATCATCCCTGACCATTGGCAGGGGATGAGAGACGTCTGGCAATATATGGAGGGCCACAGACTAGCCACCCCTGCCCTAAATATTTGCTTTCCTTTGGATTTTTGTGTTTCTTCATGAACCTGCTTCAATCAGACATTATAAAGGTATAGCGAAATGAGTATGCCCAATATTGGCCCTATCAGCAGGGCTTTTTCGGCTGTGGCCCCAATCTGATGGAATGCTCTGTCACAAGAGACTAGGGCCCTGTGGGACTTGACATCTTTCCACAGGGCCTGCAAGACAGAGCCTCCAGGCCTTTGGCCAAGGCACAGTCTGACCCCCTCCTTCTGTAATCCTCATAGAACTCGAGCCCAATGGTTGCCATTAATTTGACTCTGAATTGATTTTAGAATGTATTTCAATTAAATGATTATTATTTTATGTAAACTGTGCTGTTTTTACTGTTGTTAGCCGCTCTGAGCCCGGCTTTGGCTGAGGAGAGTGGGTTATAAATAAAGTAATAATAATAATAATAATAATAATAATAATAATAAGCAACATCATATCAGCTTCAAGGCTCCTAAGCACTGCCTTCTGTTACAGCCACATTTGTCAAATCCAGCTGGGGCCTATTGGCTCCCAACTCCATTCATCTATCCACTTATTAACCACCTATTCTGACGCTGCAGTAGCCAGTGTCTTACGCTTCCCCATCAGCTATCCTAGCCAAGGCCACTTCCACAATTTTAAATGGCCAGTCATAGAATGACTTCACGTGCATGTACAAATAACTTCAGTGTAACTTTGGTGCAGGGACGCGGGTGGCACTGTGGGTTAAACCACAGAGCCTAGGACTTGCCAATCAGAAGGTCGGCGGTTCGAATCCCGGTGATGGGGTGAGCTCCCGTTGCTCGGTCCCAGCTCCTGTCCATCTAGCAGTTTGAAAGCACGTCAAATTGCAAGTAGATAAATAGGTACCACTCTGGCGGGAAGGTAAATGGTGTTTCTGTGCGCTGCTCTGGTTCGCCGGAAGCGGCTTAGTCATGTTGGCCACATGATCCGAAAGCTATACGCCGGCTCCCTCGGCCAATAAAGCGAGATGAGCGCCGCAACCCCAGAGTCGGTCACAACTGTACCTAATGGTCAGGGGTCCCTTTACCTTTACCTTAACTTTGGTGCAGGGTTCCACGGGTTTCAAACCATCTCCCTAGGGAACCCTAAGACACTCTGGAAATTTTTCAGAGGTCCTCAGTGAAAGGTTCAGGAAGACAGACAAGCCAGTTGATTCCTGCATCGGCAGGGGGTTGGACTAGATGACTCCCCCCCCCCCAGGCATTCCTTGCAATTCTACAATTCTAAGCTTCCCTGAAAGAGTATTACCAATTCCCCCCTTTAATGCACAACCAAAGAAAAGGGTTGTGTGCATTCTGTAACAGTCGGTCACTTTGCACAGGGGATGGGCGTCCCTCGTGCCATGATCTTTCTGCAATGGCCAGGGGTTCACTGACAAATACTCACAGGTTCCTCAGCAGACAGATCAGGGTGGAAATTCCTCCTGAATGCAGGAAGTTTGAGAAATGCGTTGGTATAGCTCAAGGGGGTATTTGTCCTGCTTTGGGGGCTAGGGGGTGTGGCAGGTCAACTGGAACAAGCTGTGACTCTTCCTCATTCTGCAAACTTTGCTAATTCACCACGCCTACATTTGCATCCACTGCAAGGTTTTAAAACTCTTGCCAGCTGATCCACTCATGCAGTTTTAATTTGTCCATTTGTGCATTTAAATTATATTTCCCTAATTCCAAATTGTATTATTATCATCATTAATATATATCCGTAATATTCTGGATGAAGTTTCTTTTCAAGAATGCATTTCTCAGATTATTTCAGATTCTGTAAATGCGATTATTTCTATTGTTATTTTTCTTGCAATGCTATGTTATACGATACAGCCAACTTATACACCCAGACCTTGTAAATTACATTTTGTTTGGCCCCCATTTTGTTTTCATTGGGAGTAATTGTTTTCATTTGTGTAATAACCCATACAATTTGGAGGTGATATTCAAACATAAATCAAAGGCCTTTAACACACACACACACACACACACACACACACACACACACACATATATATATATATATATATATATGTATTCATTTCAGTTTCTGAAATTTTCAGTAGGGAAGGGTCGCAGGGTTGAGTGATGTTCAAAAGGTCTGCTAGAGCAGTTATTGTCGGACACAACAGAAGTCCACAACAAATGTTCTCAACAATAATGCTTTTTTGTAGTTCTACCTTGAACATATCTGCAAAAAGTACAAAAAGAGCAGTGTATCGTTCCAAGTAGAGCAGCAAAAAAGGCGAAATCAATGTATTTTGAGAAGATTTTTAGTGGTTTTTTGTTTTGTTCTGCCTCACAATAGGTGCTGTAGTATTATCGACATGGATGAAGTCATCACACATACAGCTTTTTTAATATAAAAAAGCAAAGGCGCACACACTTAGCACATGGACCCAGTTAACAATAGTCACTCTCTGGGTAGAATCGGCATGGAAGACCAGTTCAAGATAGAAATACTTTGAAGCAGATGTGAAACACATCCTACAGAATAACATCTAGGAACATAATTTAAGATTGTATTGTTTTCCCCTCCTCTCTTTTTCTGAAAATCACGTTTTTAAAATTAAACCTGCCTTGGGCAAACATGGCTGTTACAGAGCTGAAATAAAATACATCTGTGAAATATTGCAACTTCTTGATATATGCTATTTTACTGTTATTAGTGTTGTTATTCTATCATCATCATCATCATCATCATCATCCCTTCACCTCTTTATGTAGCCAGGCTCATTGTTACGGCTGACTACATCTCTTAGAACAAAGAACCGAAGAACTGTGTTAATCTAAGCACCGAGGGTTAAGCCTCGTCTATAGAAACGGCTCTCTTTAGCTACCAAACCTAAGACAAATACATTAATGGGTGACGATCCAATAATTTGGCATCGAAGCAGCAGTTTCTATTTCTGCGAACTATATGTCGTAATAGTAATTTTATACACACCTGCTTTCAAGCAACTTTTAGCAGAAATATATCTTGGGTCACTTATTTGAGGCGGCTGTGGTCCCCACAAGTGTTTCAAAACATTGATTCTCCTCCCCCCCCCGCCGCCCCCAGTTCCAATAAATTTAACCACACTTGCACTACAATGGGGAGGAAATGCAGTTTCTGCAGATTGCACTATGCATTGGAATCAGCTCCTCTCCAGTAGTTTAAGGTGATTTCCACCAAGGATAGTTTAGAACCAACAACAGTGTGTTTTTCACTGGATTCGTTCTTTGTATTTAATGTGTGAATGGAACATCCACTCCCAAGTACACGGGGTTTTAAATTTTGTTTTTGTAATATGATATTTTCTTGTGTGCTATTGCTCTGCCCTTATTTTATAAACATTTATGAAATAAAGAGTCAATACTGTTTAAAAATGACACATCCACAAAACAAAACAGAACAAAGAAGAGTATTTTCTGAACAAAGCTTTCAAGAATGTTAAGATTAGAATCAATTTTAGCTCTGAGCAATCCAGAGTAGATTTGGAAAATGCTTTTTAAAAACAAACAGCAGGGCCGTTTTTAAACACAGTCTGCTAAATGTTCTGCTTTTTCTCTTGTAGCCTTTCTCTCAGTTGAAGAATCCGCAACCCACTTAAAATAAAATTCCTTTAATTTCCAGTTTCGCTGCATTGGCTTCTGTGGGCCTGCCTGAATTTAAAAATCTCTTTACAGCTGCAATCCCATGTGCACCTGAGCTCAGAAAGATTTACTTCCAAGTAAACATGCATGGGGATTATAGCTGCATGCATATTGCAAAACTCTCTTTCTTCTTCACCGGTTGCAACTGAGGAATAGATTCAAGAATGTATATACTTCGACTGGATCGCAAAAACTGCTTGTCCCCAGCAATTTCCCCCCTCTGTCTTTTCGTCTCTCTCCTTGCAAGTTATTTATACATTGGTGTGCGTCGCCCTCACATTTAAACTTTGTAAGATGGAAGCCTATTTATGTTTACGCAGAAATCAGTCCCGCAGCACAGGATTTACTCCTAGGTAAATCTGTATGGGATTGTTCTGTTAGTCGGATTCGCAGACTTAAGCCGAAAGAATCCTATTGGATTTAAGCCGAAAGAATCCTACTGAACTCCGTGGTTTACATTCAAGCACTTTGGCACAATGGAATCGTAAACACGCCTCCTGCAAAATATAGGTCACTCGTGCTAATTAGTGCACCTAATTGTCATCAGAAATCCTTTCCCATTCTAAGCTAGGCTGCTTCTTTTTACTTTCCCTATTTATTCCTTACGTCAAGCTCCCCATGCAGTCCTTAAACCAGCTCCCTGTTTGGCTAAATAAAAGTCCTAGTTTTGTTCTACGCTTAAATGGCAACATTGAGCATCTTTTTAAAATTATGGGCTGTATCCAAACCGTAATCCTAGAGCGGGATAAAGGATGATGCTGAAGGGAAGCTGATGTGAATTTCCTAGGAATGGCATGTACCTTAAAATATGCATGAATCACAACTGAATATTTGACAGGTTCAATCCCGCTGCCTACTGCCATGGTAAAGAGGCTTTAAGAACCATATCTTTCAAGATACCATCGTTTTGAATTCTGTTGGAAGTGGGTCTTGCTGCAGTTGAATACGGGCATTTACTACTGTTGTGTCTTTGCACTGAAACACAGCAGTGTGTCTATGTCCTTTTACAAATTGGATTTAGAAAATGGATGGACGAACGGACAGCTGCTTAAAAGGAGAATGGCATAGCCATACCACATATTTCTCAACAGGGGAAGTGTTTTGCTCAAACACTTTGCTCCCGAGTTGCTCCTGGTTTTAAATTAAAAGTGCTTGCTCGTGGTTGATTGCATTTAGAGACTGATTCGAAACTCATTACTCAAAGTAAGCCATTAAAAAAAAAATCACTTAAGTGTGGTCCCGTGTCCATGTACACTTGGGAATATCTTCTTTCGAGTTAAAGGGGACTTACTTCTTATAAACATCATTTTAAGGTGGCTACACGTGCATTTAGGACAGGCGAGCAATCAGCTTGATCCACGGAAATGCTTGTTTTAAATGAGCCATTAACGAGGTTATGCACCAGATAGCATTAACAGTATTAGAAATATCCATCTGTATAGATGGGTATCAGCAAGCATGGCATAATGGTATTAAATGATAACCCCCGGTAGTGAAATAGATATTGTATTTTAAGATATGCTTATTTTAAACCCATCAGCTGGTCTCTACCTATGCATTCATACACACAGGCAATGCATTTTTTCCCTTTAGTCAAGCAGAGATGATGTGCTGGATAGTCAAAGGAACTTAAAATAAAAATGAAAGCCAAAACTTTAATTGTAGATGAATTGTTAGAGGAGACAACAATAGTAAAAAATAGATTTTAAAATAGAAAAAACCCTATATCCTATGTCATGTACCTGCTTTCTTTCCTTCTTTAATTTTAATTGTTTGAAGAATCATTTTGCAGTTCTCCAAACCTGCCTAGTTTCCTTCCCTTCCCAAAAGATGTTTCATAAATTAATTTCAAAAAAGATGTTCCATACATCAATTAAGCAGCAGAATGCAACAGTCTCAACAACAATACACCTTTACAGATACAGGGATGCTGCAGAAAAGTAGGCAGATGTAAATGCCCGGCTGATCCTCAACATACTTACTTGGAAGTAAAATGATATTTCTGCATTTCATATCTCCCTGGTCTCAAGTTTTTTTACAACCTCCCACCCAACTATGTACCAGCAACTCAGGATAATGCTTTGTGCGTCTGATGAAGTGGACTGTTGCTCTAGGAAGCTTATGCCACAATTAATTAGTTTTTTCTTGGCGGTCCCACAATGCTGCAGCGTTGCTTATTCTGCAAAAGGCGATCAAGGCTGCTCATCTGGAAATCGGTTACATGAAATCTGGTTTCTAAATAGCAGCCCGCCCTGCTGATATCAATGTGGCTTGATCCTAAATTGGTAATTTAATACTTGTTTTGCAACTCATTTCCCAGCTCCGGGCTTAGGATCCGGGTGGACAAAAGAAGCTCACATTCTTACTTGTCTCCTCCCACAATCCCACTCTGTGGGAAATTCGAGCAAGGGGAAAGTACAACCCTAAACGCTGTATCTAGAGAGCAAGCCTCACTGAACTCAGTATGACTTACTTCTGAGTAAAGGTGCATAAAACTGTACTGCAAATTTCCTCCAAAGTCCTTGCTCTTCGGACTGAATTGGGAGGGTGAGATTAGCGAGGACTTGCTCCAAAGTGAATGTAAAGACGGCCGTGGAATAGGGAGATTTTAAGCACATTTTATATATGAGGTCTTCAGGCACCTTAAGGCGAAGTTTAAAAACCCCCATCTGTTTCAACGGATCAGATTCACACGAACGGCTTCCCGGATTCCCCCCTACGAATTCAGATCCTATTCAACTTACTTAAAATGGGGGGGGGGTTATTGTGCAGTGCTTTCAGCTTAATGGGTCCTATTCTGGAAACCTGAACATGAATTTTCGCCTGAGTATCCTCCTCCTGCCTACGTTAGCTGCTATCTCGATTCGGTCGTAAAAGCTAATACCCAAAGACAGCAAACGAAGCTAACCAAGTGAATCTGGCGCGGGCCGGGGAAGAGAGCAGCAGGATTCGCACCCTCGCCTCCCCGCTATTTGGGAGCGGAGACGGTCGCTGCAAAGGGGATTCCAAGCGGACGCTAGTCCGCTTTGAGGCCCCTGGGCATGGAACAACTAACCCAATAAAATGGGGTGAGGACGTGTGGGCACAAGAAGGAGAAATCGCCAGGCTAGGGGGGCGGAATAAGAGGACCATCTCCTTTTCCTACAGTGCCAGCAGCGCAACTGGAACTCAATCTTCGTATCTGTGTTTGGAGAACTCGTGAGTGCGCGCAAGAGTCTAGGAAGGGTATGAGTGTATCTAAAGCGGCGCGGTCGCCATCCCACCAGCCACCCTCCCCCGAGATCTTCCTCCTCCTCCTCCTCGGTCCATCCCCGCCGTGCGCTACCGACCTGTTCTTGGCGGCGGCGGCCCTGTCCCTTTGCCTGCGGTTTTTGAACCAGTTGCCCACCTGCGTGGGGGTGAGTCCGGTGGCTTGGGCCAGCTCTCGCTTTTTGCTGGGGTTTGGGTAAGGGTCCTGCAGGTACCACTCTCGCAGCAGGTGCCGCGTGCGCTCCTTGAAGCAGTGCGTCTTCTGCTCGCCGTCCCAGATGGTGCGCGGCAGCGGGAACTTCTTGCGCACGCGGTACTTGTCCACCGGCCCCAGCGGGCGGCCGCGCAGCTTCTCGGCCTCCTGGTAGTGCGCCTCGAGCCACAGCGCCTGCAGCTTGGCGTGCGACTCCTTGGGAAACTTGTGGTTCTCCAGGATGTGGTACAGCTCGCGGTAGTTGCCGGCGTGGAAGGCCACGATGGCGCGCGCGCGCAGCACCGACTCGTTGCGGTTGAGAGCCTCGCAAGCCGCCGGCGCCACCGGCAACGACCACAGGAAGCGTCCCAGGCGCTCCACGTCGCCGCTCTCCTCCAGGGTCTCGCACACCCCGGCCACTTGCTGAGGGCTGAAGTTGAGGATGGGCAGCTGGAACATGGAGGCGGCCGGCGAGGGGGCCAGGGCAGGCGAGAGGGATGGCTGGGCTGCTGGCGACCACGCTTCCCCCGGGTCACCTCTTGCGCGCAATCCGCAGGAACGCCGAATCAAGGCGCCTCTTCTCCGCGCCTCGGGCTGGGCTGCCTCTACCGCGGGTCCAGGCGCCTCGTCCCCTAGTTATGGGGCTGCAGCGTTGCAGCGACTCTTCCACGCGTCGGAAGCGACTCCCAGAGCCTCGCCTCTCCAAACAGCGGCGCTGGTTTTGGCAGAGGCCACGCTTCTTCCCTTTTCTCCTGGGTTCAGAAAGCCAGCGCTCGCTCTCTCGCTCTCTCTCTCTCTTCAGCCCTCCAGATAAGGGGTAAAAAGCATCTCTCTCTCTCTTACCCTTCCCGTCCCCTCCTCCTCCTCCTTTTGCGCGCTTCAGGCGCTCGCTTGGCTAACCTTTCGCAGCAGCAGCGGCCGCCGCGCGCGCGCGCTGCGCTTGGGCGCTGGGAGAAAGACTGCGCCGCGCTCCGGCGGCTGCCTCAAGTTGGCAAGAGGGAGGGACCTGTGCGTGAATGGAGGAGGGAGGGCGAGGGAGGGGAAACAGGGGAAAGCCCACCGCTTCCTCCACCACCACCCCCCAAACACCGCACCCTCGGTCTCCCTTCCAGCTTCTGATTTGCTGCTGTTGGCCTCGCCAGATTGGCTGCCCCCTCGGTTTCCATGGCAGGCCGCCTGCCCATCACTGCCAAGCCTCTGCCAATCAAAGAGCGAAATCCTGCCAGCGCAGCAGCTCCGAGCGCGCTTGGAGAAGGAGGGTGGGCGTCCTCCGCCCTTTCCCCGCTTCTCCCTTTCTTCCTTTCAGCACCTCCCCGCGGTCGACAGCGCCCAGTCACTGCACTGGCCCTTCGCTAGCAGGGAGAACTGGAGGGTGGTGCTGGGGAGAGTGTTTTCTTTGCAAGAGATTTGCGCTGTATTCAGATAGAGGGCGCAGGCGCGACCGGGCGCTGCCTGAGATGGCGAAGCGGTGTGGTTTTCGCGAGGAAAAGGGAGTGGTAACTCTGCCACTCAACTTTCCCAAATATAATCCGAAATAAAATAAACTCATTCAGCATCTGATCTGGAAAGGGAAAGCACCGCGATCCTACTCCGAAGTATCTCATTACAGGAAAATGTGTCTCTTTTTAAATAAATAAATAAAAATTGTCCAGTAGCGTCAACAGGTTTACCATACACAATGAGTCAATCACCCATCTCCTACTACCCTCCTGAGAAAAAAACCACCCCACCCTCCCCTCCCACTATATATATAAGGGTCTTCTGTTTCAGTGTATCTGAAGAAGTGTGCATGCACACGAAAGCTTATACCAAGAACAAACTTAGTTGGTCTCTAAGGTGCTACTGGACATTTGGACACCGAAGCATTGCACCCGGGTCAGACTGTTCGCCCATCTAGTCCACTATTGCATACTCTGACCGGCAGCAGCTCTCTCTGGAGATTTAAGCGGAAGGTATTTCAAATTAGCTGCCGCCTGGTACTTTGCCAGAGATGGAAGTTGGCACTTTGTGCGCGCAGAGGCCTCGCCGCCAAGCTGTGATTCCCAGCACATGCACACGCAACCCGCCCAAATCTAGGCAGCCTATATAGCCCGGACACGCTCTCACGTGCAGCCAGCCACACGTTCCACCTTTTCAGCCTCCTCGCCTGGCTTTGGGATGACCCGCAAAGGGACAACAAAGGGTCTTTTTCCAGTGACATCTTAAGATTCCTTTCCTGCCTAACTGGCGCGCACTTGGGGGAAACAACGACCATTGGGTTCCTTGGACCGTACATGGGACTGGCTTTTGTAAGGGGGTTGGGGCAGAGCCTTGAATGAGATGCTGGGGTTGCAGTGCGGAAAAGAAGAATCTCAGCGCGAGAACCTGGAATAATCTTAACACATCCTTCAGCCACCTGGTGCACTCCAGACGTTTGGGAGTTGTAGTACAAAATATCTGGAGGGCACCAGGTGGCCTGAGGCTGTCTTACTTAACGCCGCCCATAAAGTTGGGTTCTGGCCAAGACTTGCTGAAGGCATCCGCGCACAGCGATCCTATGCATCTTTTCTTGGAGATAAGCTCTCCCCGGTTCCAAGTGCGCAGAGCTCAGCCAAGGCGCAGTGTTCAGCCCTTCTCGACCGCGTTCTGGGTGTTTTCTTTTGCGGGGAGACCTTTAACGCCACCCCTATGAAAACTACCACGGGAAACGAACAGTCCTCTGCCCGCCATCCAGGGACTGCTGAGGATCAACCCTTTCCCGATTCATTCTTCCCTCCCTCATTCATTTTCTCCTTTATTTAGCACCCCTCCTTTCCATTTTAAACCTCATTGTTTTCGCTCGAGCGGCCTCGAATAAACACCCAGGAAAGCGGCCGAAGAAGTGAGAAGTCATTTGTAGGTCAGGGTGAGCAACTTAAAGGCATCTTTTAAATTATGGATCAACTTTTAGTCATAATTTTGGCCCCTCCCCACAATATTTCTTCCCCTTTCTCCCTGCGAAGTCTAAGAAAGTACGAACCACTATTTTACCTTCCCATGAAATAATAATAGCAACATTTTCTTCTTCGTCGGTGTCAGCAAAGGGAATTAAATCGTTTCCCGGAGGGTTGGAATCTGCAGTTTTATGGCGTCTCGGGCAACGAGATAGAATAAACTGATATTTATTTACAGTCTCAAGGTGGCCTACATGATTCCTGCATTGCAGGGGGTTGGACTAGATGACCCTTGGATCCCTTCCAGCTCTAGGATTCTATGATTCTCCCCCGCCTCATTTAATCTCCACAACAATCTTGAGAGGTAGGTCAGGCTGGGAGGCAGCGAGTGGACTTTGGAGAGGATTTTAACCCTGGTCTTTCCCAGTTTCCAGCCTGTGACATTCTAACCCCTCTAACCACACAAACTGTCTCTCGATTTATTTTGCTTTTCTCCCCCTTCCGTCTTTATAAGCAAGCATCCATTCTTCTGGGGGGGGGAGGGGAGGAGAGGGAATAAAGCTAATCTCAGAAATTTGGAATTAAATTCTATATTAGTGCCAGGCCTTTCACATTTAAAGTTTAAAATAAATCAATTCTGTTTTCAAGCCTCGCCTTGGTTATTTTTCACACACTCCTCGGTCCCCGCGCAGACGTAAAATGAAATGCCCTCCGATTCGACGTGGTTTGTTTGGGAGGAGGAGGAGGAGGAGAGAGAGAGAGAGAGAGAGAGAGAGAGAGAGAGAGAGAGAGAGAGACTTCTACTGCCTTTTCTTTAGTATCAAGCACACTGTGACTTTTTCCCGGAAAGATTTGGTAAATCAGACGGCGGATACATAGCGCAGATGGTTTGGAGGTGTCGGGTCACATTATGGCATGCCTGGCTTCGCGTCTAAGTTCATTCTGACGGAAAACCCTGATATTATTTTCACAGATCTACACAGTTCACTTGAAAAAAAACCCTCCGAGCCATTTTCATCATTTATGCGAGGCTTGCTGCTAGCGGGATGGAAAGCCTTTCGATATTGCTCATTTTCATAAAGACGACAGGAGGAGAACTGCAGAGAAACAAGACCGGGCAGGGCGTGTTTGTGTGCGTGTAATCAAACGCTGAGTGCGGGGAGCGCCGGGGGGGGGGGGGACGGACCCCATTCCGTAAGCATTTATTTTTATCAAGAGCCTAGTCCTCTTGAAGGCAGAAGAGTTGGACGTGATGCAACTCGGTTCCTCTGTCCAGCTACGCCGAAGGTTCGGACCGGTTTTATAGACACTTTTCTGCAGAGCACACAAGGGGTGTACGTATAGAATCGGAGAGTTGGAAGGGACCCCCAGAGCCATCTAGTCGACCCCCCTGCGACTCAGGAATCCCAGCTAAAGAGATGGCCATCCAACCTCTGCTTTAAAAAATCCCGTGAAGGAGAGTACACCACTGTCCGTTCCACAACCGAGCAGTTCTTACAGTAGGAAAGTTCTTCCCGAACAATAACCAGAGCAATAGAACAATAAACAGAGCAACACTGAAATAATAAATAGCAAAATTAAAAGAACATGAAACTGATTCGAGGCCCATTGCGGCCTCCAGTAGAACCCGATTCACAGGTTCAGAAGCCAATTCCGTCAAACTATTTGCTATTTTTCGCTTTGTTGTTGTTTAGCCGTTTAGTCGTGTCCGACTCTTCGTGACCCCACGGACCAGAGCGCGCCAGACACTCCTGTCTTCCACTGCCTCCCGCAGTTTGGTCAAACTCATGTTCGGAGCTTCGAGAACACTGTCCAACCATCTCGTCCTCTGTCGTCCCCTTCTCCTTGTGCCCTCCATCTTTCAGGGACTTTTCCAGGGTGTCTTCTCTTCTCATGAGGTGGCCAAAGTATTGGAGTCTCAGCTTCAGGATTTGTCCTTCCAGTGAGCACTCAGGGCTGATTTCCTTAAGAATGGAGAGGTTTGATCTTCTTGCAGCCCATGGGACTCTCCAGAGTCTCCTCCAGCACCATAATTCAAAAGCATCCATTCTTCCGCGATCAGCCTTCTTTATGGTCCAGCTCTCACTTCCATATTTCACTACTGGGAAAACCATAGCTTTAACTATACGGACCTTTGTTGGCAAGGTGATGTCTCTGCTTTTTAAGATGCTGTCTAGGTTTGTCATTGCTTTTCTCCCAGTCATGGACAAACAAAGTGAAGGGCTCTTATCAAATCTGCTTCGCGCGCAGAAGGTTCCAGGTTCCATTCCGGCCATTTCCCGGCAGGGCCGGGAGATAAACCCAACCTGAAACGCCGCTTGCCAGTGTAGTGGCAAAGCCGAGCGAGATGTCCTGTTGGCCTGAGTCGCTCTTGAAAAGCTTCCGGTGTTCCTAAACCAGAACCACAATGAACTGGAACCGGTGCGCTGAAAATAAGTCGTGAAAAACAAAACGAAAAATGCTGATTTTAAGAACTGGGCTGGTGGAGACGCCAGCCATTGAACGACTTTGTGTTGGTGTTTATTGCCATGAGAGAGGCATCCCGGAGCCGTGGGGTACCGGGTCGCTTCTTCTTCACCCCGCGATGTCTGCTTGGGGTGAGGTCCTCAATCTCCGTCTGAAATGCGCCCTAATTCTAACAGGACTGGATACGAAATCGGCAACGATTTCGCATTGCGCGCACGTTCATGCTACAATTCCTCTCACGCTTACCACTCGGTAGGACATAGCTCCGTGCAAGTAGGTGTAGGGTCGCGCTGCACGTCCTATAGAAAAGTAAAAGTGTTTCGGACTGGGTTAAAAGCGGGATCCTTTCTCGTCTGAGTAAAGCACTCCAGCTTGGAATAACCTCCCTTACCTGGGGGTAAATTGCGCTCAATAGGGATTACTTCTGAGAAGACGCGTATATGACTACACTGTAAAGGCGCCATCGATTTAAAAGTGAGAATCAAGCGGTTTGTTAAATGACTCCAGATGAAATAAATGGGTTTTACCATGTTTGCCTTGAGCAGGGTTTGCGCCTTTGACTCCCACTTCTTTCAAAGGGAAAGAGAGTTGAGCGTACATTAAATATATCTGGATCGCGCCCCTTATTTTACTGGCGAATGAAGCGTAGGCGCATGTATTTGGCCTCCAACCGGTCAGCTCTGAGAAATCTGACCCCATTTCTTTAGCAAGCAGATAGTGATTGCTCAACCCTCTACCCGTTGGATTCAATGGGATTACTTCCAAGTATAAGATCGCGCTGTTTACCAGCTCTTGCATACAACAGAGTATTTAGTCATAGAAGTATAAAGTTGGAAGGGATCCGAGGGTCATCTAGTCCAACCCCCTGCAATGCAGGAATTTCAACTAAAGCATCCATGACAGATGGCCATCCAACCTCTGCTTAAAAACCTCCAAGGAAGCAGCCTCCGCCATCTCTCGTGGGAGTCTGTTCCACTGTCGAACAGTTCTTACTATCAGAAAGTTCCACCTGATGTTTAGTCTGAGTCTCCTTTCTTGTCATTTGAAGCCCTCCAGAGCCAGGGAAAACAAGCTTGCTCCATTTCCCGTGGAACAGCCGTCCAGATATTTGAAGATGGCTATCATACCTCTTCTCAGTCTTCTCTTCTGCAGGCTAAACATACCTAGCTCCTTCAACCGTTCCTCATAAGGCTTGATCATCTTGGTTGCCCTCCTCTACACAATTTCCAGTATCTCAATATCTTTCTTTAATTGTGGTGCCCATAACTGGACACAATATGCCAAGCGTGGCCTGACCAAGGCAGAATAGAGTGCTACTATGATCAAACCTATTCATTTTTAAGGAAATCAGCCCTGGGTGCTCACTGGAAGGACAGATCGTGAAGCTGAGGCTCCAATACTTTGGCCATCTCATGAGAAGAGACGACTCCCTGGAAAAGACCCTGATGTTGGGAAAGATGGAGGGCATGAGGAGAAGGGGACGACAGAGGACGAGATGGTTGGACAGTGTTCTCGAAGCTACCAGCATGAGTTTGACCAAGTTGAGGGAGGCAGTGGAAGACAGGAGTGCCTGGCATACTCTGTTCCATGGGGTCACGAAGAGTCGGATATGACTAAACAACAAATGATTTCCCTTGATGTGAACGCTGTTGATGCAGCCTAGAATAGCACTCGCTTTTACTGCTGCAGTTTCACACTGTTGACTCATGTTAAGCTTGTAGTCTACTAAGACCTCTAGATCCCTTTCACGTGTACTACTGGCTTCGAGCCAGAGGCTTAGATGGCTTTTGGCCAATTGGTGGTGGTAAAGAAGAAGATTATCAACTGTAACAGCTAAATGGGAACTTCCAGGTATGAGAGCCAGTGTGGTGTAGTGGTTAAGAGCGGTGGACTCGTAATCTGGTGAACTGGGTTCGATTCCCCGCTCCTCCACATGCAGCTGCTGGGTGACCTTGGGCCAGCCACACTTCTCTGAAGTCTCTCTGCCTCATTCGCCTCACAGAGTGTTTGTTGTGGGGGAGGAAGGGAAGGAGATTGTTAGCCGCTTTGAGACTCCTTAGGGTAGTGATGAAGCGGGATATCAAATCCAGACTCTCAGAGGAAGTCTACCGCTGAATACCACAACAACGGTGGAGAGGTGTTGCACTTCCCCACTGCTGGGCTGCCCCTCAGCAGAGCGGTAAAACCTTTGCCTTCCATGCAGAAGGTCACAGGTGCAATCCCAGCGACATCTCTAGGTAGGACTGGGAGAGACCCCCTACCTGAAACCCAGAAGAGTCTCTGCCAGTCCGTGCAGACAGTATTGAGCTAGATGGGCCCATGGCATAAGGCGAAGCTTTCTATGTTCCAGAAGTCTTCTGAAAGGGAATTTGCTCCAACCCAAGGTTTCCCAAACTTGGGTCTCCAGCTGAACTACAATTCCCATCATCCCTGAATACTGCTCCTGCTAGCTAGGGATGATGGGAGTTGTAGCCCAAAGACTGCTGGAGACTCAAGTTTGGGAAACCCTGGTTTAACCAATACCAGCTATTTTAAATGCTCCTCTCTATATAAAGCAGGGAGGGGTAGCCAATGTTGCGCCCTCCGCATGTTCTCCAATCCTCCTCAGCCCCAGCCAGCATGGCCAATGGTTAGAGCTGATGAGGGTTGTAGTCCCGAACACTTGGAGTCAACACGTTGACTAGCTCTGCTCTAAGGAGCATTTCATTGATTTGGAGTCTTGAGGGTGCTGTGGAATTTAGAGTCAAAATAGTTACTCAGTTGTTGGGCCGGACGAGGGCGGTGACGCCGGGAGGAGGCTGGAAAGCAGATTCTTCAAGCCATCCACGCTGCGCCCTCTGCGCTTCCAAGGACCAGCTGTGTTAAGGTGCACACACCTCGATTTTAAGGACAGCTGGATTATAAACGGCCTTCTGGTGTCCTGGCAGCGGGGAATAAGTTCTCATGGCGCTGGATTCTGTCCACCGGACCGCAGTTCTATGTATACAGGAACATCTAATAAATTGCAGCAGCGCTCTCTCTCTCTCTCTCGCTCTCTCTCTCTCTGTGTGTGTGACACACACACACACACACACACACACACACACACACACAGCGTTCAGGCATTTTTATATATTCACTTTCACTCGGTTTCCTAGGCCCGTCCTAATTTCAGCAGCAAAGCAGAGTCGTGCGTAATTTCTGTCGCAGCAAGGCGGACGCGTGCGTAAAAGCCTAATTTGGATAGAGTTGGGTGTCAAACTACCCCACTCCTGTTTATTATTTAGCATTAGGGAGCGTTCACACGTTCGCAAGAAACCCGCGAAACAAAACACTACCACAAGAGAGGGCCGAGGGTGCTTTGGGAGGCACGCGTTAAGCCATTCTCAACGTTCAGAAGGCAAACATTCAGAACCACGTTGAGGCTCGTGTGAAAACAGCCGGCGGGATCATTTGTCACGACACAGGTATGAAAAACAAAACAAATCAGCACGGGCCTTCATTTGTGCTTTACGGATGGGGCGGGTCAGAAGCTTTAAAAGTCAGGGCTTAAAATAAGGCAATATCCCTGGTGACCAGGGCCAGATTAAAACCTTTCTAGGCTCTAAGCACCAAAAAAGTTATGGTGCCCCTCATGGGCGTAGCAGAATCGAGTAAGTGCAGAACCGAGCTATATGCGACGCGCTTGGTCACTTAGTTAAGTATTTTTAGTTATTTACTTGAAGGAGGGGCAGCTGCCCTCCTTCCTCACCTTGGCTACGTCCATGGTGCCCCCATCCGTAGTTCAAAATAAAAGCAATACTAAATCAGTAAAATAAAAATTCACAACAAAATAAAACCTGGATTTATTATAACACTTGACAGGATCTGATTTCATTGCATTGTATCCATCTGCCTTAATAGGGCGCCCCTTGGTTTAGTTGGGGGTAAGTCAGGAAAAAAGAGAACAGAAAACTGGGAGAAGATTGTGGAGTGTACGGAAGTCAAATAAAGCTCTGATTCTTCCCATGATGACTACTTCGAAGCCTTTTCTTTAAAAAAAAAAATCAAATGCCAAATTCTAAAAAAATAAAAATTCTAATAAAATAAAATAAATGTGCCCCTGCTTTGTTACTGCCCCACAGTGTGTACTTAGTATGCCTATTGGAGAGTCCAGCACCGCGGATGAGCCTCAGACCTGCCACTTCTTTTAATCGGTCCCTATCCGACCCTTAGGGTTAAGTCAAAACTGAAAGCAGTTTAGATTCCTGCCAAACTGTAGCGACGCCAAGGATTCTGAAAGTTGCCTTTCCGATGAATCTGTCATTCTGTAAGAAAGGCCTGGTTCCCTGTCTCTTGGAGAGACTCTCTTCTCTTTTGTCTCTCTCTTTCTATTTCAACTCTCTCACGCGCGAAAAAAAAAAAACAGCAGGAGTAAGGGAGGGAAAATAGAGACATAAAATAATACAGTGCAAAGTCATAGCTGTGAAACCGCCACATTTATCACTTCGGGGTTTCTGTGCAGCTTTGCTAGGGAGCTGCAATTCCCTGAGATCTGAGGCTGATCTACAGAAGAGAGAGCCATTTGCTAAATTTTTGATTCCTGCAAGCTGACTGTTTTCTAAGCGCAGAAGTGCATCTCCCCAGTTTAAGCAGACAAATCTGTCATTCCAAGTACAATGTTGCCCTGTGACTCACATACCCCTCTCCCTGCGTAAGGAGGGAAGCCTCTCCAGCACAACATCCCATTATACTGAGTCAAGGAGCAAACAAGTGTAATGGGGATGAAAGCGGCCCTTTGTCATCCGTGAAACATTTAATACTTTCAAAGTCCTACTGTTCGCCTTGCATATCATACAGCAGGCTCATGAGACCAAATCCAGCACAGGAGGATGGAGAAAGAAAGAAAAAAATCTCTCCGGAGTCAATGGAACAGTTGTCAAAGAACAAACGACTGGTTTATTTAGACAAATGAATCTGTTCGTGATAGTGGATATAAATGTTAAAACGAAACAAAACAGCTCTCCTTTTTTAGGAATTATGCTGTGGATAACATTGCTTACCTTCCCCAATCGTGTTTTTTATGTTTTGTTTTCTGGATTCATGTTTGCCATGACATGAACAATAAGATCAGGCAATCAACGGAAAGCAGGTCAATTTATACACGTTTAATTTGCATTGCCTGCTTATTTATTTGCTGTGTAGATTTTTCCTCCTTCCTTAAGGAAAGGAGCACCCTTGAGATACCTTATAAATGTGCAATCTATGTGAAGTAGATCATGCCGGCCACATGACCCGGAAAGCTGTCTGTGTGGACAACCGCTGGCTCCCTCGGCCTGAAAGCGAGATGAGCACCGCACCCCATAGTCGCCTTTGACTGGACTTAACCGTCCAGGGCTCCTTTACCTTTCCAAATTCACATTCAGGGATCATAGCAATGGCTCGGTCTATATATTTGCAGCAGAATGGCCAAGTTCTGAGGTGGCACAATGGATTGCACCATTTTAGGTCGGGTGGAGGGGGCGGGACAGACCACATTTTTAAAAGAGTTGTAAAAATAACTCTGTATCAGAAGGATGCTAGCACGTCAAAGGGAAAGATTCTAGCCCAGCCCCTTGTCTGCTGTTCTGCTTTTCTATTTGTAAAAGGTTTTGGTTTGGAATGCATGTGTGAGCATTCACAATGTTATTCCACCCCACACAATGTGAAGTGGTATAAGCCGTTATCATCTTCTTTTCCTGGACAAAAAAGACCCATTTTTCCATTGAGGACAAGAGATAAGGAATTGTACGGACAATATGAAGGCAACTTCCCATTAGATATAATTTTGGACTCCGTGTAGCCTAATAATTGTTTTCTCATCCGCTTCTGCAACTTGTGTATCTCACGTTTGGCAATATTAGTGGCATAAGGCTATATTGTTTGCATACACAGGTCTTGTCAATTATTTGACATGCTTAATTCATAAATAAATATCTGTCTTGGGTCAATAAGAATCAGTGGTGGCTGCAGGAAAAAAGATGGGAAGGGGAAAAGCATATGATAATGACAGGAGTTCAGCAATGGCAGGGCAAGTTGGTGGGGCGAACTTCTTGCTTGGGGGGCGCTTGTGATAAGAATTATACATAGCCAGCTCCTGCATTTTATTTATTTATTTATTTATTTACAGATTTATTAAGTTTTAAAAGATGATAGTCTTATTCTTTTTGGATTTTACAGAATCTGTTTACAAAGTTGCATCTATATCCCGCTTTTTGGTCTGATGAGCCTCCAAACAGGTCATGTAACAGAACAACACAAAACAAAATAGTTTTGGTGTTGGTAGTTGTGCCATTAGGGTGTTGGGAATGAGAGTCACTGAAAGGAAGAGGAGATTTGTAGAGCACAGCTAGAACTCATTCCTAATCTCCAAGGGTGGGTAGCTTCTTACTTTCCTGCTATTGTTGGACTACAGCTCCCATCAGCCGTGGCCAGCATGGCCAATGGTCAAGGATGATGGGAGCTGTAGTTCAGTAACATCTGGACATTTCCAGATTTCCCACCTTGCCATAGACAGTATCAGGCTCTGCTTAAAATATAGCATTAATAATATTAATTGACCCTGCTGGATTAGGCCAATGGCCAGACTAGTCCAACTTCCTGTTGTCATTGTGTCTAACCAGAGGATTATGGGAAGCCTAAAAGCCTTAGGCTCGTTATGAGCCAACTATCAATGACACCTGTTATTTTAGGAACATTGAGATCACCTCTCAATTATAAAAATAAGTTTTCAGCCTTTATGATGGCTGAAATAATATTGGAACCGCATAAACTGCATCTATTGAAGCTTTTGAGACACTGAGCAGCAAGCCTTTCCATTTAAAAATGCATATCTCATCCCCTCTTCCACTGGGAAAATGGAGGTTATTGTATTTGCTTTCTAAAACAACTTAATTTATGTGTGTACACTTTGATATTCAGTATTTCTACAACCGCATTTGGCATTTCCTCAGCTCAGGAGTAAAATTATTGGGGGTATGTGTTTTTTTTTGGGGGGGGACCATCCATAACTTCAATGTTTGACCTATCGGAGACAATGTTTCCTTGTTAATCACTGGCTTGCCTCAATAAAATAAGAGTGAATTATTTCATGATGTGCTTTTATGGCGAGAACATTTATACTAGAGATGACATTGCTCATCCAAATATATGAAGGATTTTCATTTCTACTATTTAGTTGTGGGCCTTTGTAATCAGTATTTGACAACTTAAGGCACTTCATGATGGAGCAATCAATTGGTCCTCTTTGTTAACAACATTTATGGCATTGTCATCATCGTAAGTAGTTCCAGTAATGAATTTGCTGTATATTACTTGTAATTCATATCTGACCTTGGATGGCAATTATCAGCTTCTCTGTCTGGGATTCCAAACACACACACACACACACACACCCCTTCATAGCTATGCTATTGATGTTCCATTGTCAGAGAAACCATCAACTTATCTTGCTGGGTAACAATTGCATAAGTTCTTATCCGTGAATTTATCCACATTGTCAAAGCCAGCTTTCAATAATGTTTTAGGGCACTTACTATAGTTGAGGGGAGATGAATGAACTATCAATTAAAGCACTGAATGCTATCCTTCCTCAAGGAAAATAGTATTTTTTGCCAAACGGACGCAATCAGATACATACGAGTAAAGAAAACGGAAGGGGAGGGGGACTGAGGTAAACCTAGGATTCTGGTTTTTTTAAAAATCTCCATAGCAATCAACTGCAAGAGTTCTTCCTTGACTGAATAGAAACTAACCTTCTTGACAGTAAGAGCTGTTTGACAATGGAATGGTCTCCCTCGGGAGGTGGTGGACTCTCCTTCCTTGGAGGTTTTAAAGCAGAGGTTGGATGGTCATCTGTCAAGGATGCTTTAGCTGAGATTCCTGCATTGCATGAGGTTGGGCTAGATGACCCTCAGGTCCCTTCCAACTCTAAGACTCTATGATTCTATTACTGTATTCATCTATTGCACTAGCTCAGCTCTTGAAGTGTTACAGGATGTTCATCAGCATTCCAATTGCTCAGATGTTAAAAAACAAACACAAAACTGCTTGTGTGTAAGGCTTAGGGCAGTGGTGTCCAAACTTTTTTCAAAGGGGGCCAGATTTGATGAAGTGAAGGGCCGTGAGGGCCGACCAAAGGGCCAACCCAAGTTGTTGACCTTTTATTATTACAGTATTATTAAAGATTTTATTGGTTTACAAAAGTATGAGCAATGTCTCTCCCCCCCCCCCAGTTACATTTTCACAGATCAGTTTCATTTGTTGGGACATTAGTGTTACGTTAGGAAGAAAAAGGGAGAAAGAGGTGGGTGGGGGAAAGGTGAGTGGGGCGGGGACAGGTGGCAATGTTTCTATTTTACTTAATATATGTGTTGACCTTTTTGTAGGATTTTTTGTAGGATTGAAGTTATTGAGCTTTTTTTATGATTTTACCCCAGGAAATAAACTGCCACAGGGGCCGGATTAAACCAACTGGCGGATTAGGCCCCTGAAACGGACTTTGGACATGCCTGGCTTAGGGACAGTTGAGAAATGTACACCTGTTTCCTCTGATGAGTATGGATCAGAGCAGCAAAAAGGAGTTCTGCAATGTAAGCCTATACATGTATACTCTGGAGTAAGTCCCACTACAATGGGGTTTACTCCTAGAGAAGTGTGTGGATTGCAGCCTTAGGCTGGATATGCATGATTCATTTGTGAGACATTTATGAAACAAGAAGCTTGGTGACAGAAAGACATTAACAAGTGCCTTAAACTGCAGCAAGGAGGGTGGTGAGGTGGTGACAGAATACTGTAAACAGACAACGATGCCATAAGCAAATCAGAATAAAACGAAGAGATTGTAGCACAGATGAAGAGGCCGATGCCTATATAACAGTATATTCAGTGGTGTTTTTCAATGCCAAATTTGAGCAACTGTGTATTAAAACATACTGTATATATTGTAAATAAACCTCTCTTTTTATGCAATTATGTTGGTCTGATTCATTTTCTGTCCCTTTGTGTTTTCAACCTAAGGTCAGTTTAGTCAGTGCTTCCTCCATGCTCCTCCTGCATTTCTTGATGCGTGAGTTTTCATTTCCCCAGGCAACATATCCTGTCTGTGACTGACAATAGGCTACATTTTGAGCAGAATTAATTCATTGCATCTGCCCATATCTCACTTCCAGTGTGCTTTCTCCTCCTCCTTCTCCAATTGCTGCATCTTTCCTTCATCTCCTGCCTGACCATCAGCTTTAGACTACCACATTTTACTTCCCTCTTTCTCATTAAACAATCTGCTTCTCCAAACATGTGCACCCATGATGCTCTTCCTATTTGTTCTCTCTGCCAGTTCAATTGGGCAAGCAACTCATGAGATTGCTTGGGGCAGGAAAATGTATGTGTTGCAGTGAAGCTGCATGGAATCTAAGGGGTGGACCCTGGGATCCCGTATAATGACACAGAATACTTTGGGCATAGAATTATGACAGTAACAACTGTACTCAATTTTAAGTGCTGCATGGCTCACACATGACCCAGCAGTTGCTTCCATGTCTGGCAAAGAATGTGGTACAACAGCCCTTGGGTCAATGAAATGCCTTGAGGTGCTGTGATCTACAGTGGTACCTCGGGTTACATACGCTTCAGGTTACATATGCTTCAGGTTACACACTCCGCTAACCCAGAAAGAGTGCTTCAGGATAAGAACAGAAATCTTGCTCTGGCGGCGCAGCAGCAGCAGGAGGCCCCATTAGCTAAAGTGGTGCTTCAGGTTAAGAACAGTTTCAGGTTAAAAACAGACCTCCAGAACGAATGAAGTACTTAACCCGAGGTACCACTGTATTTAGAAGTACATCCTACTGAGTTCAATGAGGCTTACTACCATTCACTACAAATAGATTCAAGTTACAAGAAAGGAGATTCCAACTAAACAAGAACTTTCTGATGGTAAAAGATGTTCGAGAATGGACCAGAATCCCTTAGAACAGGCATGTCCAAAGTTTGTTTCAGGGGCCTAATCCGGCCTGCCGGTTGGTTCAATCCAGTCCCAATGGCAGTTTATTTCCTGGGGTAAAATCCTAAAAAAAAACCCTCAATGAAACTAGTTCAATCCTAAAAGAAGCTCATCAATTCCAACCCTTAAAAAAAGCACAACAACTCTTCAATCCTAAAAAAAGGTCAACAACATTGGTTGGCTCTTTGGTCAGCCCCCACGGCCCTTCACTTCATCAAATCTAGCCCTCTTTGAAAAAAGTTTGGACACCACTGCCTTAGAAGGTTGCGGAATCGCCTTCATTGGAGGCTTTTAAGCAGATGTTGGATGGCCATCTGTTATGGATGCTTTCAGTGGCAGATCTTGGGGCCCCAAATTTCATTGGTGCCCTGTGTGACACTAAAATTTGGCTCTCTTACACCTCTCATGCTCCATAGTTGTGGCGGCCCTAGCAGCACCCCCAAGGCTCTATGCCCAGTGTGACCAAACTGGTTGCACTCCCCAAAACAACATCTAGATGTGCCTCAGCGTCCCTTCCAACTCTACACTTCTATGATATAAACATGCATAGGGCTGCAGCCTTGTATTCAGTCCTTTGTGTCTTTGCAAGAGAGTTGGGTGGGGAGAAGATCACAATTACCGGTAATTGACTCCACCTACTGTGATCCCTGACTCTGCCTGCCAGTAGCTGCTAGTGGGTACCAGCCTCCAGGTTTAGAGGCAACAAGCCTCTAGATACCAATTGCTGGATAAGGGTGAGAAATAGTCATTGCCCTCGTGCCCTGCTTGTGGGGCTTCCAAGCGTCTTTTGACTAGCTTGGTCACTGTGATTTGTTTTCCCACACCGAACTTCAATTCATCAAAGCTGTCATCTGTGCATGTGTTGTCATCAGCACATACGTGGCAGCTGCCTGAAATCGTCTGGGGATATGCTGCATCAATTCTCCAGTAGATGGAGCATCTTCATTGCTTTTCTTCAAGAGTATTTGGGGAAAGAGAAAGGAAAAGAAAGTGAGTTGATTCATTAAAAAAAAAAACAAATACAAAGAAATCTGTTCCCACTGATTTCAGTCAGGTATTCAATACTTTGGGGCTATTCTCATGACCACCTTTAATTTCCCAATTTTGGTGCAGTATGATATTGCATTTCCCCAGTAGTCAAACCACAATACAGTGGTACCTCGGGTTAAGTACTTAATTCGTTCTGGAGGTCCGTACTTAACCTGAAACTGTTCTTAACCTGAAGCACTTTAGCTGATGGGGCCTCCTGCTGCTGCTGCGCCGCCGGAGCACGATTTCTGTTCTCATCCTGAAGCAAAGTTCTTAACCTGAAGCACTATTTCTGGGCTAGCGGAGTCTGTAACCTGAAGCGTATGTAACCTGAAGCGAATGTAGCCCGAGGTACCACTGTATAATGTACTTTGGAAAACTGGATACTTCTTCCTCCAGGATCATAGCTGTTAACATTGACTGTATACAGAGCTTTTTTCAGCTGGAACCATTTCAGCCAAGAACCACACACTTAAGTGGCTGGTAGTAGTACTCTTTAATACTTCAATCTTTAAAAAAAAAAAATATGTGTGCATTTATTTAATCCCGACCAAATATGGTTTAGAACTGCACTCTTCTTGTGGAGTTGCCCAGGGAATCAAGCAGACGTGCAATCTGAGTCATGACAGGGGAATTGCCCAAAGGTGCTTGGAGAAGATTATGGTTGTTAATATAGATGATAATGATGATTATGATGATAATAATAATAATAATTTTTTTTATTAAATTTATATACTGCCCTCCATCCAAATGTGCTTGGAGAATACTCTTGTTGCTAATTTAGTAGATTATAATTCTAATAATTTATTAAATTTGTATACTGCCCTTCACCCGAAGGTGCTTGGTCATGGGGTTGCCATATGTCCAGAATTTCCTGGAAGACTCACTTTTGTGTCTGGATTTTCACTTTTTGAAATATGTCAACCCTATTAAATTTGGAGAAGAATACTGTCGTCGTTATTTTTATACATTTATCGTCACCAACAATTAAATTTGTATACCACCCCTTAATCCAAAGAGCCCAGGGAGCTTCACAGAGCGAGTGACTAGGGAGCAAAGCCTTCTTGGACGCAGCGGGCTCAACCCCTTCAGGGCTTCCCGCCAAATGAATCTCCTCAGGCGGCGCAGCTCCTGGCCCGCCCCGCTGCCGTTGGGACTTAAAATAAAGGCGGGAAACAGGCTGCCGAGCGCCTGAGGCGGATCACCTCAGCCAAACGGCGGTTAAAGCACCGCGAGAAGCGCCTCAAAAACGCGCGTCTTTCCTCCGCCTCCTCAACTTTTCCCGCGCATTTTACCCCCCCCCCCGGGCGGCGCCATTTTGCTTTCTGCTGAACAGCGTTTTAAGAGGTTGACTCTCAGCCTCTCTGTGAGTCTTACTGCCCCCATTGAATAAACAGGACCCCCCTTCCCAAACGAAGTGGGGTGTTTTGTTTTGTTTTTTGACGAAGGACAGCGGGTGTGGTGCCACACACGCTGCAGATTATTTTTATCTGTTCTTCTGAAACCGTGTTTGTGGTGGGGGTTTTTTTGTCATCAATAGGGTTTTAAAATCTATTTTTATTACTGTTGTTGTCAGACTGCCTTTAAATCACGTTGGGGGTGAAGGCTGTGGTTTGAAAGTATTTTTAAAGTGGCCTTCGGTTGAGGGGGCTGTATAGAAATTTAATAAACAAACAAAGGAAGAAACAGGGTTTTGTAGAAATGCAGATTTCACCCAGAACCGTCATGTTATGTGGTCTGGAAACTTTACACCTGACTTAATTTTGAATTTAGAAAAAAATGTCGCTGTCTTGCTAAGCACTTCTCCTTCTGACTGATCATTTAAGGATCATGTTTATCGTTACCTGTGAAAACATTAATGAGGGGCAAAAGATTGGTGAACGTTCAGTGTAACTTTGAACACTTTTAACATGGGAAAGTTTGTGATGCTTATTCAGATACATTAAAATTTGTTAATGGTAAAAAGCTGGTTAAAGACTCCAGCTATCATTACGAACAGGTCAGTGGAAAAAACTGCCTCAGACAAAGTGGGATAATTTTACAAGAGGGTTAATGTTAGCCTCATATTCCCTCCTTTTTCACGAAAATTTCACCCCTGCCTTACAAAGCATCTCCCGTGCTAGCATAGCCTGTAATAATAGAATTTACTACCCTATACCTAGGCCTTTACAGCAAGGGGTGGGTTTTATTTTCATTTGTCTCCAATTTTCATTTTGTATTGCTGGGGCTGTTAAGTATGTCATTGTGAGCTTGTGCTTTTATTATGTTCTTCCTTTTCTTTTCCCTCTTCATGTAGATTTACAAAATGGCTGATGTCATGTTAAACAACCTGAACAAACTTCTGCTACAGCTTGGTATGTTGCCGTGTGGTTCAGCTTTGGAAACAAGCAAGGGAGAGTCCTCACATCCCCAGCCTTCAGTTATCTATAGTTTTTGATTATTTGGCATATATTGTTTGCCTCGCAGTGTTATAACACATTTAAAACACTTTTTCTTTACAGTACTAATGTAGCTGAGTCCGATACGGATCTGTGTTACTGGGTTAAGATAGAATTGCACTCGACGCCAAACTACATGTTTTAAGGTCCTAACAGTCACTTCTAAGCAAATTTGAGAGAGGAGAATTAATAGCAAAGAATGGTGGGAATGGTTTAATTCTTCCCTCTCCTTTCCCCATCAGCAGTTTTCACCTTTGTACTGGTTTGGATGGATGCTTATAAGGCAAATGCATCTGAAATGCAGGAAAAGCAGCTTTGGGATGGGGAAGGAGGGGAAGCAGCGGATGGGGTATAGTTTAATATAGGCAAACCAAAGGCAAACAGCTTGAATACACCTAGCACTGAAATAAAATCTAGTATTCAAGTGACTAAGTTACTGTTTTAAAATGCAAATTAGTTTTCACACTTACCGTAATATCTGAAGGCAATGATATCATTCATCTGTATGTTTCTGCTACAGTGTTTCAGCTGCAGCAAGCATCTTACTCCAAGGAACATTTGAGGCAACAGATCCAGAGTGAGTCGACTTTAATACATACATTTTGTCAGAATCTTGCATTTGTTGCAGTTTAAGCTCTCATATATACTTCTGCATGCCCTTTGCCTTTCCTTGATAGAAACATTCCTCTTATCCTTGGTGGATTGTAATGGAAAGTGGTCCTCATTGTCGAGAAGTTGTACTCTTGGTCTGAGAATTGGTTATGATTCACAACTTGTGGTGTCTATCCAAAGGCGTGTCTAACAAAAAACACACAAACAAACAAAAACCACCATGCACAAGGACCTGCTACCTTATTGAAACAAATGTAGCAGCCCTAGAAAGCAGGGGAGCTCCAGATGCATATTAGACCTCCAGTATCCATAAGAACAGGCATAGGCAACCTCAGCCCTCCAGATGTTTTGGAACTACAATTCCCATCATCCCTGACCACTGGTCCTGTTAGCTAGGGATAATGGGAATTGTAGTTAGTACCAAAACATTTGGAGGGCCGAGGTTGCCTATGCCTGCATAAGAAGGTGCTGGATCAACATTCTGGGTGGAATTTAGCATCATGCTCTTTCAAACATTCTATCTATGCAAGCATTTCACCTTGCTGGTCGGAATTATACCCTCTCCCCCAACCCCAAACTAATTTTGGGAGAGTGTGTGGGGAGCAGAGGAGGGCAGGTCTTGTTGTGTAAGCAAGTCTTTGTGCACAGCTTCTGCTGATGAGACTGTTAGGTAAATTCTACTCTATAGCTCTAACCTTGGAACATATTGGGTGGTTCCAGTTGTATAGTTTGTATCCCAGTGACCTATTCCGATCTTAAATTCCATCAAACATGAAATAAACATTTTCTTTCAGTATATTCTGCAAATACTGCAGGGAAAAAGATTGAGATCTGTCAGCTACAAGAAGAAATTAACAAGAACAAGGAGGCAATTGCTAGCCTACGCAAACGAAACAATAGCTGTAGAGAGAATTGTAATGCGTAAGTATATGGTAAAAACTTTATTTCTGAAACCGCAATTGGCTATAATATACCTCTTTGTAATCAAGCAATTATGGATTTAGCTAGTAAGAAGGGGTGTGAAGTTATTTTGTTATAGACAGAGAAGATACATAGCACTTTCTGAGGTTTTAAAGTGCTTTCAGTACATTATCTCTATAATCTTACAGCAACTCTGTCAGTCAGGTCAGTCAGTATTATTATTTACATACTGCGTATGGGTGGTAGAGTGTCTGAATGGGTGGAGACACCTGGAAAATTTGTGATATGTGTTCACATTATACCTTTAAAGCACAGTTAAATAACATTCTTTCTCTCAAAGAATTCTGAACATTATAGTTTACCTCTCACAGTTACAATTCCTAGCAACCCTTAACAAAAGACATTCCTCAGAATTCTTTGACAGGAAAAATGTGCTTTGATTGTGATTTAAAGGTATAGTGTGTATGCAGCCTTAGATTTGAACTGGGGACTTCATGGTTCCAGTGCTGGATTAAACCCTTTCAGAGGCCCCTAGGCATTCTCAAACTTGGGGGCGGGCCCTTGTGTGTGGGATAACATTGAACTCGGAAAGCTTGGTTGTAATTTTCTTTCAAGATCAAATCAATATTATTTTGATCTGTTGTCGTGGGGCCCCTACTCTCTATTTGGTAATCCGGCACTGCATGGTTCACACCAGTTTCTTAACTACTGCTATGTATTTCTTTCTTTGTTACACTTATATCCTGTGTTTATGCCAAATGGCAATTCAGTCAGCTAGCAGCAATAATACAAATGCAGTGGTACCTTGGTTTAAGAACAGCTTAGTTTATGAACAACTTGGAGTAAGAACGCTGCAAACCCGGAAGTAGGTGTTTTGGTTTGTGAACTTTGCCTTGGAAGCAGAACATGTTTCACTTCTTGTTAAGTGTGTTCCATTTGTAAATTGAGTCCCCTGCTGCTATGGAAAAACACACTTTGGTTTAAGAACGGACTTCCAGAACCGATTAAGTTTGTAAACCAAGGTATCACTGTATAATAAAAATATCAACATACAATAAAACAGCAATAAAATACAAACTGAAAAACATAAAAAAACCAGACAAATAACCATTTAGAGCCAACCACAACTTACTTACAAATCAACATATGGGTCAAAGGACTGTGCTGTATTAATACAAATGCATTTGCCAACCAGTGGAAAGTCATCAGAGACAGGGATAACTGGGCCTCCCTTGGCAAGGAGTTCTGGCGTCTGAGAGCAGCAACTGAGAAGGTTTTCTGGGTTCCAGTTAGTTTTATTGTATTAATGAGTATTTTTGAGTGTAAGTATTTTGTGATATGAAAAGTTGGTACACATGTTAGTACTGAACTTTACACTGGATACAAGCTACATGCAATTGAAATCAATGAGAAAAGCACAGAGGTTTTAGCTTAGGCTCACAAAGGTGACTGTGAGCCAAAAGTATATCCCGGGTTCCTGTTTCTCAGAGGACATCATCACATTATCTTCTGGTAGCAAGCAGGGAGAGTGTAAATAGAAAGGTGCTGGTGGGAATTACCCATTTTTATGATGGTTTTGTTACTTATGAATATAATTAAACTATGCTTTTAATAATTAGATGCTTACTGTAGTTTTAAATTTGTTGCCTTAGCTGGAAACCAACATACATGATTCTTAGTCAGCATGAAGAATATTTGCAGAAGGAACTTCAGAATTACCAGGAATCAACAGAAAAAGACAAGTATGTAGAAATGTTTGACAGCTGTATATTAAGACTTCCATAAAATATTGCTGATTATAAGCAATGAATTTGTTACCTATAAAAATGTGAACACTCAGGAAGATAAGGATCTACTCTTTAATGGAGAATTATATTTTGGGGTACACCACCACTTCATTGGCAATTGCTGACTGCATCCTATCACTGAAAAGTAATAGAAAAATACAGGTGGTTTCTCATATTCCCAACTATGTTGTAGTTCAGTTAAGGCAACACATATTTTTTTCAAATTTCCCCTGTGTTGAACTGAGCAATTGTCTCAAGTACTGGCTTTGCTTTGAAAAGATAGTTAAAGTGGTGTCTAAGGCGGGTGATTGTATTTCCTTGTTTTAAAAGGAAAATGTACCAGGATTACACAACTCAGTATCAAGAGACTTTTAAACAGCACCAAGAAAAATATTTAGCAACTGCCATTGCTCAGGAATATCACCAGGAAAAAAATGAATTTGAAGAAATCCAAAACCGAGTTCTGAAGCAGTCTGAGCTACTTAAAAAGAAAGAAGCTGAAGTGATAGAGCTTCGAGGTAAAAACATAATTTCTATAATGCCAGTTATCCCAACTGAAATAAAATATACATGGTGGAATTCACCTAATGAATTCCATCAGTGGAACCCCAGTCTTGTGCAATGAGGTTCTTACCCTTTCTTCTGCACCCCCACAAAATGGGGTCTGGGTGTTTTGCGGGGAGAACTACTAGAATGGCACATGACAGGAGGAGAAGGGGAAACATTCTATAAGGCAAGCCAAAATGCTTTGAATTCATCCACAGAAATAAAAGAGTTTGGAAGGGATCTAAAAGTTAATTCAACAGATTGCAGTGAGTTGGGATTATTTTTCTTTAAGGGTATGCCCAGATCAACAGTTGCCCTTCAATCCACCTGATATTATTGTCATTGTTTATTATTTATTTAATTTCTATACTGCCCTTCATCTGAAGATCATAGGGCAGTTCACAATATAACAACAAATACATACTATAATAAACAAAAACAGTACCCCCAATTTAAAAGGTGTATATAGTTTAACTAGCCAAAGACCTAGGAGAACAGGAATGTTTTAGCCTGGCACCTAAAGATATGTAACAAAGATGCCAGATGAGCCTCCCTGAGGATAGTGTTCCACAAATGGGGAGCCACCACAGGAGATGCCTGTTCTTGTGTTGCCACCCTCTGGACCTCTCACAGAGGAGGCACACGAAGAAGGGCCTCTGATGATGATCACAGGGTCTGGGTCGGTTCATATGGGAGAGGCAGTCCTTGAGGTATTGCAGTTCTGAGCCGTAAAGCTTTATTGTTAAAACTATCACTTTGAATTCAACCTGGAAACTAATTGGCAGCCAGTGCAGTCGGTCAAGGATTGGAATGATATACTCAAACCATCTTGCCCCAGTGAACAATCTGGCCACTGAATTCTGCACCAGCCAGTTTCTGAACCATTCAGAGGCATCCTCATGTATAACACGTTTCAGTAATCTAACCTAGAGGTTACAAGAGCATAGACGACAGACGTTAGGCTATCCTTGACCAGATTCGTGCCACTGAGGCCACCCGAGCCTCAAGCAACAGCAGTGGATCCAAAACAGGATCCATTGTGCAGATTAACATGGTGTGAGAACATGATATAGCACAATCTGGAATGAAAAGCTATTTTTAAAAACCTTTGTGACCAGTTTTTACCCAAAATGCGTAAAAATGAGATTAATTCATGAACAACTTTCCTTCCTCCAGAACCTGGTCCGTTCCAGTCACTTTCGCAGTGGGCATTACAGATGTATCCATGTACTCAGCTTAAAAATTGTCTGTTTAAGAGTTGCCCTGTGGTTTTTCTTGTCTTTGTTACTGACTTTATGATTGCTGAAAGATGTTGAAAAACACAGGTATCTACATTGTCTTCCAGCTCTTAAAGAAGTCTATTGAACTGTAATTGACGTAGAGGGGTAAGAACAAATCCTATAGTTCAGGCCATGTAGCTACTGTAATCAACAAGTCATGAGCAAGGAAGAAATATTAGTTTAACTTTGGTTTAGAACTGCCCTATTTACTGCTCTATTTGCTATTCACAAGTAAAGATTTGTTCTAAAATATTTACAATAAATGCTAAAAGTTCTGTGCATTTATTACTGGTACATTTTTGTCATATATAATTCACCATGAATCTTCAGGATAGGGTGGGATAAAAATGGGATAAGTATGATGTTTATAGATTGAATTCACAAAGGCCTTTTGTGCTAGTTGTTATTCAGAATGGTCTTAATTCTTGCAATAGCGTTCTTAACATTGTTTCAGATTTTCGGAAGCAGAGCAGAGCCTCAGCTTGCCCAAAGCAATGTAATAAATCTAAGGATTTACATGATGTTCATATCCAGTTCTTTAGCCACAGGAGGACACTGAAAGCTCAATCCTTCAGTTCAGTTCAGTTGAAATACTAAAACTCATTTCACACAACCAGCACAGTTGTGATATGACAACTGTCCCCTCCATCAGGCATGAACAAAGGCTGTGATAAGTGGTTTATCTGAACATTAAGCCCTAAATATTGCATGGCATGCCACTGTTTATCATCCAAATGTGGATTCCAGCACATTTCTATCTGGGTTAATAGCAAATGATTCAGACAAACATGTTCAGCACAAATGTGGCTGAATCTGGGTTGAGATTAAAAGTTACCCAAGTTAAACAGCGTAAGTGTGAATAAGTTCATTTATTTCAAAGGCTTAAATCCAAGTGAGCACACTAAAATGTGTTTCCATTTAGCATTTTACTTTGACTGTTTGTTGTGTATGTTTTATTGATTCCTTAACTTAAGAAAGTGCTTCTTTGAGGCACAACACAAAAGAAATTCTTACGCATGCAGTGGTTCTCAGGCAGCAATCACTTGAACTAGAAAAAACAGCAGAAGAACTACAAAGGAAAATTAATTATTTCAAACAGGTAAAATGCCTTTTAAATTCCATGCTATGTTACCATCTGCTAAAACACTACTATATCACTCACAGTTGCTAAAGATATATTGCATTATTTCAAGCTCTGTTCCGTAGTTGGTAATTATTGTGTTCTTACTGTTTTAAGATGACAAAATGGGATTTCCTCTGAAGCATTGTGGATGATACCCAACCCACACATCAGATAACATAATCACCCAAGGTCTCTCATTTCACTTAGATCTAGCAAATCCTGACCCCCACCCTGATGCAGTTCCTTGTTCCTGATGCTCTCCACCAGTTCACCTCTCAACAGAGCCCCACTGCCTCCCAACTCCCACAAATTTAAAAGAAATATCTTCATCCTATGTTAAGCACCTGACAGGATTTTAGAATCTGACAGGTAACAGCAGACTTATGGGGGTGGAGGGGAGAGACTGAAGACCCAGCTACATAGTGGTTGACTGATTAGAAGTTAAATAAAGGAACTGAGAGGTAATATATAAATGTCAATGAAATTTCTTTTTTGTTGCCTGGAAAACTTTACACTACATTTTCTTGAAGACTCTAATAGCTCCAGCTACAATTCTTTTTCCTTTATCTTTTGAGTATGTAGGTCACCATTATTGTCCCCTATTGCAGATTTGGGGCAGTAGCTCAGAAATAGTGGCTTGCCTAAGGCTACCCACAGAGTTCATGGCTGAGCAGAGATTTGAACCATTTCACTGCTTAGTGTTCTGGTTTCTTTCTCTTTCTCTTTCTCTCTCTTCAATCAATGTAAAAGAAAGGCCACATTGCCATGTCATATTCACACAGTCACAAGCAGCATAAACACCCTCATTTCAGTCACACACATACCTATAGCAATTCAAAAGAACACTTTCCCTCTTGCCAGAGTTGGAATTAAAAACCACCTAGCATACCTCGCCTTCAAACATCTAAAATCCTGCATCCTATTCACAATGTGGCATGATCCATGCATTATTACTGAACAAAGAGAACTGGTCAGGCTAGGTCAGCTTTTTAAAATCTGTATATCAGTTCCCACTAAAAAGTCTGAAAGGTTCTGCATAGTCTAATGTCATGTCACACAGTAACACCTGTAAAAAGATTGTATGTGTCAGGCAAAGTATGTTGTACATAGCATTATTAATAAATGTATGACTTGGGCCTCAGGCCCCTATATCTTTTGAAGAACTGGATTCAGAGCCTTTCAATCCCTTTCAACAGGGTTCTTTATAGCACTTGCTTTTCTGAACATACCCCATAAGATCTAAGATTGGTTTTATAGGTTCCTCAAGCCTCCACAAGGGTGGAGGACCACTTAAGATTTCCAGAGACTAATGCATCAGGTTAGCTGCCAGACTGGGGAAGTATTCAGCTGGCTGAATACTACTGTCCATTGCAGGAGTATTCTCCTGATTTTACTATCCATAAGCTATAGTTGTGGACTTTGGAGCTCACTTAGGCTACATATGCAACATACATTTTATGCACCCACCCACAGAATCCTGACAATGTTAGTTTGTTAAGGGTGCTGGGAATTGTAGCTCTATGAGGGGTAGACTACACTTCCCAGGATTCCTTTTATAGGGTGGGAGCAGGAAATGTGCTTTAAATGTATGGTGTGTACACAGACTCAAATAGTGGACACAATAGCCCCTAGAACCCTTTCCCTCTTGCCAGAGTTGAAACATCCTTGTGGTTTACTAGGCAGCTACAGGCAATGAGACAGCAGAAACAAAGATAAGAGTGCAAATGAAGAAAAACATCTGAAAATTTCAGCCAAAACAGCATAGAGCCCATCTGAAGGCTTCTGTGGTGGTGATAGAGAGATGACCTTTTCTAATAAGTTTTCTGTTGTCTTAAAACTTAATAATTTCTTTTGTAGTTTAGGTTCTGATTTTAATAAGTTTAAAGAAATGTAATAGATTGGATCCTGTCATGCCCTCCCATGAACAAAAGGGCTCCTTTCATTTACAGAAGTGATTGCAATCTGACAGATGAAGGTGTTTTTTACTAGTTCCCTGTAGCCTCCCCACCTTCTATACTGCTTCAGAGGTTCCCACAACTCTCAATAACAGATTCATAGGGGGCTATGTGCAGTGGAAAGTGGGAATCAGTGAAAATTTCCTCCCTTTCTTTCGTCAGGGCAAGTGTTCTCCTGTGAGTAGATCAAGTTCTGAATCTAAGCTACTGTAATTGATTCCTTTTTTATTTTACTATTGGTCTAAGTCATTCTGGGGGCTTTTTAAGGTGCAACGGTGCCATTAATTAAACAAGGGCAGGCAGAGATAGACCCTTGGGTTTCTTGGGTTAGTGTAGACAAGTCATGGAAAAATAAGACTGCCTTTCCATGCTGGAAGCAACTTTACAACTTTTAAGGAACCACCAGATTTTTCAGTGAAGCCTATGGGGTACCCTGTAGTGCATAATAAAAGAGGGGCATTGTATTAAACATAGTGCTACAGTGAATATTCTGTTAGTGCAAGGATTTTTCCCTTTGTGGTAGAAGATTCTGTCCCCATCTCCTCATCTCTGTACTCTCTAAATCTATTCTGGGGGTTCCTCCAATCCATGAGAGCAGGTGAGATATATGCGGAAGGAAATCCCCTCGAACTAGTACAAGAAGTTAGTTGAATACTGTCCATGGATACAATTATATCATTTGTTTATATAATTTTTCTTTTAGCAAATTGAAAAGATTAAAGAAGATCAACACAATCCTGAAGTGATAGAAAAGGAAAATGCAAAAGATCTTGAAGCAAGGAAGGCATCTGATGAAAGGCAATATTTTAAAATTGATTTTATCACACATAAACAAGTCCCGTAAACTGTAATGCTATAATCCTATCTATATAAACATTCAGACGTATCTGCACAACAAACATATATCATGTTTATACCCCTTTAACTGCCTAAGCTTTCCCTGAAGAATAATAGGAGCTGTAGTGTTTGAAGATTGTGCAGATTATATTGTATTGGTTCCTTACATTATCTTGTATGTGAGTCCCCCTCCCCCAAAAAATAATACTAGAGTTCCCAGAGGAGAGGGAATAGTTATTGCCAGTGCTCTATAACAGTAGAAAGTGGCTCCTGCATTACTCTAATGTCAGTGCAGACCTTCTGATCAGCACACGAATAAGAGGGGCTAGTTCTGAACTGTCAATGCAATTGTAGTTGAGAATAGCATTGCTTTTATACCTTTTTATCAAGGTAGAAATATTTATTTTAAATGCTTTATCTCTATACTTTACTGAAGTCTAAGGGTGCAATACTGACTTCACTTAAACTTTTGGCAAATCTCCCATTGAACTAGGGTTGCCATATTTCAAAAAGCGAAAATACAGATACAAAAGTTGTTGAGGTTTTGTTTTTTGTTTTTTGTTGTTGTTTTTGTTGTTGTTTTTTTTTGCAAAGATGCTGAGCTATTCTTAAGGAATTTTGCCAAAATCTACACTTCTGACATTGGTTGCCATACATCTGGATTTTCCCAGACTTTTCGGCGATTTCTGCCCAGACACTGTTTCCGATGGCCAAATTCCAGTTATGTCCAGGAAATTCTGGACATATGTCAACCCTATAATATACATACTGTGCTATCTTTCTGCATTTAATGTCGCATGTCTTTGTTTTATTGCAGTTAATGCAAGATCCTCTGTATACTGCATTTTAGAATGGGAATTTTTTTAAAAAAGGAAGGAAGAGGGATGTATTAAATGTTTTGTCCCTATATGGCTCCATGTTACGTTCTTTCTGTTCTATAATTTGTCATGTTTGTGTCATGCCCATTGGCAGGTATTACCCAGCAAATATATTGTAATGGATTCTAGCTTAGGCAGAGAAGGTACATCTTTTCAATATTTTGTCCTTTACCTCATTAAGCCACCCCTGGCCTTCACATCTCTCTCTTTCTTTAAAAATAAATAAATCCACTCACCTTGTTTACTGTTTGCTTTCATTGTAACTTTTTTCTTCTTTCAGCTTGTTCAAAGAGAGTCACCATGTGTTAAAAGATAAACATCAGATGTATGAATCATTACAGCTTCCTAGCATTTGTCAGAAATTAGTCCAAAGTTTCTCAACTCTGAAGCCATTGTTTCAGCAAACGCAGAGAGGTATAATTTATATCTGTAAAGAAAATATTTTGAGGTTTCATTTTTAGGTGAGGAGTAATGTAGATGTTAATTATCCCATAGTAAGCAGTCCTTGCCACATCTGAGGGGGACTCTACACTCTGTGCAGTAGACACAATCATTGTATGGGCACTAATGTTTCTGAAAGCATACATATGATTATTATTATTATTGTGTGTGTGTGTGTGTGTCTGTGTGTGTGTATTGTTTTTGTTTGTTACTTCTTGTCAGCATATGTCTGTCTCGGGAAATGATGGAGTGCTGCTGGAGACAAACTGCTGTGTTAGCACCGACATGACCACCCCAGGGCACAAGCCTGGGCAGTGTGTGTATGGCATTCTTGGGCTGCCCAGATGACAAGATCCTCCCCCTCTCGGTCTTACTGATGTGGTCCAAAGAAAAGCAGAGCAATACATTTGGCACCAGCTTGGCTGCAGGAGTTGACAGAAGGAGGCATACAAGGTGCCATCCAATTGTGTTAAGGACTCCAGATTTGTGTAGGGTTTACTCCTTAGGCTTTTCTTCTTCCAGAGATATCCTGCAAGGCAGTGGATGTTTAGGACCAGAGTTTTTCTTCTCCTAGATGGGCTACCTTTCCAGGTTGATGAGCCCCATCTGCCCCTCAGTTCCCTCTACAGCATGTGCAGAAACTGCCTTCTTGACCATTGGACCCACTATTGGCCTCATCCGCTCAATGCGCCATAGCTTGTCTTCGCATGCAGGAGAAGTCTGAGGCTCATCAGCTATCCTCACCTAATTTAGCAGCTATGTTTTTATATTGTAAACCACCCTGTGGTTTGCAGTTAATAATAATAATAATAATAATATAGAATGATCACAATTGTTGTATAGGCAAATACATCAGTGTGTTTTCTGTACTCTGAATTACCTACACCAAAGGTGACAGATATAGTATTGAGAGACTTTTCCACATAATACTTTGTGCCAGTTCTTCTCAGCAGTCATCTATATATGTTTTAAGAAACTGGTATATTTGCCCTGAAGTTTGTCATCTTCAAGCTGGTAGTTTCTGATTACCTTCATGCTGTTTATAAGCATTTATTGTCAATTTTGTTTTCAGTTGTTTAATAATAAAGCTAAATTATGTATGGCTAATTATATCAAACTGCCATTAAATAATATAGGTATGGAAGAGAGAAAAGATTCTGCAGGACATTCAGCAGTGACCAGTATATACTTCAGCCATGTAGAAAATGAAAGACAGGTATGCAAATGGAAAGCAGGTGAGACCAGGGGCAAGACAGGAGCAATTTTTTGTATCTATTGTTTAAAAGATGATTTGATTTAAAAGAAGCAGTCAGTTTTCACATTGTAACATTCTACGTATATATAAAACCAGCAACAGAAAAACAAATATAGATGTCTAAATGTTTTATTATTATTATTTTTGTATTGCTTCATTTATGTGCCACTACAAAAACTAAAGCCATAAAGATACAGTAGGATAAATACTAAAATAAAAACAAAACATACAAAAACAATCCAAGCAAACAACAGAGCAACATTTTTTTAAAGCTTCTGGAAGAGATAGGGTTTATAACTTCACTGAAGCTAAACACAACTCAGGGCCATGTCTCAGTTGTAAAAGGTACCAGGTTCAATAGTTGATATCTCAATGTGGGACTGGAAAAGACTCCCCTCGGAAACTCTGGAGAGTTACTACCAGTTAGTGTGGATAATATTGAGCTAGATGAACCAGTGGTCTGACAGAATAAAACAGTGTCCTAAGCCCTTAAAGGAGCCATTCAGTTCCAGCAAAAGACCCTTATTTTCACCTCCGATGTCCCCATTTCATGTGATGCAGCTATATGGAGGAGGACTCCACTGATACAGATTCTTTTTATTTTACTTTCGTATATTTCTCACCTTCTTTCCTGGAATCCAAGGCAGAGTGCATGTGATTCCCAGGTAGTCATATATGGGCACCGATTGAACCCAGATCTGCTCAGCTTTAGCAGAATGGTGGCCTCATGTGCCTTTAGCCTATACAGGCTATGTAACAGGCTTATATGAGGAAGGGTGATTTCTGAGATAGATTTGGGTCTTAGTTTGTGAAAAACCTAAAAAGTGAAAAACAGCACTTTGATTTAGACTTGGAAGCTAAATGGTAACCAGCACAGTAGCCACAAAATATGTTCTCACTTCCAACATGAGGTGAGCTTCAGGTTCTCCTCCAGCCTTACCTGGAGATGCCAGCAATTGAACCTGGGACCTTTTACATACAAAGCATGTACTCAGTTGCTGAGCTGTGGCCCTTCCATAGTTGATGCTAGAAGCATGGAGTTACCAGACACAATCCTTCTCTAGAGAGGGGCACAAGCTACATCTATACAGCCATCACCTTCTCTTAGGTATTTTTTAATGCAAAACAATAAAATTCAAGGTCACTGATTCAGTGGGAGGTGTTACACAACCAGAACATTTGTTCTGCCTGTAGATAACAATTCCCCGCCCCCAAAGAATTGCAGGACAATCTCACCTATCTATCCAGACAGAACTATGCATATGGGTCTGCCCCTGAATCAGAGATTCCATGCAGACATACAGCAAGAAACACTTCACCCACCCAATCTACACCACTACTACACTGGTCCTTCCCATTCTTCTCAGCTAACAAGGTATAGGTTTGATAGAAAGGGGAAGAGCTCTACAAACCCTCAAACCCTGATTCTTGTAAACCACTTAGAGGCTTTGTTACAATTAAGTGGTACATAAAATTAAATAAATAAATTCAGCAATATTTATGTTTTTCATCCTTTGATATAGACTTATGTGATGCCAATAAGCAATTTGAAGTTCCATTGACTTCAGTGAGAGAAATATAGGTAGTCTCTTAATTCTGCCAGAAAAATCAACGGAACTTGCAAGTGCTTACATTTGACTTCATTGTGCCTTTGTTTTCATAAAATCATAGAATTGTAGAGCTGGAAGAGACCATGAGGGTCATCTAGTCAAACGCCCTGTAATGTAGGAATCGCAACATGTGGTTCCCCCATCCAGTCTGAAACATACCAGACTCTGCTTAGCTTTGTAAATGTGCTAGCAGTTTTATTGCTGTACCGCTATGTTGTTCTTCAGCATGCCAGAGCAATGTTCTACATCCTTTTCTTTTGACCTTCCTTGCTATAAATATGCATTGTCTTTCCCTTTTAAGAGTACATCAACTCACACTATAATGAGGTCTCCTAATATATTTCATATAATAGGTATATATCAGAGTTTGTTTTTGAAAGCCTAAGTGAAAAGTAAATGCTATACTCACTTCAGTTATCCAGTATGTTCTTTATTTAACACATAACAAAAATGAGCCTATTAAGCAAATATACAGCAATGCAAATTCATTTATTCACTATAGCAATTTTCTTTTAGTGTTGTTTTTTTTTTGGGAAACCAAAAGGACAAATTGGAGCCGATCTGATGGCAGGAAAAATAATGTTTCAAAATCATGACCTGTAAATAGAGGTCAAAAGAGCTGTATTTGTACAGCCTAAGGAAAAGTCAACATGTCTGAATTTATCATTTTGTACTTCCCTTCATTTGAAATATGTCCTCTGTTTTAGAAATGTAATGACACCATAGGAACTAACATAGCAAAAAATGCCCAGCTTTCATCTGTAACAAGCTTGCAAAACCAAACACCACTAAGGTAACTTTTAAAATAAATCATATTTTCATTAGTGAAAGTGTGGATTAAGAATCTTGCATGAAGATAATGTTTTTGAAACAAACTCGTTATCCTGTTTATTGTCTTAGGTTGCTATCTTATCAGAAGCAAACAAACAACAGGCAGTGGTTTGAGGCTGAGGCTGCAGAAATAGGTATAAAATGCAACTGAAACATTAGAATACAAAACACTATTTAAAATGTTGTTGTTTAGTCGTTTAGTCGTGTCCGACTTTTCGTGACCCCCTGGACCAGAGCACGCCAGGCACTTCTGTCCTCCACTGCCTCCCGCAGTTTGATCAAACTCATGGTGGTAGCTTCAAGAACACCATCCAACCATCTCATCCTCTGTCGTCCCCTTCTCCTTGTGCCCTCCATCTTTCCCAACATCAGGGTCTTTTCCAGGGAGTCTTCTCTTCTCATGAGGTGGCCAAAGTATTGAAGCCTCAGCTTCACGATCTGTCCTTCCAGTGAGCACTCAGGGCTGATTTCCTTCAGAATGGAGAGGTTTGATCTTCTTGCAGTCCATGGGACTCTCAAGAGTCTCCTCCAGCACCATAATTCAAAAGCATCAATTCTTCGGTGATCAGCCTTCTTTATGGTCCACCTCTCACTTCCATACATCACTACTGGGAAAACCATAGCTTTTACTATACGGACCTTTGTTGGCAAGGTGATGTCTCTACTTTTTAAGATGCTGTCTAGGTTTGTTATACATAATCATATAGCTAAAGAGAAAAAGAAGACTTCATCCTGCTTATTGACTTACTGTGCAAATTACAAATTGCATAAATTAGAGTTCTTGAATTTAAAATAATGAAGAATTGTGAACTTATGGACTATTATGCCTGAAATTAAATTGTGTCGCAACAACCACTATGTTGGCTGATGGTTATATTTGTGGTGGTGTTTCATTGCCACAATTACACACAGCATATGGGATCAACTAATTAGTGTCAGTCATCATCACTGCTTAATCAGGAACGATAGTCATCAGCAATTGCAGCATTTTACAAAGTAGATAAAGAATAGAACTATTAATGACTTGCCCATATAGTGTATTAAAGGTTTTCCAGTCAATATGGACCCACTTACACAGGATACCTATGCAGCCTTGTCTCTCAATGTGCCACTTGTAGGACACATGAATTCTTCAAGTCTCTTTGGCCATTTGAGCCTCAGTATTGTTCTTGAACCCCTTTGCTTTTGTTTGTGGTGCCCAGAATACCACATTCCTCACAGGTGCATGGATCACCCCCAGGGCAACAAATCAAGAGGACTATTTTTCAGTCTGGGGAGTTGAACTTCACTCTCATGCTACACATTGCCTTTAGAATGAGGCTAATTTGTAGAAGACACCATCATACTCTGCTGCTAAAAACACAAATAAACCAACTCTTATGTTAGTAGATCAATGATACCAACAGTGCTACTTTTGAATATTCTTTTCACATGTGATGGCCTGATTTTTTTTAATGCAAGCATTTTTTTCTAGGAGGAAAAAAGGTTGAGTATATGGAACGAGAAGAAGGAAACAGAACAGAGGATTCTGCACAAGCATTTCAAGTCCATTTACCTTTATTTTTGCTTTATCTATTTATTTTTCTTAAATAAATGCCCAGATAACAGTTTTTCAGTTCTAACATGCTCTATAATGCAATGTCATTTGTAAGATCTCCTGTCTGAAAGTAGATGCAATAAAAAGTATGGGTCCTGTTTTCACAAGGAGGGGCTATGCTTTCTGATAGAGCACATGCTCTGAAATGATCAATGATAAGTTCAGCCATGGAGGCTCTGCTCAATGGTGCTGTTGCCCAATGAGATTTGACAGATGATGGCATGTGAGGGCCTTTTCAGTGGTAGCCTCTAAGCTGTGGAATGCTGCCCCCAACGAGGTGCATCTTGCACCAACAATATAGCTTTTCTCAACAGGTCAAGATGCCCCTCTTTGCCCATGTTTTTAGTGGAGTGAAGTACTATTTTTAGTGATATGTAACCCATTTCAGGGATCTTCAAGTAAAAGAAGGGTCAGAAGTTTAATAAATAAAAAAACACTGAAGGCCCTAGATTCAGTCCTTGGTAGGGATAAGATCCTGTTGAATCCCTGGGGAGCTGCTGCCATTCAGTGTGCATACAAAATTGAGTTAGACCAATGCCCTTTTAGCACAGTGCAACTTCATAAAGTTCACACACATGTTAGTGGTCCCCCATGGCTCAAATGCATGGTTTGTATCCATCAGGAGCTATGTGTTCCGTATCGTGGGCCCAGGCTTTTTTAATTCAGCAGGCATTTAAGGGTAGTACAGAAATTGTTTAAATAACTAATCAAATTTGTGTGTGATGTCTATATACAGGTGACTGAAGGATTTTTTCATTTTTTTCACTTCCATTATATATGAATGGATGCACTCATACATTTAAGAATGTTTCTTATCCACCTGTACTAATGTTGTTTTAAGCACAGCAGTCTTATACCTGATGAATATAAAGATTGTTCTCTTTTTGAAAAGCCCCAATAAGTGTGTCTTGGTGTCCACACAGCTGTGAATGGCATATAAACATGGTCTTGTATGTAAAATTTCTCTTTAACAGGATGGGCAGGCAACAACTGACTGTCATTTTGCAGAAAGAGAAGACGATGCTGAAAGCTATCCAAGAACTCCAGAGCCTCACATACTTCCAAAGACACCTGCTTCTAGTAGGGTGGAAACTCCATTAGAACTGTAAGGATTCTTAGTTCAGATATGAGCTTTGTCATTCTCCCACACTTTTGGAGTGAACACCCTACAAAGCCCATATTTTGGCTGCTTTCCAACTTAACACCAATTCCCGCCCTCAATTGCCAATAAATTTCTCCTCTTATTTCTTTACAACAGAACTCCATCAAAAGGCGAAGGATTAATGTCAAAATCGCCTGCTTTTCCTTTCCTTTCTAGCTTTACTGCAAAGTCCCTTGGATTTAATTTCTTTGAGTCTTCTGTACTTGGAGCGGAAACTTCACCAGGCCAGGTAACATTGAATTTTCAAAATGCAGAGCTGTGTGAACTTGAGAAATGTATTCATGATGTAGTTAGTGTCAGACTAGAACTGAAAAGGTGCAGATTTAAATTCCCAATCAACTGCAAACCTCATTGGGTGAGGAATGGATAAAAGCTTGGGGGAGAAACCATGGCTTCCACAACTGTGAGTTTTTTTGGAGAGTGAAGATATAAATGTAATAAAATAAATATTAGAAACACAGCATGAATAATAAGTGTAATCTGCAGGTATAGTCAACCTAATAGGCATTTTCATGTAAGGATACAATTCTGAAATGCAAAGTTCAAAATTTCTCTTTAGGGATTGGTATAGATTCTTAAGCAATAATAAAAAACTAGTTCATTGGGAGTCAGCTGCAGAAGGATAACCCATACTCTTTTGGATGTCCAGTCCCCTGGGATTTGTCTGAAATTAGTGATCTGTCTTAGAAGTCACATTCTTTTACCAAAGATTGAGAAGAGAAGATTTGCTTAAACAGGCCACATACAGAATTAATAGCCTGTCAACCTGTAAAAGGATGATTACAAAGTTGCCTGTGACCTTCTCTGCAGAATCTTCCATGAAGTCTACCTCTGACATCAGTCAGGTTCAAATTAGACATGCATCTACTTAACTGCCTCTCTTCCTCGATGGAGTTGAGTTTTTCCTTTGTTACTTGTTTGAAAAGCAGCCTTGGTGACTCCAGTCAGAGTGCAGGGCGGATGAACAGATAACACTTTCCCTTCCAGCTGCTCACACATTCATCTCCATAACATAAAGAGATTCAAGGACCACACAACTGCATGCCTCATGTAGTTTGAGGCATACCTAGAGATGCCAGGTAGCAAACATAAGGCAAAACTGATTCCCTATTCCTAATATGCAGTTTCTCTTTCATTGACCATAACTACAATCAATTCATGGTGTTGCATTTATTCTTTGGTATTCTTCTAGAATGATGGGTCCCAGTTCATGATAAACATGGTCATATGCATTTAATTTAAAAAAGGTAAAGGTACCCCTGACCATTAGGTCCAGTTTTGGCCGACTCTAGGGTTGCGGCGCTCATCTCGCTTTATTGGCTGAGGGAGCCGGCGTACAGCTTCTGGGTCATGTGGCCAGCATGACTAAGCCGCTTCTGGCGAACCAGAGCAGCACACGGAAATGCCGTTTACCTTCCCGCCGGAGCGGTACCTATTTATCTACTTGCACTTTGACATGCTTTCGAACTGCTAGGTTGGCAGGAGCAGGGACTGAGCAACGGGAGCTCACCCCGTCGCAGGGATTCGAACCGCCGACCTTCTGATTGGCAAGTCCTAGGCTCTGTGGTTTAACCCACAGCGCCACCCGCATCCCTTGCTGCATTTAGTTTTACTTGGAAGTAAATTGTTATTGCATTTAGGAGTGGTATGGCAATCTCAGTCCTCAGGTTGCAAAACTAGTAAAATGTAATATTTGCTTTTGATTTGCTTTTTAACATGCACAAAATAATAAAAATATTACATTCAGGGTATAATCCTCCATCAATTTACCTGGGATTAAAGCTGATTGAATACAGTGATAATAAAGAGTAAACATGCATAGGATTGCTCTGAACATCTTAAAGAAAACGTAACCATGTCTTTACTTTGACTTCTGGAGCACTTGGTGGAATTAATGTCTCACTAGTAGAAGGGATAACCCCTAGAAGTAACATGCATGGAGTTTAATAACAAGGCTGGCAGAAATGGCAAGTTCTTACTGCTAGGGTTCATTTTTGGAATTACAGTTTCACTACATCAGCATTTTAAGAACTTGGATAATTAAAACATGGTGCTTTTCAAATCCTGAATTTACTAATTTATTGATTTTCTAATTAATTCACTTATATAATGAATATTATGTTTCAGTTAGGTGAAAGAGATTCTGCTGGCAATTTAAATCCTGTTTCATTACACAAAGGTAAGCTTTTACCATGAAATGTTTTGTCAATAGCTTCCATTAATTGACATATTGCTGATAGGCACCCAGTAGCTTCATTCCTTTAACAAAATGTTTAAAATGACTTCAGTCTGGCTTCACACAGTATCATAGAGCTCTTGGGCTTAGTGGTTTCTGTCTATCCATTCCACTTGCTCTTGTGATTTGTTAAACTTTAATTGTTCCAACCAACTCTCACAGCAATTTCATTCACTCTTCTGAAGCAGTGGTCTGAATATTTGAAATGTAAGGCTTCTTTGAACACTGTCAGTCATGAAATCCTGTCCTTTAAGAGCAGTGGGACAATCTCAGAATCCATGTTATGTCTAATACTTTTTTTTTTTTTTTAGTATTCAGGCCATTTTTAAAATAACGAAATTGTAATTAATCTCCAGTATTTTTTATTGTATTCCTTAGAAAGTCAATTCAAAATATTATTCCCTTCAAGGAAATTTATTTAGGAAAAGGGAGAATGATTATTCATTTGCATTTTCTTTTTCACCATGCTCTTCCGCTCAAGCTTTTCAAGATGAGAAAGATCACATCAGTTTTCCTTTTCCAGTTGGATCACTCCAAGGCTTTCAATCCTTGCATTTTTTTGCTTTTTAGAAATTGTTCCTTAACTGGGCTTAGAGTTCCTGTGCTGTGGAAACACTCTCAGTCTCCTGACCTACCAGGGTTTGCTAATTATATAGCTGTGAAGAAAAAGTTCATACTGATTATCCACTTATTGCATGAATTACAAGCTGCATAAAATAGAATTCTTGGTTTTAAAAGCATGAAGACTCATGATTGTTTGGACTGCTGTGCCTAAAAATAAATAAATAAATCATTTTTTATTTAAAATATATATTATGTTGACTGATAGTTGAATTTGTGGTAATGTTCCACTGCTACAATCACACACATGTGGTATCAGCCAATTAGAGTCTGTAATCACAGCTTAAGTGGGAAAATCGGCCGCCACCAATTACAGTATTGTGCAAAGTAGATAAAAAAATAGACCTGTGAATGATTTGTTTATACATGATGTTAAAGGTTTTGCAATTAATATGGATGCACCTACAGAAGATATCTAAACCAGCTTTTTTCTTCTTCTAAATATGCTACTTGCAGGCCAAATTCTTCGAGTTTCTCTGGTCATTTGAGCATCTCTTCAGTATAGTTATTGTACCTCTTTGCTTTTGTTTGTAGTGCCCAGGAAACCCCATTACTAACAGGTGTGCAGGTCAGCCCCCGGTACAGTAGATCAAGAGATGGATTATCTGTTTTATTGCACTGCACAGCCTTTAGGCTGAGGGTATAGGGTGATGTAAGGGACACCATGATGGATTAAGTGATTTGTGGAACATACCATTATGCTCTCTGCTCCTAAAAAAAATACAAATAAGCCAACTCTTACATTAGTAAATTTATAGTATGAAGAGTGCTACTTTGGAATATTATTTTCACATGTGATGAGCTGAATTATTTTTAATGCGAACAATCTTCTCTAGAAGGAAAAAAGACTGAATATGTGGAACGAGAAGAAGGAAGCAGGTCAAACGATTCTGCACATGTGTTTCAAGTCAGTTTAACTTTATTTTTGTTTTTTCTATTTATTTCCTTCAAATTCATGCCTGGTTAGCACAGGTTTTTGCAGTTTTATCATGTTGTATAATGCAGTGTCATTTGAAATTAATGTTTTACATGTGAGCTCTCCTGTTTGAAAGTAGTTGCAATAAAAAAAAGTGTTTTCACAAGGAGGGGCTATATTTGGTGATGGAGCACATGCTCTAGAATGATCAAAGATAACCTTGGCCAGGGAGGCTCTTTTCAACGGTACTGTTGCCAAATGAGATTTGACGGATGATGGCACGTGAGAGGGCCTTTTCAGTGATAGCCTCTAAATTTCAGAATGCTACCCCCTCCGAAGTTAATCTTGCACCAACATTATATAGCTTTCCTCAACAGGTCACTTTTGCCCATGCTTTTAGTTGAGTGGGCTAAAGTGCTATTTCTTTTAATTTGCTTCAACTCAACTCACACCTACTGTTTCATTGTATTTTACAGTATTTTACAGTGATTTTAAATATTGTGTTATATGTTTTCAGTGACATGTAACCCACTGTAGGGGCTTTCAACTGAAAGCTCACCCCCACCCCGATTCAATGCTTGGTAGGAATAAGAAAGATCCTGATTGAAATATTGGAGAACTGCTGCCACTCAGTTTGTATACAAAATTGAGTTAGATGGTATTTTAGTATAGGGCAGCTTTATAAAGTTCACACACATGTTAGTAGTCCCTGTGGCTCAGATACAGGAGCTCTGTGTTCTGTATTAAGGTTCCAATTCTGTGGAACATCTCTGCAGCCGAGATCAGACAGTCCTCCCTCCTTGTTGATATTCTTTATTTTAGTAGATACTTTAAAGTGATTCTGATTTTGTAGTCGTCTTTCAACTGATAAGCTTAGAGAAAACTGTAATCAAACATTATATTGTTAAATAACTCACCAAATGTCTATATGTGATGTCTATATACAGGTGATTAAATTTTTCACTTTTCACTTCCATTATACATATATGGATGGATGGATGCATACATTCATTTAAGAATGTTTCTTATCCCACCTCCACTACAGTTGTTCCAAGCACGGCAGTCTTATGCCTGATGAATATAAAGATTGTTCTCTTTTTGAAAAGCCCCAATAAGTATGTCTTGGTGTCCACACAGCTGTGAATGCCATATAAACATGGTCTTGTATGTAAAATTTCTCTTTAACAGGATGGGCAGGCAACAACTGACTGTCATTTTGCAGAAAGAGAAGACGATGCTGTAAGCTTTCCAAGAACTCCAGAGTCTAACATACTTCCAAAGACACCTGCTTCTAGTAGGATGGAAACTCCATTGGAACTGTAAGAATTCTTATTTCAAATATTGTTAATGAGCTTGTCATTTTCCAGAGCACGTGGTAAAAGACTCTACCAAACCTAGTTTTGGGATGTTTCCCATTTTAACACCAATTCCCTCTCCACCATTCTTACTAAATTTCTCCTTTCTTTACAACAGAACTCCATCAAAAAGTGAAGGATCAATGTCAAAGTCGCCCGCTTTTCCTTTCCTTTCTAGCTTTACTGCAAAGTCCCCTGGATTTAATTTCTTTGATTCTTCTGTACTTGGAGCGGAAATTTCACCAGGCCAGGTAATATTGAATTGCCAACATGTAGAGCTGTGTGAAGTGATCAGCTTATTCATTACTAAAATATGGTGCAGTCAGTGTCAGACTAGAAGTGAGGAGATTTGAATTTCAATCCCCAATCAACCACAAATCTTATTGGTTGAGGACTGGATAAAAGGTGAATAGGGGAAACATGGTCTCTACAACTGTGAACTGTAGTAAGGATAGTGTTCAGAAATGCAAAGTGGGATGTTTTCTTTAGGGACTGGTATGCCTGGCGTGCTCTGGTCCATGGGGTCACGAAGAGTCGGACACAACTAAACAACAACAACATAGCTTTAGAAGCAATAATCGGAACTAGTTCACGAGGAGTCTTCTGTAATTGAATAACCCCTACCTTTTTGCATGTCCAGCCACCTGGATTGTGTCTGAGATTTGTGACATATCCTTAGAAGTAACACTCTTACCAAAACGGTCATAAAACATACGGCGTTTGAGAAGAGAAATTTTGCTTTAATTTGTGCTGTGCAGCATTTTCCTTAATGGCTGGTGAACTTGTAAAAGGATGCTTACAAGGATGCTGGGTTTTGCAAATAATTCTCTTATATATATTATGTTTCAGTTAGGTGAAAGCTATTCTGGAAATTTAAATCCTATTTCATCACACAAAGATATTGGTAAGTTTTTATCATGAAATAAATTGTTTAGTCAATAGCTTCTCTTACTGCATATATTGCTGATAACATGTGTGCTGATAGCCACCCAACCAGTGGCGTAGCGTGGGGGGTGCAGGGGGGGCCGGCCGCACCGGGCGCAACATCTGGGGTTAGGGCAAATCCACGGGTTAGGGGCGCAAATCCACGGGTTAGGGGGCGCAAATCCACAGGTTAGGGGGCGCAAATTACTTGCCTTGCCCCGGGTGCTGACAACCCACGCTACGCCACTGCACCCAACACCTTCCCTCTATGGGCTTAGATGATGATGATGATGATGATGATGATGATGATGATGATAATGATAGCTTAGATTTCACTCTACACTTTTCACCTGCTTTTGAGATTCATCACGCTTTAGCAGTTCCACCTTTAGGAGTGGTCTGAATATTTGACATAATTTCTTTGAACACTGTCGGCCAGAAATTCTTGTCCTTTAAGAGCAGTAGGACAATCTCAGAATCCATGTCATATCTAACTGAAATACCGGTAATACTATTCTTTGGCAATTTTTTAAAATAATGAAATTGTAATTAATCTCCAGAATTATTGATTGTATTCCATATAAAGTCAAAAGTTAATTCAAAATATTATTCCCTTCAAGGAAATTTATTTGGGAAAATGGAGAATGATGATTCATTTGCATTTTCCTTTCCGTCGTGCTCTTCCACTCAAGCTTTTCAAAATGGGAAAGACGACTTCAGTTTTCCTTTTGCTTTTGGGTCATCCCAGGCCGCCTCACTAAAAGGCTTTCAGTCTTCATCACAAAGCAGAAAGTCATTTTCACTTTTTTAATTATGTTCCTCAAATGGGCTTAGAGTTCTTATGCATTAACAAATGTTTTTCACTTTGCACCTAAAACAAAAGAAGATGACAAAGGAAAAAGAGAACAAATATTTTCATCCAAGGGATGACATTGTTTCATTTGAGTCTATTGATTTTAAATGGCTCCAGTTAAGAAAGTTAAAGGTAATTGTTTCACTATATTAAAACCTTTGACAAACTTTTATTTTATGAGCAGCATGTAGTGTAAGCTTCAAAACTTTAATTTGAAATAGCTTCTTCAACACGTTTGGTGCTATGTATTTATCAAGAATTTTACTGTCATCTCAACTTTGTAAAGACTTTTGGTAAAACTTTTACAAGTTGTTATAGCAACAGAATGCTTGTCACTATTGTCACAGTTGTTTTCCTTTTTTAAAAAAATACTGTCCTGTAACACATTTAAATTTTAAATAAAAAAGTAATCTATATATTAAACGCCTCACATTTCTTCATGCGGCCAAATGTTTCTGGGAACAATGGCAAATGAATTCCTGTTTCAACTAAGCAAAACATTCGATCTCAGACCTGTTTAGAACATTATTTGGACTACTTGGTAGCTGACTGCTTTAAACTATTCTGAAAGGGTTTCTTGTGGCACTATTTTGTAGGAGTGAGATGGGTGAATATGCCATTTTAGTTCCTGTTGGTTTCCCATTTTTCCAATATTAAGTTCAGTTATCCACATTTCCGCATCAGTTTGTGATATATACACACACACACATATATATATATAAATATTATATATATATATATATATATATATATATATATATATATATATATATACACACATATATGCCCTCATGGAAATTTATCAGTAGTGTAGTGCAAATTTACCCTTCTGTCTAATCCAGGAGTTCCCAAACTGTGGACTGCAAAGTTGTATGTCTATGAAGAACACAAGTGGCAGCTGTGGATTGTGGCGGCAACATCTGCTCCAAGACTGGAAGTGATAGATGTGAGGGAGCGGTCCGCCAGTATTCTCAGGAATTTTCAAGTGATTGTGGGGAAACAAGTTTGGGAACCACTAATCTTACCTCTAGTCAGTACTGATAGAGAAAATGACAGTCCTAAAGCACAGTCATAATCGTACAATGAATCATCTATAGATTACATATGTGAGCATGTGCATGTATCCACTTCTGCCTTCATGTCAATAAAAAAATGTAGGACTGTATGCTCTAACTTCAGAGAACACACCTGGATTGTTGACTGTTTTCCTCAGAAATTGAGTTGCTGCCAGCTTGCCTGCCTTCAAGGCTGAACGGCTCATTTAGAAACTTCTCTGCTGGCTTTTTTTTATGTTGTAGCTCTTGACGTCTCTGGAGTTGACACAAGTCACATGCAATCAAGTCTCCCTTCCTGGTGGACAGGGCCTGTCCTAATGTTCTCTGACTCACACCCAGGTTGTCTGTAGCTCAGCAGTTCTGCTTCCAGACACATCACTTTTATGTTCCCATGTTAACATCTTGCCAGGAAATTGCCTTTTGGTGTGCCACTCTTCTTACCTTTGCTTGATCTGATGTGAATATCATGCTCTTTTTTTGAACATTTGGAACAGTTCACCTTTGGAAAGGTAACTTCACTTGTTCTCTCCTTTCTCCCTCAGCTGTACTCTCTCCTCCATAAGAGGACTTACATTCCCTCAAGAAGAATCTTCCTGGTTTAAAGATAGGCAGATTACGCATACCTTACTCAGTTATCTGACCAGCCTGTGCCCTCCTAAGATCTCCATAGGAGGCCTTTCTCTTCAGCACTAACTTTGACCACTGGGGAAAGTCTTCTATGTGGTGATGCAGGACTGAGCCTTCTCTGTGGTGGTGCTCTTCTCGTGGAGTGCCCTCCCCATGGAAACATGCTTGCTGCTGAAACACCTGTCTTTTCCACGCCAAGCAAAGTCCCATGACTTCGCCAAGACAGTTATAGGAGGTTAGAGCTATCACTGATTGAGAGTGAGTTACCCACTTTGCTGTTTATTCATTTTGAGCATTTAATACTGCATCTTTGATGCTCCTGTTAGTAAACTGGTACATGGGGTTGTGTGGGTTAATCTGCCTTTTAAAGCTGATTTTATGTCATTTGCAGTTTTGTAATTTGTGTATTTGTAGGACTTAAGTCTCTCTTCCCATTCATAAGAGTTGCAAAAGTCTCAAATTTAGGTCCAATGACTCCAAGAAATAATCCTGGGTTAGGATATGAGGGATGTGAGTGTGGCCTGAATGTGCACCTAATTCATTGAGTGGCTGCTTGTGGCCTGTTCATATGTGCGGCAGCCATTGTATCCAGCCCTATGCAAGCATGCAAAAAAGATCAGCCCCCCCCTTAAGATCAAATATCCACAAAATGTTCTGTCTCAGTATTTGACATCTGATGATACTTGATTCAAATATTAAAATCAACGGAACAATCCTACTGTATTGGCCTGAATATAAGCCTCACCTCCCCCCCAATTCTGACCGTGAAAAGTTAATGGGTGGCATATAAATAATAAATTATTATTATTATTATTATTATTATTATTATTATTATTATTATTATTAAAGTGTGGCTTAAACTTGTGACCTTACAAAAATGGGCTTTTACGATATCGCTCCTGAAACAGACATACGGTAAAACGGAATTGGTGTGAGTGCCTGCAGAATTTTAAGGGAGCAGCTTATTTTCTGGTATTGTCTCTCCCCCCCCCCCCGAATTTTAACGGTGCCACTTATATGTGGGCCATTATGGTATATTCATGTTCCGCCATCTGAGGGCTACAGGGTTTGGCAGAAGTGCATGGCAGATATTCTGGTGGGGCACCCTAGATATGCTGCCAGAACAGCTGAAATGGGAGTAGCACAAGAGGAGCACACTAAAGCCATGTTACCCTTGTCAACAGAACAACGTGACACCAGCCCCAGACTCAGTGCAAATACTTTCTTTCCCATTGACTTCAATGGACCTATGAGTCAATAAAGCTTCGGTGCACCGGCAAGGAAGGCATGCCACGAAACTGAAGCAGACAATTGTACAGGTTTCAAAGGACAAGCTATGGGTTTCTATGGGGCAACTGCCCGTTGTGTTTGCTAATGTATAATCCCTATCTTTACTTCCAGCAGAGCTCTCTAAAGTGCATCTAACCACAAATCGCTTTCTTAAGAGCAACACTAGAACACTGATTCTGCCGATTGGCTCCTTCAGCATCTCCCTTGATACCTTTCTGGAAACATCTATTATTCCATGACCCAAATAAGCGTTTGCAATTTAAGGATTGGGCAAGCAATGGTATGTTCAGATTTCCTTACAGGTACTGCAATCCTCCAGAGGTTTCAGGAAACCCTGGTATCCTGGCTATAAATTCATCAAGTTCCCCATCGTTCTGCCCGGATGCTGAGGTCCAGCGCCGAGGGCCTTCTGGCGGTTCCCTCATTGCGAGAAGCAAAGCTACAGGGAACCAGGCAGAGGGCCTTCTCGGTAGTGGCGCCTGCCCTGTGGAACGCCCTCCCATCGGATGTCAAAGCGATAAATAACTACCTGACATTCAGAAGACATCTTAAGGCAGCCCTGTTCAGGGAAGTTTTTAATCTGTGATATTTTAGTGTATTTTTGGTTTTCTATGGAAGCCGCCCAGAGTGGCTGGGGAAACCCAGCCAGATGGGCGGGGTACAAATAATAAATTATTATTATTATTATTATTATATTATCAAGTCACTCATTTTCTATCCGACCGCACAGTTGCTCAATAAGCAAACAGGCAGCTACTGACTTAGGAACATAGGAAGCTGCCTTATACTATCTACACTGACTGGCGGTGGCTCTGTGGGGTTTCAGGCAAGGTGTATTTCCCAGCTTCACCAGAAGATGCTGGGAACTGACCACCAGACCTTCTTGCAAAACAGATACTCTACAAAGCTCTTGCTAAAACACTGTCCAGCAGACTCTTATTTATGTTGCTATGTTTTTATGACATTGAATGCTGCTGCTTTTTATTTCTTATTCCCCCCCCTCCCATTTTTATTTTGTCCTGTACCCCAGGACATTTCCCTTACGAACTGGTTGTGTGCTGCCCTACCGAAACAGGAGCATAGATACCCTATGTCCTTAAATCTTCTAGGCTAAGCTAGATTGGTGATCTTTTCTTTAAAAGTATTTTCTTCGAACTAAACATTAGGAACTAGGGTATGACAATTCATCTAATTCATTTTATTAGAACCAGAATATTTTCAAATACAACTTTTCACACCTTATATGTGGGGTGGGGCAGAGGACTAGAACAAATGGAAATCCTCAACTAACTTCAACCCAGGTGGTGTTGATTTTGAATGTACTGTTTTCCAGGTCTTATACTTTCAATCTATAGATTATACACAATATAATTTAAACAAGCTTATCCTGCTCTAGAAAGGTGGGTGGTGAGTGGGAAGAGAGACTCCTTTCATCCCTATAACAGTTTGGCTAAGCCAAGTGTCAGGGAACTGGCATTGGAGCCAGGAGGGGAGGCAAGGCTCCCGAGCGATGCCGGAGAAGGGCCCAGCAGGGAGAGAGGGGACTCATCGGCTGGGGAAGGAAATCAGCGTAACACCAGGGATAAAGGGGGGCGGATGGGGGAATCGGTGAGGGGGCTCCAGGACTCTTCGCCAGAGACCAGCGGGGAGAGCACAGGTCCTCCGCTACCCACACCCACCCTGCGCAGAAGACTTCCGCGCAGGGAAAGTAGCCGTAGACTTGGCATCAAATAACTTCTTTGCTGGAAGAAGTTCAAGAAATGCCCACTGACGGATGCTGCTAGCGACTGAAACAGCCACGAAGTGAAGGGCTGTCCAGCCAGGAAAAGGTTTAACCAGGCAACCTTGCCAAGAGTGGCGGCAACTTACGCACGAGCAACCCCATATAACCATTACACCAAGCAATTATTTTGCTACTGTGTAATTAATGCTTGCCAGGCGATCTGCTTTGATTAACAAGACGCTCAACATCTGCTCATGGAACCAAGGATTAGTAACCTCGAGACCTTTCCTTACTTGTGTGGTTAATTCAATGCGGGGATGTTCTTAAGGCAGGCTTCTCGAATGGGAAAAATGATATCAAGCAATGGCTTATTCCAGCTGAAAATTTGCAAAGACAACAACAATAAATTACAATGTTAGGGCCAAACAGCTTAAAAGTGTCAGGATGGCATGATAAGTGAGGGGCAGGGTTCCTAATCCTGACATCCATGTTCTATCTCCACTGTTGGAGGGAGTTGTTTTTCTGAATACCAGCTGTCAGAAACCGCAGGAGGTAAGAGTGCTGCTGCCCTCAAGTCCTGCTTGCAGGCTTCCCACGGGCATCTGGTTGGCCACTGTGAGAAGAGAACACTGGGCTAGATGGGCCACTGGCCTGATCCAGCAAAGGCTTTTCTTACGTAGGGTGCTTAAATGCTGGGGAGGGAGGGATGATGGCAGTAGACCACTCAAAAGCACAAGGTCTCCTCCAGTTGCATCTCTGGTGCCTCTAGCAAGAAAGAAGCCAAGTTGCAGGGATGGGGAAGATTTCTGCCTGAGGCCCTGGAGGTCTACCTGCCAGAAGAAACAAGAAGGCAGCTTCCTGTGTTCCTAAGTCTTCCCCTGTCACATCTGCCTTTCCATTTGCTTTCCTCCTAGCACTTACAGACATGTAGAGTGGCGCCTCGCAAGACGAAATTAATTCGTTCCGCGAGTCTTTTCGTCTTGCGCGGTTTTTCGTCTTGCGAAGCACGGTCCGTCGCAACTGCACCTCTTCAAGCGGCTTTAAGAAAAAAGGAAACAAACTCGCAAGACGTTTTCGTCTTGCGAAGCAAGCCCATAGGGAAAATCGTCTTGAGAAGCAACTCAAAAAACGAAAAACTCTTTCGTCTAGCGAGTTTTTCGTCTTCCGAGGCATTCGTCTAGCGAGGTACCACTGTACCTAGAAGCCCCTGGAGGATGGGAATGCAGGAAAGATTCCAAACAGGCCAAAGTTTACTGTACTGTGTGCAGTAAACTGTGGAGTTTGCTACAAGATGTAGTGATGACCACTAGCTTGGATGGTTTTAAAAGAGAGGAAGGGTGGTCAGAGAGTGTTAGGGACTGATGAGTGTGCCCTGGGGGAAAGGGGGCTGGAGTCTGACTCGGGAGAAGGGGCGATGGTTTATGGGGACCTGTATCAGCCAGGAGGTGAGAATCAGAGGCAGGGGAAGCTTCAGAGCTGGAGGAAGAGGCAGACCAGGTATGTGAAAGACCAGGTGCTTCCCCAGCCTCTCCTGCACCACTGTTTCCCAGAACCAGGAGAGGACTGAAAAGGGAGGAGCAGAGGGAGTTTCCATGCAGGCCCAGTCTCTGGCTGCATGCATGCAGCCCGTTGGGGGAAGGTACATAAACTAGACCATGGACCTGGGAATAGCTGCCTAGCCATTAGATTGGTGTGTGTAGATATCCAGAGCTGTAGAAGTGACGGCAAGCATTATCTTTGACAATAAATACTCTTATAGATTTGACAAAAAAATTACTAAAAATTAGTAAATGGTAGGGTTTTGATTAAATGAAGGGAAGATTGCAGGCCAGTGGGAAAATACAGGCTAAGCTTCCTTTCCAAGCCCGGGCTTCACCTGAAAAAATAGAGGCATTAACATGACAAAAGGTATTGATGAATTCTTGGGCCTGGGGTGGGTGTTTGAGGCGTCAGGAAAAGAGAGTCTTTAGAGCAAGGTGTGCTGTGAAGAAGAAAAAGAGGAAAGGGACAGATCCATCTTGGGCAGGCTGGTTGAAGGCCAGCTGGGAGAGACAGGGGTGGAGTGTGGGGGGCCAGGGAGGCCGTGACCTCGGGCGCAAAGTCTGGGGGGGGGGCAAACCAAGTGCACCCTCCATGCCTGGCTCTGCCCCCGCTGGTGCTTGGGTGGAGACAGAGCGTGGAGCATGCTCATCTCCTTCCATGTCCCACCCCACCCCCACTGACATGCTGGGGGGTGGTGGACAGGAAACAGAGAGTGCTGTTCACCCTCCTCAATCTGCCCTGCCTCAGCAGCAGCAGCGGCCTCTGTCCTACCAGGGCGGGGGGTACATGGCAGCAGCTTCCGTCCCTGCAGGGGGAGCACACAGCAGTATCCTCCACCCCCGTGGGGAAGCACAGCAAGAGCCTCCATCCCCACTGGGGAGAGATGCCTTCTTCCACTGCTGAGGGGAACAAGCCCTGCTTGAAGTGACCATGTTGTATGATCTGGACTCCCTCCATGGAGACTGAAGGTGTCAATAGATGAGTAAATCATATTTCTTAAAGCTACGGTAGTCACCGCCGCGTCTCCAATCTACCAATGGAGCCCAATCCCTGGGTGAGTGCCTGGAACCCCCCTGGGATCTTGATGGGAGGGGTGTCCACCTTCTGTAGCACCTTTTAACTTTCCGCCATGTTCATTCATTTGGCTGGGAAGCATCCTTGACAGACAGATTCATAGGGGAATAAACAAACCATGGCTATCACTTTGGTTGATTGTGCCCTACCTTCCGTGGCAGGAGGCCTCTGAATACCAGTAGCTGAGAATCACATTGTTGGTGCACTTGGGTCCGGCTTGTGGGCTTCCCATAAGGGTGTCTGGTTCGCCACTGTAAGAGCAGGACTGGGTGGGCCTGATCCAGCAGTGCTGCTCTTCTCGTGTCAATAACTTTTATCACAACTTTACTTATATTTGGAATGGAAAACGGCAAAGTAAAACTATCGGGTGTTGTTTGCTGCAGGAACAACACTGCCTCTCCCTTGTGGGACATTGAAAAGAATATGGCGCTTAAGCAGAATCTCTCATTAGATCCTCTTCTGCTGGAGGATTCACAAGAGGCAAGAAGCCTCCATAGCTAATCATACTGATTTCCTCCTCATCTTCTATTGATCCTAAAGACTCTCAGATGGGAGGCAGTGAGATTCAAACGCTAATCCACTTGGATAACAGACATCCCCATATGGTTACTCACCAGCTTTGCCTTAAGCTAATCAATAATTACTCTGATGAAGAAAAACAATGTATTTTCCTTTAAAAAAAACAGGGGGGAAAAACTAGGCTGGGAGGTTAGCGGTCGATCACTAGATCTTTGACAAATGCTGTTTGTGTGATGAGCAGGTGCTTAATATTTCTCATTCATTGGAGTTTGGAATTGGAGTCTTTAGTACAGAATCATCTTCTTCCTCCATCTTCATCATGGAGTTTTTGAGAGTGGGTTGGGCCTATGCCCCAAAACAGCTACTTTAAAATCTTTGATTTCCGATGCCTATGGAGCGCTCTCTTGTTTCCATCCCTGGGCAGGACTGGCAAACAGAAGCAATTGGCTCAGGCTGTGGGTGGGCAAGGCGATGAATCAGAATCCTGCTCGTGGGCCCACTGTTTGCTGGCCCGGGTGCTAGTGCCAGCCCTGCCTACCTGGCATGCCTCTCTGCCTCTTTCTCCACCTCCTCCCTGTAAATTTAATCCCCTTGTAAGTTTGGGCAGCATTTTTTTGGCCAGCTCAGCAAACCATGGGGGCGGTGTAAGTGCTCTCATGGCCCCGCTGCACAGAATGGCTTACTCTTGGGAAGGGCCATGCCCCACTTTGCCCTGCTTCAAATGAGGCAGGGAAGGAGGAGATGGAGGAGGAGGAGAGCTCCCTACCAACTCTACACTTCTGTGAGAGTCTTGCTGCTGTTGAAGCAGCGACGAGACCAGTGGCGTAGCGTGGGGGGTGCAGGGGGGGCCGGCCGCACCGGGCGCAACATCTGGGGTTAGGGCAAATCCATGGGTTAGGGGGCGCAAATCCACGGGTTAGGGGGCGCAAATCCACAGGTTAGGGAGCGCAAATTACTTGCCTTGCCCCGGGTGCTGACAACCCACGCTACGCCACTGGACGAGACCAAGCAAATTAGAATCAGGGAAAGGTGTCTGTGTGTCAGTGGCATAGCGTGGGTTGCCAGTGCTTGAGGCCATGGAGAGATCACTTCCTGTTTTGCATGGAGAAGCCGTTTTCACCGGAGCCCAGCAACAGAAGCGTGGACCTGTATTGAGGCAGCACTGGGGGTTGAAATTTTGCACCCCTAACAATTTTGTACCTGGGGCAACTGCCTCTGTAACTGCCCCTCCACACACCATGCTATGCCACTGGTGTATGTGAGTGAGTGAGTGAGTGGAGAAAGGATGTTGCCACCAGCAGGGAGGATAAAAGGTAGCACACTCTTCAACTGACCATGTTGACGTTTTAAACTTGCTTGTCAGTGTGAAGCAGGAAATGACCTGTCCAGACCATGAGATGGTTCGTTCTACAGGGCCGTATCCAATCATCATCATCAACAACTTTATTGCACTAGCCAAAGGCCATGGCATCATTCACAAAGGAAACAAAAAGAAAAACAACAATAACCATAAAAAACCATAAAAACACCAGGTACTGCAAATACAATGAACCACGGTCACGTCTCCTATAAATTATTTGTTGCATACGATATAATAGCAGGGGGTTCTCAGATAGAATGTGCCATCTTAAATGTCCAAATCACCTTTGCAATTGACCACTATTTTATCTAGTTCTTTTCTCCTGATCTTCTTAGCTGCCAATGCATATAGTGCTACTTTATAAGTTACAAAGTCATCAGTATCACTCAGCAGCCATTTCACCCTTTCTGCCCTGTTCGAGTGTGTTCCATTCGTGAGCAGGGGTTTTATAAATCGGTCTCTTGGTTCTATACATAGCAGGCTTTGCAATAAATAATGGTACAGGTCCTCTACGCAAGGTTCCCCACACAGACAAAGTCTCTCCTTGGACTGTACTTGGCCGTACCAAAGTGTCTTGGAAGTGCAATCGTTTCTGCTTTCACAGTGGGACTTTCCCTGCAAGACCCCCACACCCACCCAGTGGTGGAGGAAGCTTCTCCAGCACCCAGGGCAGGGCGCCAAGGGGCAGGGCAAACCGGCCAGCGGTGCATGCGCAGCGCCCATACAGACTGCACATGCACAGTGCTCGAGTGGCAGCCCATACGGGCGCCGTGAGCACACCCTGGGTCACTCTACAGCTGGGGGGAGGCAGTGGGCCATTGTGGTACCTGGGGCAGAACCCCACCCCACCCCCTTCATATGCCCCTGCACAAACCCCAGATCTGCTCCACAGGTTCTGGGGGGTCCCTAGAACAGATTTCACAGACGTATTCCATGAGAGCAGTTCTTATGTTGTGCAGCTTCCTGGTATCGCTACTGGATTTTGTACCAGGGTTTGCATGCTTGACTGCACCTTGCCTCACGCATCTTTATTTGAGAACTGACATAACCTGGGGGTTTTCAAGGATGGCATTTATGCCCACTGTGCCAACCAGACCCCGCCTTCTATTTCATGTCCCTTGTCGTGGAACGGTCTCTCTCGGGAGGTTCCTTCCTTGGAGGTTTCTAAGCAGAGTTTGGGTGGCCACCTGTCGTGGATGCTTTAGCTGAGATCTCTGCGTTGCAGGGAGCGGTGCCAGTGTGGGGTCTGCACAGCTTTCAGATACCTACCTTGTGCAGCCGCATGTGTGGAAATGTAAGCAATGGAAGCCAGACAAGAATCATAGAACTGTAGAGTTGGAAGTCAAACCCTTTGCAATGCAGGAATCTCAAGGTTTTTGCGACAAGATGCCTTGCGCAATAGAATGCGCTTATTCTGCCTTGGTGAAGTTCTGGAACAGGAGACGGCTGCACTCTCCACAGTCCCTAATTATCTAAATTCCGTTTTTAAAAAGATGGAAAATGTAGATTTAATAGGATGCCAGTAGACAAGGAGCATCAACTAATTGGCCCATTACACAATAAATGTGTCATCGTCATTAGCCAGAGGGGAAAGAAGTCTAATTGAATGAAGACTCTTGATGGCTTCATTATGTTTCTGCTAAGCCTGGCTCCCTTTCTGGGTCTTGACCAAAGAATGGATGTTTTGCAGAAGGTTTTCCCTCCCCTTTCAAAAGACAATTAAGACTGTCAGCTGTTTGCTTAGCTGACACTGAAATGATTATTGATAAGCTATTGGCTAGTCTGCTGCCTTTTAAGTGACTAATCAATTATATGTAAATAAACCTGCATATTACCAGAACCTCAGTGTAGGTGCTTTTTAAAAATATACTGAAATGGCTTTAAGTTTAAGTCTTACAGTTTAAGAAACAAAAACAGACACTTTCCAGTAGAAGGAAAGACCCGTAACAAAATAACTTAAAAAATAAATGTCACATTTTCCTCTTTTTGCTCTTAGGTAAAGGTAAAGGAAGGGACTCCTGACTATTACCGGTAGGTCCAATCGTGGCTGCTTCTGGGGTTGCAGCCCTTATCTCGCTTTATTGGCCGAGGGAGCCGGCGTTTGTCTGCAGACAGCTTCCAGGTCATGTGGCCAGCATGTCTAAGCCGCTTCTGGCGAACCAGAGCAGCACACAGAAACGCTGTTTACCTTCCCGCTGGAGTGGTACCTATTTATCTACTTGCACTTTGTGCTTTTGAACTGCTAGATGGGCAGAAACTGGGACCGAACAACGGGAGCTCACCCCGTCGCGGGGATTTGAACTGCCGACCTTCTGATCGGCAAGTCCTAGGCTCGGTGGTTTAACCCACAGTGCCACCCGCGTCCCTCTTTTTGCTCTTAATTATCTTCAAATGCTTTAAATATTTAACTTGGTTTTTAAAAAATATTTTTAGTATTTCACTGCTTGGAGCTTTTACTACAATCAAGTGGTATGTCATTTTTGTTAATTAAATGAATAGTAATAAAACTTTTATTGAAGTATCTAAATATATTTTACTAAAATTAAATGTAGGCAATGAACTCACAGCTCCACCAAATAAAACTGGGTATCAATGATGCAATTCATCTTCACCCATTATTTACTACATTTGCCTCCCACCCATCCTCCAATGAGACCAGGGTGACGTAGATCAGGGGTCTGCAAACCAAGGCCCGTGAGCCGGATAAGGCCCAAGGGACTCGTTTATCCGGCCCGCAGTGACCCCAGCTGCCCGCTACCACCGCCTGCTTTTACTGGTGCTGCGCTGTGCGGCTGCCCACGTCCAGGTTGGAGGAGCACCAGAAATAGCTTGTGCGCATGCGCAAGCGTTATTTGTGCATGCGCAAGCGTTATTTCCGGTGCACATCCGGGTCAGAGGAGGCCCCTGCACATGCACACAAGCTATTTCTGGTGCTCTTCTGACCCGGAAGTGCGCCGGAAATAGTGTGTGCGCACAAGTATGGGCACACGGTGCCCCACTGCGAGATTGGCGCTGGAGACACCAGCCCGAGGCGCAGTATGTTTGCTGACCCCTGACATGGTCCTTCCTTGCTCCATTTTCTCTTCACAAGAACCTTGCAAGGTAGATTGGGCTGAGAGTAAGCAACTGGCCCAAGGTCACCCAGTGAACTTCACAGCTCAGTGGGAATTTGAACCAGCAACACTGTGCAGAACAATATCACATGCTTCTGTTTCATCTCTAATGGGGAATTCCCTACACACACACACGCACACAGAAAGAGAGAGAGAGAGAGAGAGGAATTCCCCACATACCCTTTGAGAAACCAACTTGTCTAGGGTTGCACATTTCAAAATGTAAAAACCCGGAAGACCCCAAAAAACGCCCCAAAATGCAATTTGTTGATTGACTTGCCTAAGATCCAAAGCATCGACTTTTGGAAATTCCCCCCTTATGTCAATCCCACCTTTTAAATCCCAGTAATGTCTGGGGAAATCCTTATGTATGGCAGCCCTGTACTTGTCTAAAGCAGCATTGTCATTGTCTAGTTTTAAAAAATATATCATTTTGCTCAGTTCTGGCAGCTGTGTTTCCTGGAAAGAGCTACATAGGAATTTATTTCTGGCTACTTCCAAATAACTATAGTCAGGAGGTAGGGTTTTTTTTTTTAGCAGGAACTCGGGGGAACTGAGTTCACATACCTTTTTAAAATTAAATAATATATATATTTTGTCTGTGGGGGCTGGGATGGATATAGTCACAATGCCTGGGCCAAAGATCCACCTGTATCTGTAATCAATAAAGTTGTGGCCATTTCTAATCCAGATCAGTGTCTGCTTGAGTTTATTAAACACATCATACATTTTGCCACCCCACCGCGACTGGGCCCGAAACAAGCGAACAAACTCCGTGGTGAGCTGCTCCAGCTTTTTTCCAGAAAAAAAGCACTGACTATAGTTCAATGTTACTTTTAATCACAGAATAGATTTTTTGTGTTCTGGAAGACAAGGTGCAACCAAGACGTGCATCAGCGAGGGCGTCCAAAATCACAAGAACACCACAAGGAGGCTGTAAATGTAGGCAGTTCATCCAAAACTTGAGCTAAACCCTAACAAAACAGTTATGACTGCAAACAAACTTTTCCTTTCCAATTACGGTTTCATACAACTTATATCCACATTTGCTAAGGGCAAAGGTCTCCTCTTGAAAGTTGAAACACTCCTCCTCTCTAATCTTAATTCCTAGGGAAACACCCAATTACTTGCTCTCTGTGTGTTTTATTACCTGTTTTCTCAGGTGGAATTTAATCACACTTCTTGACCTACCTAGTTATTTTAAAGGGGAGTTGGCCTGGGCGGTAATTATCATCTTGGAGTCTTCAGTGTTTAACCTTTTGTATGCCTTAGGTGAACAGAAAATAACGCAAAAATAACGCTTCTTTTTACATTTTTATTTTAGCCAATATAGATAATGTATAAACACATAAAGCATTAAATAGACTATAGCGGGCTTCAGATTTTTAACTGGGTGCTCATTTGGTTCTTCGCCTGGGTGCAATGTCTTGCAAAGAGCCACAACGTGTTGTGTGCACCACAGAATCTGTGGGACACTTAAAGGCAAAATTCCCTGGCTCACGTTTCCCCAAACCAGCCATCCCCTGAAATTTACACCTCTCTGAGCTTCACAATGCCATTCCATACCCTCCAACATACCACGGACCCCAAGTGGGATGTCCGTTTTTGGGTCCTGAGCTCTTGCGGGAGGCAGCCAGCTGACTCGCCCCAGAGCACCCAAAAACGAGACGTGCTGGGATTCAGTCAGAAGCCAGGATGGTGCCTGTAATTCTGGGATGCGCCACTTAAATCAGGACAGTTGAGGGGTATGCAGTTCTCCAGCCAAGCAGTGTGTACAAAAACACATAATCCAGGGGGAAGGGTGCATGAATGTTATGTACTGAAGTTCTCACCCTGAACCAGCAGGGGGATACTGTAGATAGTTTTCACTCAGGTCCACATATGCAAATAAGGGATTGAAAGTGATGTTCAGTGATTGGATAGTTACAGAAAATGGTTACTGTTGCGTTCTAGTGGAGCTCTATATAAGCAGGCTGGCTGAACCCTTCAGTTCAGTTCTGTTCTGGCCTGTGAATAAACAAGAGCTGTTTGAAAAATCGCTGTGTCATCTGATATGTTCACCCACAACTTAACAATAAATATGGATATATCTGTGAAAACAGCAAACCCAGATGTGTTCTGTTAGTGGAAAATTGCTCTGTGAAAACTTCTAGATTAGGAAAAACTGCATGCCAAAACGTGTGTATTAGAATTCATGCTAAAATGCAGGTGGGCTGTTTTATTTTACCAGTTGAAATTGATGTGGATGTATGCAGAAATGAACATAAGATTGGAAAATCAAGAAAATAAAGAGGAACTAAAGTGCAGAGATTTGCCCATTTGTTAGTGGGGCGGGGGGTTACCTTTGCCCACCCCCTACCTGTTTTCCATTTGTGACTTGTTTGAATTGCAACCCATGCCCCTGATCTATAAGGCCATGCAAACTATATTTTCACAGGCATGGCCTTATTTTTAGGAATCCAGTAAACGTCCGGCAGGAGGGAGTGAACAGGTGTGAGCTCACTGCCTGGCGTGTGTTGGTTACCCTCGACATTGCCAATGTGTGAATAGGACTTGTGATTCTAATTAGATTTTAGGGTGGGCCAACTTACAGAAAAGCTACCGTGGATTATTGGAAAGGCGGTGATTAACAGGGCAGCGAGATCTTTAGCAGACACAAGGGGCATATTGCGACAATCCTATTAGGGCCTCCTCCTCATTAGATATACTTATGTCAATTAGCTGAGCAATGTAGCAGAAAGGTGAACGCAAGACTTGCTTTTTCCGTCTTTTTCTTTTTAATCAGCATAGATTTCCAGCTTTGGCCAACCACCAAGCATCAGGGACCATTAATGAACATTATCTGACACTAATATGGTATAATTATATTAAGATGTCCAAACTGATTTAATAGTTGTAAGCGCTCCCTAGTTCAGAAGCGAAATACCAGTTTTGATTTGTCTCGTTTGGTTGGGGAAAAAAGAGTGGGCGATTCCAAAGAAACGAGGGCCGGGACTTTAAAGAGAGCCAAAAGTGGCGTGAAAAAACTTTCACTTCTCGTTGGAGAACTTCAAAGGGTGGGGAGCAGGTGGCCCTTGAAACGTTGCTGAACGGCCCTTCCCTGCTGCTGCTCCACTTTGCTTTGACATAAAAAAGGATTTCGCGTGAGTGGGCTGCATGCTCTGCCCTCTGTGTGTTGGCTTCAGAGCCCTGCTTTGAAACGTGTGCCCATAAAGCAGCTCAGCGCTGCCCCATCAACATTCGGAAGGCAGGGAGGGCCTGTTGGGATGCGCCCGGGAGACGGGGCAATTGGCAGGCCCCCAGCTGGCTCCAGCCCACCAGCCAGCTGCTGGGCAAACTCCGGTTCTCTTGAAAACTGCAACTCAAGCCTCAGAAACCTCTAGAGACTGAGCACGCAAGCCAGCAGAGAACTCTTTGCAACAGAAGTAGTGGGTAGAGGCATATGTAAGCATATTTACAAGAGTTTATTCAGCAGCAGGACAAAGGAAAAACATGTCTGCTTCCCTTCGTGTTCAAGCAAAACAGCAGCAAAGCAAAAGCAATATACAACGGAAGTTCCCAGCAGACTGTGCTGGAAGTAAACAGACATGTGACATACAACAACTCCACATGCCTGTTTTAAAGGTGGAACGGAACTATATCCTAACAGGGCCAGCCCCCAGACTAGTTGTAAGTTGGCAGGTAGAGAGTTTGCTGAGGTTGACGAGGTTTGGGGTAGAGGTTCACTGTTTGGCGTAGAGGTTCCTGAGCTGCTAAAGTGAGTCCCACTAACAAAAGGGTACAAATCTGCATATACTATTTGTTTAGCCCAGAGAGGAAGAAGAAGAAGAGTTTGGATTTGATATCCCGCCTTTCACTCCCCTTCAGGAGTCTCAAAGCGGCTAACAATCTCCTTTCCCTTCCTCCCCCACAACAAACACTTGTGAGGTGAGTGGGGCTGAGAGACTTCAGAGAAGTGTGACTGGCCCAAGGTCACCCAGCAGCTGCATGTGGAGAAGCGGAGACGCGAACCCGGTTCCCCAGATTACGAGACTACCGCTCTTAACCACTACACCATAGTGAGAAGACCGATAGGTCCTATGATAGCCATCTTCAAATATCTCAAGTGCCGTCACATGGAGAATGGAGCAAGCTCGTTTTCTCCTGCTCTGGAGGGTGGGACCCAGACCAATGGATTCATGCTCTACTGACTGCACTATCCACTGGATTCACGTTGCCAGAAAAGGAGACTCCAACAAAACATCAGGAAAAACTTTCTGGTGGTAGGAGCTGCTTGACCATGGAATGGGCTAACTCTGAAGGTGGTGGGCTCTCCTTCATGAGAGGCTTTTAAGCAGAGGTTGGGTGGACATCTGTCATGGATGCTTTAGCTGAGATGCCTGGGAGTTGGACTAGTAATAATAATAATAATAATAATAATAATAATAATAATAATAATTTATTGTTTATACCCCGCCCATCTGGCTGGACCTCGGGGTCCCTTCCAACTCTACGATTCTATGATTTGCAACCAATCAACTTCCACCACCAAGTGTGCATCTGATCATGCCCCTGGCTCTGTGTAGGATTCATCCTGGCCCCCTTTTTAACTACAGCTGTCAAAACTGGAAACATTTCCTTTAATTCTCACGTGGCAAAGCTTTTCGGGAGAGTTTATTGTTTTATGCCTATGTATGAGAGAGTCCATTCTTAAGGAAACCAGAGACGACCTCCATGCTGCTATCTGCATCTTACAGCCCTGATTCACACTGCTTCGTTCTGCTAACTAGAGGAAGCAAGGACACCTACCAACCACAGCTCCAAGTACTAATGGCCATGGAGTGGCAAAGCAGTTTCTGAGTGGGCACGACCTAGTTAAAGGAATCTATAGCAGGAGAGGGCGGCAGACACCGTACGCCTGCCTGTGCAATTTTTGTCCCATAAATAATACAGCATTCTTGTTTGCAGCTTCTATCCCCAGTACATTAAATTTACATCACCCGTCTCAAGAACTGCAGTCACACATCGGATGAGTTATTTAACTGTGGGGAGGGAGGAGGAAAAGATGACATATTTCCCTTCCCGGCTGTTGCCCACTCCCCCTACAAGAGCACAATATCATTTTACAAACATCAACAATTGACATCCTCCTCCTCATTTTTTTTTATTGTTTCGATTTCTACTGCTTTATACAGTGGTAGCTCTGTTTACAGATGCTTCAGGCTACAGACGCTTCAGGTTACAGACTCCGCTAACCCAGAAATAGTACCTCGGGTTAAGAACTTTGCTTCAGGATGAGAACAGAAATCGTGTGGTGGCAGCAGCAGGAGGTAAAGTGGTACCTCAGATTAAGAACAGTTTCAGGTTAAGAACGGACCTCCAGAACGAATTAAGTTCTTAACCCGAGGTACCACTGTACACTTTTTAAAGACCTTTCTCCATCTTTCTCCCTTTCTCCATCTTTTAGTGTGGTAGGCTTCTCTCTTTGGAACTACCCGCCTCTTGACGTCAGGCAGGTGCCTTCACTGTACAGTATCTGATGACTTCAAAAAACATTTTTGTTTGGACAAGCGTACCCAGATACAGACAGGTCATAGTGGAGAGTTTTAACCAAATGTGATCCACCTGGAGCAGGAACCGGCAAGCCACTCCAGTATCCCTGCCAAGAAAACTCCATGGACAAAGACAACAGGCGTATAAAAGTTATGACGCTGGAAGATGAGCCCCTCAGGCCGGAAGGCATCCAACATGCTACTGCGGAAGAGCAGAGGACAAGTACAATTAGATTCAGAGCTGATGAAGCGGCTGGGCCAAAGCCGAAAGGACGCTCAGTTGCGGATATGCCTGGAAGCGAAAGGAAAGTCCAATGCTGTAAAGAATAAATGGAGGCAGTGAGAGGTTTTACTTTCTTGGGCTCCATGATCACTGCAGATGGTGACAAGCAGCCATGAAATTAAAAGACGCCTACTTCTTGGGAGAAAAGCAATGACAAACCTAGACAGCATCTTAAAAAGCAGAGACATCACCTTGCCAAAAAAGGTCCGTATAGTTAAAGCTATGGTTTTCCCAGGAGTGATGTATGGAAGTGAGAGCTGGACCATAAAGAAGGCTGATTGCTGAAGAATTGATGCTTTTGAATTATGGTGCTGGAGGAGACTCTTGAGAGTCCCATGGACTGCAAGAAGATCAATCCTATCCATTCTGAAGGAAATCAGCCCTGAGTGCTCACTGGAAGGACAGATCGTGAAGCTGAGGCTCCAATACTCTGGCCACCTCATGAGAAGAGAAGACTCCGCATGAGTTTGACCAAACTGCGGGAGGCAGTGGAAAACAGGAGTGCCTGGTGTGCTCTGATCCATGGAGTCACGAAGAGTCGGACACGACTAAACAACTAAACAACAACAACACCCAGATGCAGTGGCGGGGGAAGGGGGGTGGTCCGCCCTGGGTGTCATATTTGAGGGGGTTGACATCGCCCCCCTGCCCCCCTGGGATGCTCGCCACTGGCAACTAGCCCTGCCCACGGGTGCACAGGATATGCACCGCTCCGGGTGCTGGAGCAGCTAGCTCCTCCTCTGCCCAGATGTTTAGAAAGCTGATGCGAGTTTTAATCTGTTTTTTTTTAATCATTTTTATTGATTTTCCAACAAAAAACATCCAATTAATAATTCCAATCATAGTAATCCAATTAAAATAAAAAACTAAAATAAAAAAGACCAATTTATAATCCAAATTATAATTATCGATTTTTCAGAGCTCCCCACAGTCTGGACCTCTGAAACATATCTCCATATCTCAGTCCTGCCTTTCCTCGTTGTTTCCATATTTTCCACATCTCAATTTGAACGTTTTAAAATTCTCCGTCCCTGGTTCCACGATTCTCAATCATGTCAAACATCATATATCCTTTCATCCGTCGAATACAGCTTTATTTGTGTGTGTGTGTGTGTGTGTGTGTGTGTGTGTGTGTGTACCGTATTTTTCGCTCTATAAGACTCACTTTATCCCTCCTAAAAAGTAAGGGGAAATGTGTGCGCGTCTTATGGAGCGAATGCAGGCTGCGCAGCTATCCCAGAAGCCAGAACAGCAAGAGGGGTTGCTGCTTTCGCTGCGCAGAGATCCCTCTTGCTGTTCTGGCTTCTGGGATTCAGAATATATTTTTTTCTTGTTTTCCTCCTCCAAAAACTAGGTGCGTCTTATGGTTTGGTGCGTCTTATAGAGTGGAAAATACGGTATATATTTCCAACTGCCTTTTTACCAGCGCAGCTTCCTCTGACTCCATTCCAATCCGGGATGTCATCCAAGTCTGTTATCTGAAGTTTAATGACGCAGCAACTCCCAATCATTAATTGTCCAAACCTTCCTTTCGAGCTTTAATGAACCAGTACCTTCCAAGTTAATTGTTAGGCAAAACAATTGCCTTTAAGCAGAGGCTTGACAACCATATGTCAGGAGTGCTCTGATGGTGTTTCCTGCTTGGCAGGGGGTTGGACTCGATGGCCCTTGTGGTCTCTTCCAACTCTATGATTCTATGATTCTATGAAAACTGTTTGCAGTATTGCAGTGTAAATAAACTGTATTCCACAAATATCAGTCATTTGGCGACTGATCAGTTTTAATCTGTTTTTAAGCTGATTGTTAGTTTAACATTAATAAACTCCAGTCATATTAACGCCTCTCTTTTTCTCTTAGGATGGCAATGGCGCCACCGGAGAGGTGCCGGAACTGAGTTCTGGCTGGGGGGGGGGAAGCCCTGATAAACTCTTAATTTAGACTTGCTAATTTTCCTTATTAATAATGTTATAGCTTTATTTTTTAAAAACAACAACCACTTTGATAGGTGGCTTGTTTTCTCAACAAGAGGTGAATAAATTTTATGAAATAAATAAACGTTCTTGTTCCCTAAAGCAGGCATGTGCAACCCCTAGATGTTGTTGGACTCTAAATCCCATTATCTCGCATTGCCAGCCTGGCATGATGGGAGTTGTAGTCCATCCACACCTGCAAGGCTGCGTGTTCCCCATCTCTGCCCTAACTCACCCCCCTCACAAGTTCTTGGGATCCTGGTCGTTGCCAGTACCCAAACAGACATGACAAATGGTTGACCACATTGAACAGTTTGACCTATAAAGACTTATTTATTTTATTCAGTAAATTTGCACACTGTCCTTCATCTGTAGATCTCTTGGGCGGTCCACAGCACAGAAATACAATGTGGGTCAGGACCTGAAAACCTCAAGGACCTCCTCTCCCCACGTGAACCACCCTGGACCCAGTGTTCGTCACCTGAGGCCCTCATCTGAGTGGTCTCTCTGAGGGAGCTGAGAAGAGCGGCAATAGGAAAACGGGCCTTTTCCGTGGTGGCTCCGGACAACTGGAATGTTATCCCCAGGGAAAGGCACATGATGACATCCATGACTGCTTTTAAGTGCCAGGAAAAAAATGTTTCTCTTCAGCCAGGCTTCTGGCCTTTAGCTCGGTTTTAGACATCGTAACCTCTTTTTAGTAGGTGGGATGTGTTAGACTGTTTTTTTCTTTTTGTTTTTAGTATACAAATGTTTGCAGCTTTTGGATCTTTTTAGTCTTATGTTGGTTTTAATAGATTTAAAGAACATGGGTTGTATGCAAGGAAATTGTCCTCTCCAGATTTTAGAAGACATCTGAAGGCAGCCCTCTTTAGGGAAGCTTTTAATGCTTAATAGGTTATTGTATTTTAGTGTTCTGTTGGAAGCCGCCGAGAGTGGCTGGGGAAACCCAGCCAGATGGGCGGGGTATAAATAAATTATTTTTATTATTTACTATTATTATTATTATCCTCATCAGGACTTTTGCTCGTACCAATCAATTTCCCCTCCTTCTTCTTTCATCCAACCCCATTAAAAATCTGGAGGGAGGTGAAGGGATTACCGGTAATTGAAATTGTTAAAGATTGGTATAGTATTTAAGAGATTTAAATTTTTATAAAGCAGAAAGCAGCAAGAAATATCAAGTAAAGGTATTGGAGAGGAGATCAGTGTAAATGAAAACATGAGACTTATGGTTTTGTTACATATGATTTTATTTTGGAGTTGTCTGCTTATTTTGGAGTTGTTTGTTGTAAAGAATGTATATTATGTGAATAAAAATAAAATAAAAAATAATAAAAATTTGGAGGTTTGGGGGAACCCCCGGGACACATTTGGGAGTTGAACAGGGGCAGGAGAAGGAGGGAGGAGACGCAGTTGCACGAACAGGGCAATTTCACCAGGTGCAACCCTATATGTCCCTCTGCGTGTTTTGAAGATCGCTCTCCGGGGCACCCGGTGAAGAGGGCTCTAATCCACGAAAGCTTATGGCACCGCAGCTTATACCTAGTAGAAGTACAGGAAAACACAGCTGTCCTCATTCAGCCAGAGACAGCTGCGTGCGTCTGTGCGTGTTTGTGTGTGTGAGGGACAGCCAGCACCCAGGCTCAAGTGTTTCCAGTGTTTACGCCTCTTCGCGACGGGGGATGCGTGCCGGGTGCTGGGAGACCGAAAGAGAGCGGGGAAGAAAGAGCGGCCTCAATCAGGCAGCGTTTTTAAAAAGAACATCCTTTTCACTGCGTCGTCAAACTCAATTAGAAGCAAAGGTTTTCTCTGTCAAGCTTCCTCTGGCCACCACCACCCGAGCCGGTCCAGGCCTCCATGCGGCCTTCCCTTTTGTGGCAGAGAAAGGCGCGGAGCAGGCCGTCCGTGGGGAGCAGGGCACTGTGTACAGTGGATTCCTGTCTCCTCCATTCTGCCGGCATAATGCGTTTTGTCAGGAGAACAGGACAACATCCTGAGCAGATTTGGCGAATTAAAGAGCGCAGCAGGGGAAGGAAACTTGTTGCTAGGTGACTGACAACCGCTGCATGTCACTCCATTTTGACGCCGCCGGAGGTTCTCCTCTCTCCGCCTCCCCCTGCTTTTATCCTCTTGCTCTCCCAGCTCCAGCCTGGCCTTTTCATCGCCCTCCATAATTAACTCTGTTCAGACGATTTCTCCATTTGTCTCCCCTGTACGCCAAGGTCTCGGCTCGGGGGGCTTCCCGGTCGCCGTTACCTCCACCCGGAGATGCAAAAGACGCACTCCGAGGCCGGCCATCCTTGCACACCCTCGCAGGTGAAGACGGGGAGGCAAATTCATGGAGGAAAGGGGCAAGTTTAATAATAAAGTAATAATAATTTATTTTTTATACCCCACCCATCTGGCTGGGTCCCCCCAGCCACTCTGGGCGGCTTCCAACAAAACACTAAAATACAATAACCTATTAAACATTAAAAGCTTCCCTAAACAGGGCTGCCTTTAGATGTCTTCTAAAAGTTTGGTAGTTATTTTTCTCTTTGTCATCTGGTGGGAGGGCGTTCCACAGGGCGGGTGCCACTACCGAGAAGGCCCTCTGCCTGGTTCCCTGTAACTTGGCTTCTCGCAGCGAGGGAACCGCCAGAAGGCCCTTGGCACTGGACCTCAGTGTCCGGGCAGAACGGTGGGGGTGGAGACGCTCCTTCAGGTATACTGGACCGAGGCCATTTAGGACTTTAAAGGTCAGCACCAACACTTTGAATTGTGCTCGGAAACGTACTGGGAACCAGTGTAGGTCTTTCCAGACCAGTGTTATGTGGTCTCGGCGGTTGTTCCCAGTCACCAGTCTAGCTGCCGCATTCTGGATTAATTGTAGTTTCCTGGTGACTTTCAAAGGTAGCCCCACATAGAGTGCATTGCAGTAGTCCAAGCGAGAGATAACCAGAGCATGCACCACTCTGGTGAGACAGTCTGCAGGCAGGTAGGGTCTCAGCCTGCGTACCAGATGGAGCTGATAAACAGCTGCCCTGGACACAGAATTGACCTGCGCCTCTATGGACAGCTGTGAGTCCAGAATGACTCCCAGGCTGCGCACCTGGTCCTTCAGGGGCACAGTTGCCCCATTCAGGACCAGGGAGTCTTCCACACCTGCCCGCCTCCTGTCCCCCAAAAACAGTACTTCTGTCTTGTCAGGATTCAACCTCAATCTGTTAGCCGCCATCGATGGCTGGGCTCGGCCTCCACAGTAGGAGTGGAGTTGAATAACAGTTGCTGGCAAACACAGGTTTAGGGTGCTTAGCCTATTTTAAGTCGGAGGGTGAGGAATGTTTTCCAGCCCTTGGCAACTTTCAGGAAGCCACAGCCCTGTGTTGGAGGGGGCCAGAGGCAAAGTAGGCGGAGTGACAAATGTTAATTTTAAACTTTAGCCGAAACGGACATGTTTCAGCCAGGCAAGAACCACTCAAAGAGGGAGCAAAGTGGAGCTGGTGAGGCGTGTGGCCTGTGGCAAGAGTCCCAGAGGCCTGGCAGAGAGACTTGGAGGCCACATCTGGGTTTCCCTGTCCTCTTTTGTAGCTACGCCACATACCACCTTGGTCACTACAGATAATTGGACTAGATGATCCTTGGGATCTCTTCCAACTCTACAATTCTATGATTTATGGCTTAATAGCGGTTTATAGATGCTCTGATAGAGACATCACCTTGCCAACAAAGGTCCATATAGTAAAAGCTATGGTTTTCCCAGTAGTGATGTATGGAAGAGAGAGCTGGACCATAAAGAAGGCTGATCTACGAAGAATTGATGCTTTTGAATTATGGTGCTGGAGGAGACTCTTGAGAGTCCCATGGACTGCAAGAAGATCAAACCTCTCCATTCTGAAGGAAATCAGCCCTGAGTGCTCACTGGAAGGACAGATCATGAAGCTGAGGCTCCAATACTTTGGCCACCTCATGAGAAGAGAAGACTCCCTGGAACAGATCCTGATGCTGGGTAAGATGGAGGGCACAAGGAGAAGGGGACGACAGAGGACAAGATGGTTGGACAGTGTTCTCGAAGCTACCAGCATGAGTTTGACCAAACTGCGGGAGGCAGTGTAAGACAGGAGTGCCTGGCGTGCTCTGGTCCATGGGTCACGAAGTGTCGGACACGACTAAACGACTAAACAACAACAGATGCTCTGATTATAGCTCCTTTTATATATATATATATATATATATATATATATATATATATATATATATATAATATATAATTAGTTTTTTAACATACCATTTTCAACAATAATTAAACATACATCTAATCTCTTAGTATGCATTTCTTATTTTCCCTATTACATTTCAAACTCATAACCAATATCTCTCTCTTTTTCTACTTTGTAACACTTCGTGTATTTCTCCTTACAAAACTTATTGTAGTCCTACTAGCGTAATTTGTTGATTACAGTTGCTCTTAAATAATTAATATACTTCTTCCAATCTTCTGTAAATCTCTGGTCCCGCAGGTTTTGAATCCTTCCTGTCATTTTGTCCAATTCTGCATAGTCCATTAATTTCGTCTGCCATTCCTCTTTCGTCAGAATTTCTTCTTGCTTCCATTTCTGGGCTAACAATACTCTTGCCGCTGTTGTTGCATATAAGAACAATTTAACATCTTGCCTATTAATGTCTTAGCCTATAATGCCAAGTAAAAATGCTTCTGGTTTTTTTAAGAATGTATATTTCAACATGCTCTGATTATAGCTCGGTTGGTTTGAGCGCGGTGCTGATAATGCCGAGGTTGCAGGTTCGAATCCCCGGGACAGCTGCGTATTCCTGCATCGCAAGGGGTTGAGATAGATGACCCACAGGGCCCCTTTCCAACTCTACAATTGTATGCTTCTAAGAAATAAATTTTCGACTTCCTTAGATGCTCCCATTTGATTTTTTTAAAAAATAAAATAGCTTGTGGAACTTTTAATTAGCGCATTGCCGCTCCCCCCCCCCCCCGACCCCACCCTACGATGAGGTTTCTCAGGGAAGGATTAGCCGACGTTCACTTTTCACCAGTTTTGCTGAAAAGGTTAATAGTTCAGGGAGTGAAGTTAGTAGCAAACAGAATTCCCCATGGCTAATCCCCCCGCCTTGAATGGCGAGGGGGCCTTTGTGCTGACAACCGAGGGGGGAGGTAATGAGACTCTAGTACATTCTTAAAGCTCGCTTCATTCACTCCTCCCTGAACGAGGCCAAGCAAAAATTAGAGCCTATAGGTGTTTTCCGTGGCTCTTTCACAACCAGGCCTCCTGACACCAATTAAAGAGATTATGTCATCCGCTGAAAAGAAAAGCCGTAACTTTTGTGTGCTAAAGCCCCGATTAGGGGAGACGGGGTCACCGGGCCCAACAGAATAGTGGGTGACCTTAGCTAAATTAACTTCAGAGCTCAATTCCTAATTAACTGTTTTCAATGAAAGAATGTGTAATTTCAGGCAATTGGCCACAACATTAACTGTTTTTCCAAGAAGTTGAGTAACTAGGCAAGCAGGTGGGACTTTGTTTGGACTTCCACGCAGTGCAAAAGCTGCAGTCAAGGAGACTGGCAAGACAGGGGGAGCCAAAACAAATGGTTGGGGGAGGTGGGGTGGGGGAACAGCACAGGGAACAGTTGGGAACGGCGGAACTCCCTGCCACCGGAAGGTAGCTGATTTAAAAAATATTCACTAGGGAAGTAGGTGAACCTGTCTAAATTACGCCCCACGATACATTACTCAAACTAAAATTCATACTTCTCTGAATTTTGCAGTGCCATTCTCCAGACGTGCAGAAATGCACAGGTAACACGGGTAAATAAATCCATAGATTAGTTAAAATAACACACAAGATGTATTATAATGGGGGGGGGATAGCTTTGCAAAAATGTGCAGGTTAGGCAAAATGGCAAAGAAATACGTGTGTATTGGGGGAATTTGGTGCTGAAATGCCCTTGAATTTTCACGAGGGCTTTAAAAAAGTAATGCAAACTTGTGTGGAAATGTGGAGAGCGGAAGATTAGAAAATGATAAACCTACGGGACCGCCTCTCCTGGTATGTCCCACAGAGGAACTTACGGTCTTCAAACAAAAACATCTTGAAGGTCCCAGGCCACAGAGAGGTTAGGCTGGCCTCAACCAGAGCCAGGGCTTTTTCGGCTGTGGCTCCGATCTGGTGGAACGCTCTGTCACAAGAGACTAGGGCCCTGCGGGACTTGACATCTTTCCGCAGGGCCTGCAAGACAGAGCTGTTCCACCAGGCCTTTGGCCAAGGTACAGTCTGACCCCCTCCTTTGGTAATCTTCACAGAACTCTAGCCCAATGGTTGCCATTAATTTGATTGGAATTAATTTTGTAATGAAATGATTTTAGAATGTTTTATCATTTTACTGTTGTTAGCTGCTCTGAGCCCGGCTTCAGCTGGGGAGGGCGGGATATAAATAATTTTTTTATTTTTATTATTATATTATTATTATTATATGGCTAGCTGCACCCCCACCTACAGGGGAGTCGGGGCTCAGTGATAGAGAAGTTGTTTTGTGTAGATAAAGCCCCCATTTCAAACTTCTTGCACCTCCCTGCCTGCTTGGCCTGCAGATGGAACTCAGGATCAAGGCCTGTGAAGTTTCTGGGAAGCGAACCAGCCATATTGAATCAGAATAATATCCTGCTCTATTCTTTTATTATTGCACTTTTTTAAAAAAATTATTATTTGCTTATCACATTTTAATCCATCAAAATGTCTGCCTTGCCCTTCACTGCCAGTGAATCCCAAGGCTAGGTCCATCATAAGCAGATAATAAAATCACTGAGATAATGTCAAATCCCCCATGGAACAACCTGAGAGCTTTCACTTGCTTAATCTGCTCCATCCTAATAATACAACATGATCTCATATAGTTCCACTTTTTTCTGCACTTGTCAGACCTCACTTGGAATTCTGTGTCCAGTTAGGGGCATCACACTATTAGAAGGATACAGGCAAATTGGAATGGATTTAGAGGTTTACCCGGACCCTGAGATCATCGTCTGAGGCCCTTCTTCGTGTGCCTCCTCCATGTGAGGTCCAGAGGGTGGCAACACGAGAACGGGGCCTTCTCTGCAGTGGCTCCCTGTCTGTGGAATGCTCTCCCCAGGGAAGTTCGCCTGGCGCCTTCATTATACACCTTTAGGTGCCAGGCAAAAGTTTTCCTCTTCAACCAGGCCTTGGCTGAGAGCCAGTGTGGTGTAGTGGTTAAGAGCGGTAGTCTCGTAATCTGGGGAACCGGGTTCGCATCTCTGCTCCTCCACATGCAGCTGCTGGGTGACCTTGGGCCAGTCACTCTTCTTTGAAGTCTCTCAGCCCCACTCACCTCACAGAGTGTTTGTTGTGGGGGAGGAAGGGAAAGGAGAATGTTTGCTGCTTTGAGACTCCTTAAAGGGAGTGAAAGGCGGGATATCAAATCCAAACTCTTCTTCTTCTTCTTCTTGGGCTGCTTAACATCTTATAACCTTTTAAATGTATTCGTGGGGGAGGTTATTGGTTCGTAGGGGAGGGTTGTTCTTGGTTTCGTTATGTATTTTGTGTTTTTATCTTGTATTTTTATGTGAACCACCCTGAGATCTACAGATGAAGGGCGATATTTTGAAAGACAGTCAGGGTATCTATGTATACATAGGGGTACATAGATGTATACATGCGCCAGTGCCTTATAGAGAGTCGGTCCAATCTAGTTTCATCCACACTGATTGGCAGCTGTTTCATAGAAGGCGGCATTCCCAGCCGAACCTGGAGATTAACCCCAGAACCATCTGTATGTTCCACTTTTGAGTGACAGCCCCTCCTGTCTCATTTATGGAAGACGGGTTTCTCAATGGATATGAGCCAAAGATGGCTAAATGGAACCTGCATGTACAGGAGAAGGCTACCTCAGAATATCAGGTGCTGGGGAGCTCCCAGAGGCACCAGACTGGCCTTTGTTTCCAACAGATTTCAGGAGCATCTGAAACGATGACCTGTGCACACCTTTGAAATGTTAGAAAGGTGAGACGTTAGTGAGTGAATTGCAAGAGAAGTTCTGGATTTTTACAAGGTGTGCATCTCCTCCGACCCAGTTCCATTTCTCTAGTTGCTGGAGTGTGAATTCCAAGCAGAGCTTCGTACAACTTAACTCTACGAAGGTATTTAATCTCAGCTTTCAGAGCCATTTTTCCAAGTCCCTGAGACAAGGTATGGGAGCCTCCTAGTGTTCAGTTGCGGTTCAGTATATAAAAACACCATTCAGATGCTTATAAGCACCATTCCACATCAATATTCCTACACAGAGAACTGGCAAATTCAGTGTTACGGGAGATTCAAGATTATCAAAGGAAGTGTTATGCCACACTTTCCAGTGAATTGCATCATCGTTTTCCTTCTCCAGCCTTTTGCAAATGCAGGTTTGTTGCACAAAAGTTGTGGCAAGAGGTCCTGTAGGCTGAATGAGCAGAAGAGCATAGGAGTGGGATCTTGCGCTAGATGTGATCTTGTTCAATACATGGTTTGATAAGAAGGAGATCCTTGGGGTGGATAACTCCCCCCCGCCCCCGTTTGCATTTTGTACTTCCAAAATCAAATCTGCACTTCTGAAACCAAGATGCAAACTCCAGCCCTCTAAAAATGCCACAAACCTAGACAGAAGAGTTTGCTGGGTGGGTTAGCGCCACTATGCTGGCTTCCTAGCAGGTGAGCCACGGTTGCTTACCAAGAAATGGAGGGATGAAGTGGCAGAGAGGTAGGCAGGGTGCAAAAGCCAATTCAGTGTTCCTACTAGGGCTTTTGCACCACGCTGACCTCCCTGCCTCCTGCTAAGCAACAGTTATCTATTTACCAAAAAGGTTGCACAGTGGCTCCGCCCCATCTGCTAAGCTGTTTCTGGCTAAATTAATGGAGGAGGGAGTAAATCTGGGACGCAAGGTGATTTTGGACTACAACTCCCATCATCCCTAGCTAGCAGGACCAGTGGTTAGGGATGATGGGAACTGTAGTCCAAAAAGCAGCTGGAAACCCTGCTTTAGATGGATAAAACAACCCCACTACTTCTATTTTTTATGCATAATAATAATAATAATAATAATGGCTGTTATTGAAATATTTATCATCTGCCTTGCCATTTTTTAAAAAAAGTGTTCCAGGTGGCTTTAAAAGTGCTAGTTTATAGCTATTCACATACATTCAGATCTCTCTCGAGGTCATAATCACAGTCATCGTAACCTATTGCAGATAAAAGACACATCTTTGACTCTATAACAAACATGTGAGCAGACAAGGTCCTTGCCTTGAACGTTGCACAGTCTAACTCACAGAGACACAATATTGTCTTCGGCGTGGAAACACAGGGAGATGCTCCCACTCTCTGCCCCTGGGACATAGACAACCAAAATCTTCTTCACAGAGAGATGCAGAGAGGTGAGGATGTGAGATCAGAATCGGTGGCATTGTCAGGGCAGGAAGTCCAGGGCCCTACTCAGCAATGGGCCTCTTAAAGCACCAGAGCAGCTGACCACATTTTGGATAGCTCCGTTGGTTAGAGCATGCTGCCACTGATGAAGAAGAAGAAGAGGAGTTTGGATTTGATATCCCGCCTTTCACTCCCTTTAAGGAGTCTCAAAGCGGCTAACATTCTCCTTTTTCCCTTCCTCCCCCACAACAAACACTCTGTGAGGTGAGTGGGGCTGAGAGACTTCAAAGAAGTGTGACTGGCCCAAGGTCACCCAGCAGCTGCATGTGGAGGAGCAGGGAATCGAACCCGGTTCCCCAGATTAGGAGACTACCGCTCTTAACCACTACACCACACTGATAATGCCAAGGTTGAATATTCCTGCATTGCAGGGGGTGTGACTCAACCACTCAGGTCCCTTCCAACTCTATGAAGAAAGTGAAGACATAAACATTCTTCTTCTTCTTCCTCCTCCTCCTCCTCCTCCTCTTCTGCGATCTGTAGTTGAGTAAGATTGTCTTCCATAAACACGGTTTTAACAATGAGTCCATAAGTGACTGTGGAGGCCAATTCTGGATCCACATGTCCTTCCACAGAGGGGACATTGGTTTCCTGGTGGGAGTTGGTCACGGTGTGGATTTTCCAAGCATGCCTTCCTCTTAACACGTTTCTCCCTTGCGTCCTGAGTTCAAGTGTCTTCAAAGCCCATGACAGCTTTGGTAAAGACTGTTCTCCAACTGGAGCGCTCACAGGCCAGTGTTTCCCAATTGTTGATGTTTATACTACACTTTTTTAGATTTGCCTTGAGACAGTCTTTAAACCTCTTTTGTTGACCACCAGCATTACGCTTTCCATTTTTAAGTTCGGAATAGAGTAGTTGCTTTGGAAGACGATGATCAGGCATCCACACAACATGACCAGAGTAAAAAAAAATCAGTTAACTGCAGCACTGATCCAAATCAAAGAGCTGAGACAATCCTGCATGATGCTGAGCTACCTTTAAAAAAAAAAAAAAGTTGAGCATCTTCACCTACTAGGAAATCGTCTTGCCTGCTCCACGAGGCATCACCAGGGGGCAAGAATTAGAAAAATCCCAATCTATTGGGTCAAAATAATTGAAAGTGCATCTTGGAATTCCCCCTTTTTTCACTGAATTATGGGCACGCAGTAAGCTGTACCAGATCAGGCGAAAGAAGAAGAAAAAGAGCAAAGATCCCAATCCTTGGGGGACTCCACTTCCTATTTCTCTCCATTTTGAGATTTCTACTCTCCAACCTCTCCGGCCACCCATCTAATTGCCGCAGACCAAATAACCCCAAGCAGATGACGTCGACTCCTAGGCCCTAGAATCCTCTGCTGCCTGGGCTGCCAAGTGTCTCAGATGCTCAGCGACATAATGCATTGAGTCCAATTGCCACAATGGCACAGCTGAGTTGGAAGTAATAGTTGCTGATCGCGCCTCCGACTGAGCCAGAATCCCTAATAACACATGAAACAACAGCCGTGCGCACGGAAGACGCAGAGGTCAGACAAAGCCAAGGAGATGGGGGTTGGGGAGTCGCGTGACAGAAAGCATTATTCTAATGGCCCTTCCTGATCAGAGCGAAACAACTGCGTCGCAGTTGCTGTTATTGCGGTTACCTGCATTGGGCCGCTCCATTTGCAATGTGTAACAGGCCCTATTTGTGCTCACTACGGTTTGCGACAAGCTCTCACGCCCCGCTTACAACACATTTCCATTTACCCCATCGAGTCTAAACACGGCAAGCCTGCTCCCCTGGCGGCTACCTGGTAGGCCTATCAGAAATCGCAAGCGCAGAGCTGACAAGGTTTACCTCTTAGGAGCATCTTCGGAACAAAAGCATTTCTGGCTCGGCCTTGAATAAAAACACCTCCGTCTTGACAAAAGAGTGTTCAGAGCAGAGGGTTATGAGGCACAAACGGGTGTCGTTCAGCACTGGTGCGTGAGGACCGGGGGGGTGGGGAGGGGGGCAAAAACACAGAAACAGACATGGATGCGCAAGTAAACTGTCCCCTTGCCCAGCTGCAGCACTCACTGTTTCCTGCTCTTTAGCAGCAGGCGGAACCTTTGACTGTGACGGAAGGTCTTTCCATGCCTTCATAATAGCCAGCCCTACTCTCTCCATTAATCACAGAGTTAAGGCAATAATAATAATATACCACCCTTAATCAAAAGTTCCCAGGGCATGATAAAAGTCTGAAAATTTATCAGGACAGGTTATTATTTTTTTTGTAAATAATTTTTTATTTGGTTTTCAAAAATAGAAACATATAGCAAAACCCCATTCAAAATCCAAATATCGAGATTGCTCTGAATCTCCTGGCTTCACCCCATCCCTTCCATGGGTCCAATTGGTAATATTTTCAACTGTATATCAATACTTCTCCGATTGTTTGTCTTTCTAAATTATCCATACGTTCCGTTATATTACAAGTGTGGTTAAAATCCTGCCAATGTTTCAACCTGCTTACAATGATCTCATATATAAATTACAAACATTTCCCATTCTTTTTTAAAGTTGTTGTCTTCTTGATTTCTGAGCTTCCCTGTTAGTTTTGCCATTTAAGCATAGTCTCTTCCTAAGTTATTTGTTGTTTACTGTTGTAATAATTCTTTTCTCAAAATTTATCTTCTGCACCTTGAAAATAAAAACTCTATCTATATCTATCTATCTATCTATCTATCTATCTATCTATCTATCTATCTATCTATCATCTATCTATCTATCTCAGGGCAGTTCACAGAATAAAATACAAGATAAAACACCAGTAAATTATTAAACCAAGGCAACAAAACAATACCCCCCTTCCCACAGATACACTTAAAAGTCTGTAGGAGATTAATGAGCCCAAGGCCTGGTTAAAGGGAAATGTTTTTGCCTGGCACCTAAAAATATATAAAGGCACCAGGCGAATTCCCTGGAACTCCATAGACGAGGAGTCACTGCAGAGAAGGCCCTGCTCTTGTGTTGAAACCCTCCGGAACTCACATGGAAGAGGCACACAAAGAAGGACCTCAGAGGATGCAGGCAGAATATGGGATGTTTATACAGGGAGAGGCATAACACCAGAGTTGCCCAAGCACTCATCAGCAACAAGATGCAAACTGAGCAATTTCTGCTGGAGATGGGCAGAATCTGTTGGGATGCGAAGATGCTAAAGGAGGATGTATTTATTACAGCCGTACCTCTACTTACGAACTTAATTCGTTCCGGAGATCCGTTCTTAACCTGAAACTGTTCTTAACTAGAGGTGTGCTCTCACTAATGGGGTCTCTTGCTGCTGCTGCGCTGGCGGCACACGATTTCCGTTCTCATCCTGGGGCAAAGTTCTCAACTTGAGGTAACTCTTCCAGGTTAGCGGAGTTTGTAACCTGAAGCGTTTATAACCTGAGGCATTTGTAACTCGAGGTACCACTGTATTGACCTTCCTTCCTCATGTTTGTGGGTTCAGCAGAGTGCCACCCATTTGCAGCTTAAAGAGAAGCACAGATAGGCCAGTTTTAGCCTTTTACTTTAAGTAATCCAGGATGCTTTAAGGCAGACTGGGTTTTCCTCGTATTTCCCCCTTAAAATAACAGTCACACAAACGGTCTTTTAAAAAGAACATTTACCCATTCAGAATGCTTGTTGAACAGTAACAGATATGGCACCTTTTTCAGGCAGGCTTCATTTGGTAATTCAGCCACAAAGATACTAAAGTCTAGCTTAAAATGGAAATGGAAAGAGACGGAAAGAGTAAGAGTTTGCCCAGGCAGGTAGAAGAGTATATAGCTATGCCTTCCCCCATCAGGGCACAGTGGGAATGTCTCTCACAGAGTCCTCTCTAGCAAGTTTACAGGAAAACTCTGTGAGCTTCCACTCCTATCATGTGCCTATCTGGAAAAACATAAATTGTTGGTTTGACTGCATTTAATATCCCACAGAATACCTCAAGGACTGCCTCTCCACACCTGAACCAACCTGGACTTTGCAATTATCATCTGAGGCTCTCCTTTGTGTGCCTGCTCCACCAGAGGTCTGGAGGGCGGCAACACGAAAATAGGCCTTTTCTGTGTTGGCTCCCTGTTTGTGGAATGCTCTCCCCCAGGAAGATTCGCCTGGCGCCTTCATTACATATCTTTCAGTGCCAGCCAAAAACGTTTCTCTTCAACCAGGCGTTCAGCTGATTAACATTCTATGGTCTTTGAAGTGTATTTGTGGGAGGTGGGGTTATTGGTTTGTTTCTGGTTTAATACAGATTTTGTATTCTCGTGTTTTATAAATTTTTATTAAGCTTTTCCTTTACAAATAAATCCGTACAACCATGTTTACAAATTTCCTGTTTTTGAACTTCCACCAGCACATCCCTCAATCATCCATTTTTCTTATCTTCATGCATTTTCTATATGATATTGCCAATTTTTTTACAATATACCTTATACTATCACAAAGCCTCCTTAAAACCCACTAGCGTTGTCTGTTCATCACAGATAGTTTTCAGATAATCCGTGAACTTTCCCCAGTCCTTGATGAATTTGTGATCTTTCTGATATCTGATTTTTCCAGTCATTTTATCCAATTCTGCATAGTCCATAAGTTTCATTCTCCACTCATTCAAGGTCGGTAGTTCCTCTTGTTTCCATTTTTGGGCCATTAATATTCTTGCCGCTGTTACTGCATACTGAAAAAGTTTGTGATCACTTCTATTTATCTCTCTTCCTGTTATTCCTAACAAAAAGGCTTCTGGCTTTTTTACAAACGTGTATTTAAACATCTTTTTCAACTCATTATATATCATTTCCCAGAAACCCTTTACCCTCTTACATTCCCACCACAGATTTTGTATTCTCATTTTGTATTTTTCTTTCGTGAACCGCTCTGGGCTCTTCAGATGAAAGGCGGTATACAAATTCTGACAGCAGCAACAACAAAACAACAACAACAACAACAACAGGGTCAAAGCTCTAGGACAGCCGCAAGTGCTGCTGATACAACAATAACAACAGCAATTCATTTATCACTTTATTTGTAAAAAGCCTTAAAGCTATCAAGTATTTTTAAAAATACATGAACATAAAATTAATTGAGAGCAAAGCAAAATAAAACAAAACAAAGCACCCAATGACAAGAAGTAGGGCAAGCCCTATACCATCCCACTGAAAGTTCAGCACCACAACAGAGGCTACCCACACCTCAAAGTCTGGGTGAATAAAAAAATTATTGGACTGGCACCTAAAAATGGTCAATGATGACACCTAGCCCATTTCCTTGGGAAGAGCCTCTGCAAGTAGGGGGCCACCACCAAAAAAGTGTAGGGATCTTCAAAGCCCTAGCAGAGGAATTTGGCACTCTCCAGGTGCCCGGCTTGATTCCCTGTTGATCTCCCCCGTCTCGGCTCCCGGCAAGACAAGGCGAGATCCCGGCGATCCTTCTTCAAACGTGAGAAGGACACACCATCCCTCCTCCCCTGCCATTCCCCAGGGAGGGGAGAGAGACAGACAGAAATGTATTTACATGCCTTTATTTCTGTCTCTCCAGCAGTGCAGAAAAGAACATGTCTGCACTCCTCAGCAGCCACAGCAGAGAGAAGAAAAACTCCACCCATGTACTTCTGGTACAGGGTCATGTGCCACTCTGAGCTAACATCCGGTGCTCAGTGCACAGAATAGACTGTCCCTTGTTCCCACGGTACAGTCCCATAACATCAACATCCTGTTTGGCTTTCCAGCCACCTGGAGCACTCAGCAGCATTGCTCCTTTTTCGTAACAAAAAGCCCATTATTGTATAACTACCCTCCACACCTTCGTTGGATGAGGCAAAAATGGAAGGGCCTTTGAGGAAGACGGCAGATTATAAACCATGAGTGCAGAGGGCAAGAACCCCTTGCCTTTGCGTGTCAAGACCCCACAACCACCCCCTCGTTGAAATGAAACACACAGGACACCAATATTAGGTTAATGTTATTGGGCAAATTTTGGCCACAACTTTATTGATTACAGAATGTGAGCGGCATTGGCTTAGGTATTGAATGGACCCGACTATATCTGACTCCTGCTCATTGTGCAGGGAGTCCGGTAAGGGTAAACCACCAGAAGGGTAAACCACCAACTCGAGCTCCCCCAGGTGTTCCCGATAGGGTCGTGTCATGGCCTTAGCCCCCGACCCGGGCTTCGGACAAGATCCACACCCCCGGATTCCTTTAACGGAATACCCTTAAGCTTGGAGGGGCATGTGATGGCCACGCCTCCCCTCCCCCATCATAGGGTCCAACAATGCCTAACCGCAAAACCTTACAAAGCTGTGACGGTTGCTACGAGGTAGGCGAAAACCAAATGGCCCCATGCCAATTTTGCCAAGTGGAAAAATTCGTACCAGGCCCCTCAACGGCGACCAACCGAGGTCCATAGCAAGGCCAAGAAGAAAAACCTGCAAAATAGGGAGGGAGGGAGATCGAAGAGGCTCCCGCCTTGGCTTAAATGGTCCCAGCCACGCCCCAACCAGCCAGCGGATTGGCTGGCTGGTCGCTGACGCGGCCGGGATCCCCTGGGCAAGGTGGGACTTTGTCCCCGCCCCCGGAGGAGAGTGGGTGGCCACGCGGTCCACCGCAACTCCTCCCCACGGTGTAGTGGAGCGGACTTCCTTGCCTCTAGGGTTATCCTACTGCGGTTCAGAGAAATATCTCCATTTCTGAAGAGCTTGGCGTTTCCACTGTCGCTCAGCTGCACCGTCATTATTTAGTGGGCTGTATTTAAAGGGCTCCCCAAGCGTGTTAGCAAAACCAAACACATCTTAGCAATAAATCAGACGCGGGAAATCCTACTTCACCACTGTTAAGTGGGTCCTGCAAAGATAAGGTTCTTTAAAGGTCACGTTTTGAGAACCTCTTTTTCTTCTCCCTCCCCTTGTCGGCGGTGGTTGTTGCTCAGAAAGATCAGTGGTTCCTGACCTTGACAACAATGCCCCCGAGGGTTAGCGACAACCCCTTCTGTATCAATGCACATGGCGAGAGCCTCGTGGGGGTTGCACGCTTTTGATAGCAGGCAGCCTGGCTTTTCTTGACAACTCTCCGAGCAAAAGGATTTAATCCATCTCTCCCAATGTGAACTGGATCGCACTCCGCTGACATTGGATCCCATGCCCCAGGGAGAACCAAGCTGGGTGCTGTGTGGTTGTATTAGTGTGACTTTAATGGCTAAGCAGGGCAACCGGGCTTGACAAGAACTAAATAATACAAGCAGGGCGGGGGGGGGGGAGAGTAACATACCAAAGTCTATGGATTTCCTGGCATGCTAAAGTATTGAAAGCCAACAAGACCAAAAGCTGTGGGTGAGCTAGGTTTCAGCTCCTTGTTAGGATGTAAACAAGAGAAGATCTCCCCCAACCAACTCTTAGTACTGGAGGTGATTCGCAGACACCAGGAATTATCTTATCCTCCAATAACTGCAATTTGCATTTCAAATGTGAAATGTGATTTCAGTCTGAGCACTTTAGACATACGGGCATCTCCTGCTTAGTTTGGAAGTGTGAAATCTCCTAAGCTGTCCAAAATTGGCTAGGAAAACATACCTTGCATGGCATCGATCAGATGCCATCAGATCAGAGTGGCTGCAGAAACCCAGCCAGACAGGCAGGGTATTAATAATAATAATAATAATAATAATAATAATAATAATAATAATAATAATTGCTTGTTAAGTATGCCATTCCATCGCATATGCCAGATATCCAATGCCAACCACTGTACAAATACTGAATCTCCAATGGTTATTCAAGGATTCGAGAATTCAGAGGGAATTTTAAGGAGTAGATTTGGGAGCAGATTCTGGGTTGCAGCGTACAGATGAAAAAAAAAAGAGTAGTCTAAAAAGGGAGGGGGGAGAGGGAGCAGCCTGCTCAAAAGCATAGCATTGATGGAAGCAAAGTTTTCAGGGGGTGGAGGGGCTTCTGTTCTTCATCTTCCAACACCCACCAGGTGCAACGCTAAAAAACTGGACAAAAGCAAGGAGATTTCTCAGGAAAGAAGCCAAAAGCCAAATAGTGCTAGTTCAATCAAAAGGAGACTCCCGGGTGGAATCTTTGTTCCTGCTGCATCAGATCTCGTTCCACCGCAGTCATGAATAATCACCTGGATTTTCTGCCCATCTTCGGCTCCCCTTCCCACCGACCCCATTTCAAGGAGGCAATTAATAGCACCAGGTGCAACTCTTCTGCCTCATCTCCCAGGACTTCCCCATTGTACACGGCCGAGGTCCCCACCTCCAGAGTTTCTTTGCAGAAGCCACTTTCCCTTGGTGTGGCACTACGTCTCCGAGGACCCCAGCACAATGGGAAAGGAAATTGAATGTGGCCACGCTCACAAAGGAGTTACGCTCTCCTGCCTCAGGGTCCCCCTCCCCACCCAGTGGCCCGAGGGCATGATTTGCTTCATCTAGTTGTGCCACAAAGCTGGAGTTCTTTGCTTGTTTATTTAAAAGAAAGCTGCAGTGAGAGAAAAGCACAGTGTAAACTTGCAGTCGGGTTTAATTCTTGCACAGCTAGGTTCGCCAGCAATGACCACAGCGACTAACAGCTAAATTAAGAAATCAATTTCTTATGTTGAAGATGTGCCCAGCCAGCCTAGCCAAAGGTGGTCCTTTTTGGGGGGTAGGCATCTAAAACAGCACACAGCATTCCCAGTGTGGTCTCAACCATATATTTGTATAATGGCCTTACGGTATTGGCAGATTTTCCTTTCCCAATGATCCCTCGCATGGGATTCTTCTTCTTCACAGGTGCCACAGTAGATCAACATTTTCATCAAATGATCCACTATCCAGTACGTTTCCAAGCACAGTTCTAAGTGTTGGTGCTGACCGTTAAAGCCCTAAACGGCCTCGGTCCAGTATATCTGAAGGAGCGTCTCCACCCCCATCGTTCTACCCAGACACTGAAGCTGAGGGCCTTCTGGCAGTTCCCTCCCTGCAGGAAGTGAGGTTACAGGGAACCAGACAGAGGGCCTTCTCAGTGGTGGCTCCTGCCCTGTGGAACACCCTCCCATCAGATGTCAAAGAGATAAACAACTACATAACTTTTAGAAGACATCTGAAGGCAGCGCTGTATTGGGAAGTTTTTAATGTTCAACGTTTTATAGTGTTGTTAATGTTTTGTTGGGAGCCATGAGATGGGAGGATGGAAGAGGCTGTCATTATGTCTCAAGCGCTACAGGACTGCAGTGACAGCCTCCTTTGGCAAACTGACCCTTGCCACCCACTCCTCAATTATAAAAATGACATGTAGCTGCCATCATCTAACCACAAGACTCTTACTGAAAGAATCCCAGTATCTAGGGAAGAAGCAACATTTTAGTATTGCGTATGTCTGAGTTGGCACAGGTTGGTCAAGTGTGAATGAAACAAAGGAACGGATTCTGAATGAAAAATGAAATTTATTTCAGGAAAGCGCAGCTTACTTGGAACTAAAATTTAAAAGACCACTTTTAAAAACTGTAACAGAGAGGCATAAAAATAGAATTCTAAAACATTCCTTAGGCCAGTTTTCACCAAACTGGGACCATCCAGATGTTTTTGACTACAACTCCATCCATCCTAGGCGGTTGTGTTATATTCCTAAACCTCAGGAGGACACCAGGTTTGCAAAGGCTGCTACAGGCATTTTTCCTTCCCGTGTCCATACTTAAATCCTAGTACCTTCACAAAATTCCCAGCATGTTCCCATCTTATTTTATATTCCCCTCCCATCTTTGAAGTGACCGCACTGGAGATGGGGAATATGGGCTCAGAGATCACACACCCTTCGATACATACCATATTTTTTGCTCTATAAGACTCACTTTTTCCCTCCTAAAAAGTAAGTGGAAATGTGTGTGCGTCTTATGAAGCGAATGCAGGTTGCGCAGCTATCCCAGAAGCCAGAACAGCAAGAGGGATTGCTGCTTTCACTGTGCAGCCATCCCTCTTGCTGTTCTGGCTTCTGAGATTCAGAATATATTTTTTCTTGTTTTCCTCCTCCAAAAACTAGGTGCATCTTGTGGTCTGGTGTGTCTTATAGAGCGAAAAATATGGTAATCTCTAAGCCCAGACCCTTCCCCTAATGGTTGTTTAACAGATGAAAGAAAGGCTGAGTCTCCTCTTTGCCCCCGAGGACTCGGGGGGAAAACTTTTCCCAAGACCTAGTCCCTCCACTCTATTCCAGAATCAATACACTGGAGAGGAAAATGTAGCCACCTGGGTTATCCAACGCATAAGATACCTTATGAAACTTACCAGTGTCCCTACAAAGATGGTTATGGGTTCTAAACAGCACTTTGTGCTCATGGCTTTGCTTGAAAGTGGTGGATTTAAGTGGGGAAAATGACCGTTAAATGCAAAGCATAAAAAGTGCACCAAGAAGGGAGAAGTTGCAGCCAGATGTTTACCCGGCACACTTGCAAGTTTTTCATAACATAAAATAACCTGGAGGTCATCTTTTTTTCAAATTAGAGCAAAGGCACATACAGGTAGGGGGAAAACCTAAATAATGTAACCTGCAGATGCAAAGCAATTTGCGGTCTACAGAGCTTTGTGAGAAAAAGAAGTTAATATACTAGAACTGTAAATAGAAAAGGTACAGTGCTGCAAGTGTGTAGCCACAGTAAGGTAAAGGTAAAGGGACCCCTGACCATTAGGTCCAGTCATAGCCGACTCTGGGGTTGTGGCGCTCATATCGCTTTATTGGCCAAGGGAGCCGGCGTGCAGCTTCTGGGTCATGTGGCCAGCATGACTAAGCCGCTTCTGGCGAACCAGAGCAGCACACGGAAACACCGTTTACCTTCCCGCCAGAGCGGTACCTATTTATCTACTTGCACTTTGACATGCTTTCGAACTGCTAGGTTGGCAGGAGCAGGGACCGAGCAACGGGAGCTCACCCCGTCACGGGGATTCAAACCGCCGACCTTCTGATCGGCAAGTCCTAGGCTCTGTGGTTTAACCCACAGCACCACCCGCGTCCCTGTAGCCACAGTACAGGTGTGGAAAACCTGTGCTGAACTACAACTCCCATTGTCTCTGCCCAGTGACCATGTTTGCTGGGGCTGATGGGAAGTGAAGTTCAGAAACAACCAAAGTTTTCCCACACCTGCCATAGTGTGCTTGGACTTGATGCTTAAGACAAATCGTGCTCCTCTGGGATGCTGCTCACATGCAAAGCAGGAACAAGTTTGCTAAGCTCTCTTGTCTCCACCTCTACGAGTCTTTCAGGTGCCACAAGACCTAAGAAGACACAAAACTAAAACAAAACCACCAGACAAGAGTATAACAAAGTTGGCTTTGGATCGCTGAAATTAAACTGGGCTTTGATGAAACTGCATGCTTTCTGACAAGTCGGAAACTGGCGTAAGGGATATGGCTACCAGGAAACAAAACTAACCAGAACACAAGAAAGAATACGGTTGTGAGATGGAGATTACATGTTAATAGCAATGATTAACCAACATTAAGGGGGGAAGTATACAGATCACAACTTGCATGTTTTGGACTACAACTACCATCAGCAACAGGCAGCATGGTTGTAGTCCAACAAAACATCTGGAGAGCATCAGGTCGGCAAAGGATGGATTAGGGAAAGGTGGAAGCGCTAAATTGTCTGCCTCTTCCCCTCTTTCTGGAAAGCGGCAGCAGATTATGACTCACGGAGCAGAATGATGCATTTTTCTCTGCGTACCTTTTTAAAAAGTATGTTTCTGTGAATGCTGAAAATCCAGGCAAGTGGTCTATAATATCCCTAGCGTGAAACGAGGCCTTGGTCCACTAGAACAGGGGTCAGCAAACTTTTTAAGCAGGGGGCCGGTCCACTGTCCGTCAGACCTTGTGGGGGCCGGACTATATTTTTTTGGGGGGGGGAAAGAGAGAACGAATTCCTATGCCCCACAAATAACCCAGAGATGCATTTTAAATAAAAGGACACATTCTACTCATGTAAAAACACGCTGATTCCCAGACCATCTGCGGGCTGGAATTAGGTGGTGATTGGGCCGGATCCGGCCCCTGGGCCTTAGTTTGCCTACCCATGCACTAGAAGTCTTCCTCAACCTTGGGTGCTCGGATGTTGTTGGACTACAACTCCCATCACCCCCAGATGGCAGGAACCAGTGGTCAGGGATGATGGGAGTTGTAGTCCAACATCATCTGGGGACCCAAGGTTGAGAAAGGCTGCACTAGAAGGAAGCACTACAGCCAGCTCTATAGCACACCACAGACATGCCTGGAAGCAGCTACAGCCATTTGGGCCAATGCCCTGTGGAATTAGAAAAAAACAAACTACTGTTTGTGGGCAGTTTTGCAGAAACGCTGATATTTGCTGATTTGCCGTTCCTGTTTTAAAGGCTTGGCGGAGAAAAAGAGTAGAGTGCATTCTGCTAGGGCATTTTAAATGGCCATCTCAGCAACATTATTTGACAGCTTCCTTAAGAGTGCATCTTGCAGGACAAATTGTTTTCCCTACCTATACCCTCTAACACCAGCCATTTCACATCATTTAGCCTTCCTCCACAGAGTGCACCATCTCAGGCCACCACTGTGGGAGAAATCATGGGGCTGTTTGATCTTAATCCACCAGATGTCTCTTTTTAAATATCTCCCTGCCCAGGGCAGTCTGCAAGCCAGTCTCTTGGCAGGCTTAGAATGCAGCACAACTGCTTCTCCCAAGGGAAGACTGGACGAAGGGCTACCAAAAAATAATTCCCTGCAGAGATATAAAAGGGGCTTCTAATGTTTTAATGTTGTATTTTAATCTTTTTTAAATTGTATTTTAATCAACTTGTTTTTATTATTGGTTGTTAGCCGCCCTGAGCCCGGTCTTGGCTGAGGAGGGCGGGGTATAAATAAAAAAATTTATTATTATTATTCAAAAAGGATTCACCTATTGCAGTAACTTCTCTCCTGCTTGATCAGTTATTACTCCAAACAATAGCCTGAGATGCGGGTTTTTTATTTTCCCCTATGTGAGGATGATGTCTTTTAAACTGAATACAAATCCACCACTGCAAATATCAAAATGCATGAAAAGACGGGGACAAGGGAGAATAAAACAGGCCACACCTTGCAGTATATAGATCCTTGGGATGCCTCAGCAAACAAAATGCTGTGGCTGAAAAGCTGATTTGGAGAGGCATGCCAATCAGCAATCTCTGTGATGCAGGATCCTTCCTTTAGATCAGGTACTGAAGGTTAGCTTTCGAAAACGGTCATGATGCATAAATTTGTACTTGCATCAGCTTATTCCATGCACCACAGAATCTCAGGTCTAACATGGACCAACAGAAATCGTAACAGCAGCCCAGTGCTGCTGTTTGGACTGAGTGTGAAATCTCAGACGAGGCAGATTGGAGTTCAAGCTCCATTCTGCCATGAAGTTTGATGGGTAACTCTGGATAACTGTCATCTGTCCAAAGCTGTTCAAGAAAGAGTAAGATACAAATATTAGAATTGTGCAACGTAAGCTATGTTGCTTGGGACGCGGGTGGCGCTGTGGGTAAAACCTCAGCGCCTAGGGCTTGCCGATCGCATGGTCGGCGGTTCGAATCCCCGCAGCGGGGTGAGCTCCCGTCTTTTGGTCCCAGCTCCTGCCCACCTAGCAGTTCGAAAGCACCCCTAAGTGCAAGTAGATAAATAGGTACCGCTTTATAGCGGGAAGGTAAACGGCGTTTCCATGTGCTGCGCTGGTGCCGGCTCACCAGAGCAGCTTCGTCACGCTGGCCACGTGACCCGGAAGTGTCTCCGGACAGCGCTGGCCCCCAGCCTCTTAAGTGAGGTGGGCGCACAACCCTAGAGTCGGACACGACTGGCCCGCACAGGCAGGGGTAACTTTAAGCTATGTTGCTACCCTGTACTTTGAATTCTATGAAGGAAGCACAGAACACGCTGATGACACATGGATGAAATTTTCTCCAATTCGGATTTCCAGATTGATTAAAATGACAAAAAGGAAAAGCAGGCTACTGCTCTGAGCCAGTTGCATTTCTGTATTAAGCAGATATAACACTGAGTTATACCCTGGTTTTTACAGAGGGTTCTAACTCCTGAGGTTAGAAATATCTAATTCTTCTACGTTTAAGTGCCTGGCTGCATGGAGCCTCCTCGCATGATGAAACTACGAATTTCAGGCACTGAACTATTTCAGTAGCTGAAACTCATTGTATACTTTTTTTTTTAACTGCTTAGGTGCACGTTTGAACAAACATTAACCACAGGGGGGAAATGATACCTGTAGAAATGAATGAAAGCTTGTGCTTCCAGCCCAATTTTGTTTAATGGTGGAATTGTGTAAAAAGCTACAATATAATAGGAGCTTGATATAGGCCAATGATATAGGTCAGAACCCACGTTCTGTAAACCACAAGATGTGGAACCAACTCTAACACATACTGAATTCAACAATGTGGACTACTGTATGTGTAACTTGGGATTATTAATGTTCAGAACTCACTGATAGATCTAAACTGCAATGGTCAGAAATTTAATGCTGTCCAAAGTTAAGAAAAATATACAGAGCAGTATGGATGTGAAGCAAAAAGCAAAGGAACAAAATATTAACACCTTACAGGTAAATTTGGGACCATCATATTACTTTATTTCGTCAGCAGAGGCATCCACTCCTCCCCTCCAAGTTAGGGAAATAAATAGCACACAATTCTTCAAAACTTTGCTGCATTGCCCCTGAGGTGTTCTAAATTTTTTTTTAGCATTTTTTAAAAGTTGCAAAAATGAAAAGTGCCTTTTTTTTGCAGACTAATGAACAAGAGTGAGCAAGCGCCTTTGCTAGAATATGTGGTGCATTGATTATATGGATTTAATCTCATTTTGGTATACATAGAATAGCAGTGTATTTAGCAGGCATAACTAACACAGTGCTTTGACCTCTTCAAAGTGCCAAATGTAAGGGAGGGGGGCTCTACAACTGCTGTGCCTCTTTTTTTTTTAACCCTGCCTCCCCGCCCCCTTCAACCCCTTTCTTAGCACTAGTAGAAACAGCAGAATAATTGTGTTTTTGTATGTTTAAAGGGTGCACCTGCGGTATGTTTTCAACATACGCTATGTCATTATGACATTTAAATTATTGTTTTAACATATGGCTTTCCACTTGTGATTTATAAAATATTTTAAACTTTTAAGTTTCCACAGCATAGCCTGAAGTTCTGAAAAAAAAAAAAATTTAAAGAACTGCACTTCAGTTTGCACAAAAAAAGGAGCAGTTATCTTACCAATCCTGGAACCACTTTAACATTCTTTACTAGCTGACCTTGTTGTATTTTAAATACAGGTCTCTGAAATAGGTTCTCGTCATCCTATACGTTTGACATCTTTATAGTCTGAACTCAACAAAACTGTACATTTTAACCATTTATTTGTATGTAGGGGGAAGGATTGGTTCTTTAACCCAAAATCGCTATAAATTTATAAATACAAATAGTGCTTAAGGTTTTTCTTCATGCTTTAACAGGGTACAAACTGAATACAATGATGTCAAGGTTAAGCACCTCACACAAACAAGAGGAATAAAATAAAAGTGTTTGCTGGTATAATGCTATCCTTAGTTGAGACATTATTAAGTTACTTTTTCACTGTTCAACACTGTTCAACACTCCCTAACTCTGCAACAGTTTTAAGGCTATATATACACACAAATGTATATTTCCAAGTTAGGGGGGGAAAGACAGATATAGAAAAACGCATTGTACATTGCTTCCTATAAAAAGGTATATTTTACACCTTTTTAAAAAAATTTCTAGCTACATTGCTACAACCTATTTATATATTTTGTTGATTTTCCTTTGGAGGGGGAATCTGTTGACTGAAAGATTAAAGAAAGCTACATATTGATCATACAATATTCTCAACATAAAAAGGGACAAAATACAAGGTGCACGAAACAGTAGTTCTGCAAACACGACTGATTTGAAAAGTTATCTTTGAATGTTCAATAGGAGAAAAGTCAAATTAGTTTTATTACTTTTATGATTTTTTTAAGAATTAAAATTTAATCTCAACAGTTAAATATTCTGAACATGCTGTATTTCAAATCTCACATACTGTTAAAACACTAGTTTTTGTTCTAAGTCAATGGGGCCATATAAAACATACCATAAAAAGTAAGATTGTCAGACTCTGACAAATGAGTTTTCATTAACAAGAGGCAAGTATAACTTCACATGATTCTCTCAAAGCAAAAATCTTGAAAGAAACTGATGGGGGGAAAAATTTTCATTTCTGAAACCATATTACGCCTGCTAACTGGGGGGAAATATCCACCTGTGCCTTGGGCAACAGTCAAGTTTTTCCCATTTCATAAATGGGCAATTAGTTAATAAAAAATATTTATCCACATGACATCTCATTTACAAGCATTTCAAAAGACAAGGGAGAAAGTAGTTACACATATATTGTTAAATTTTGTTGTTTGTTAAATCAATCTTTATTGATATAATGGAATTCAAAGTATTTTACTTGGAACAGCAGCCAACCCAGCCAATCAGGATGATAAGAATTCTGCAGGCTTATACTAAATAAAGACATAGCCTCTTACATAACTGAAAATTAACTGAAGGTAAAGATTTTTTTAAAGGTGCAAATAATCAAGGCATTTTAACCCCCATGATCTATATTTCACTGCCATGTTGCAAGGCTGGCAAACATGTCCCATTTGTTCACTGAACTTCCCATATATTTCAATAGGATTTTTAGATCCCGCAGGAATTATTATTTTTTTAAATCGAACAACTAAAAGTTTGATGGAGAATGAACTGTTTTATCAGTTATTCTCCATACTAGAATTGCAATGATCTGCCTTTATATAAAATAGCCTTTACACAATTTCTATGTACCTCCTGAGCGCTTAGCTGGCGAGGTTGCTGCTCCCAGCAATCCAGAACCACAAATGTGAATGGAAAAGGGCTAGATTACTGTTGTTCAAAGCAACAAACCAAGCATTCAATCTAACCTTAATTGATGTAAAGCAGTTCATCATTAAATAAGCATTTTGTACAACCACAATTGCACTTTACAAAACAAAAATCATACAACATAAAATTGCTTAGAGTCCAATTTACAACATATTGGTTTCAATATCACTTTTACAGAAGTCTGTTTTGCAATAGAAAACAAAAAGGGGAAAAAAAGATCATCAGTTCCTGGGCTAGGTGTTGGGACTGCTGCTTCCAGGTGTATTCACTTTCGCCAACACATCTTTTCCCCTTCAAGTAAGGTGGAAGATGGATGTTAGGAAGGGTCACTGTGGGTAGGGTGCAATTTCCATCAGGATGGATGTAAACTCCACAGCTTAGATGGCAGTTTTACCACATATCATCGGTTGATGCAGAGTCCTTAAAGAAAAGAGAAGGAACCCTTTAAAGTCTGGAGCGCCCAAAATTACAGCAGTTTCTGGATAATCCAGACTGAAAAGGGTAGATACGGCAATAATTTTAGGATTCGGGTGTTCTTTACCTTCTGAAGAGCTTTACTCTGGGAACAGTAATTTATGAGTATTTAACAAGGTAAGATACCTAATACACAAAAGCTATTTAGGGTCAGCCCTTCCTTGTAAATCATTTAACATAAAAGCAGACTATTTTCAGGTGTCAAGAGTTAAATTTTCAGCTTCTGCCTTAAACTAAAAGTTATTCACACATGTTCTCCTACAGTTTTTCAGTTTTCCAATTTTAGTATATGTGCTGCCGAAGCGAGCACCAGTTTTTCAGTTTTCCTACCCCATAAGGCAAGCTAGAAAGCAGGTTGCAGTGAAATCATCCTTAGAATTTAAAATCTTGGTGCTCTAGACTCACATCATTAGACGTATCGTTTTAGATGTTATTAATATAAAACAGATATTGTCCAACTGTCATTCACCTCTTTTCCTTAGTCATGTTTAAATAATGAACAAGGCATTTCTGTGCCACATGCCAGTTCTGTGGAGATGAAGAATGGCTTGACTCACCAGATGCAAGACATCACCTGGGTACTAAAGTAAGCAGCAGCTTCAGGTGTTCAGTATCTGATGTAACTCAGCTCTTCATAATCACAGTACTGACATGCAGTACTACTGCACTCTTTATTTCTGCAGATAAAGATGGATTTTTCTACTCCTCTGGCATTTGAAAGCGTTAAGAGATTTAAGATTTCTAGAAATGTTGAAAGCAGCTGGGGGAAATGCAAATTTAAAAATAAGAGAAGAAATGCTTTTAGTAAGTTTTATGCATAACTATGCAAATTAAATTGCAGAGTTTGGTATGTTTACTGAACCCAAAGGCACCTAAACATCTTGGGTTTTGTGAAAACAGGGACTCTGGCTTTAATCTCCCCCACCCTGAAATCTTCAGCTGTGTAGGACTTCAACTGTGTTTAGCTTCCCTGCACCCTAATTTCAGCTTGTCATTGTGTTGAAACCACAGTTAATTAGCAAACTTCGGCTAATTTAACAAACCAGCTTCATAACTTGTGGTTTGAAGTTGGCTGGATGTTCAAGCTAGTTTCCTACAAATCACATGAAGAAGAGGAGGAGTTTGGATTTTATATCCCGCCTTTCACTCCCCTTCAGGAGTCTCAAAGCGGCTAACATTCTCCTTTCCCTTCCTCCCCCACAACAAACACTCTGTGAGGTGAGTGGGGCTGAGAGACTTCAAAGAAGTGTGACTAGACCAAGGTCACACCCGGTTCCCCAGATTACGAGACTACCGCTCTTAACCACTACACCACACTGGCTCTCTAGTAGTCAAGTTAAAGGCCAAAGCCTTCTTGCCTGTCCACTCAAGGTGGTGGTGTGACATGAAAACACTATCACTATAACCACCAACTTCAAAAATGATCTCTTCCAGCACATTTCCCTACTCCTTGCCTTCTCTCACCCAGCTGGGGGAGAGTTAAAAGATTTTGCTTTCCATTTGGACCAATTTGGGATTGCTAAGTCTTCTAGCATGGCAAATTGTGTTTGGCGCTAGCTATGGTGGATTTCAGACAAGCAAAGGGCAAACCAGTGTTTCTAAAACAGGCTCATTTAGATGGATCACATTGGTATGAACCACATATTTGTCTCCATATGACATAGAAAACATTACCTGGCTTAGTGAAGGCTTCTGTGGTCATCTTCCCAGCCACATGGGACAGGGAGAGGAAAGTGCATGTTCCTAAATCATGTCCCAACTAAACCAGATATGGGGAACCTTTTGGCCTACAAATGTCACTGAATTACAACTTTCATCAACCCTGGCCATTTTTGTTAGGGCTGGTAGGAGTTGCAGTTCAGTGACATCTGGAGGACCAAAGATTCACCACTCCTGCATACTGCACCCCAATGCAGTCAGCAACTAAGGAAGGGTGGCTATAAGAACAGCCTGGGGCACCCAGCTGCCACTTTCTAAAGGACTTTGAGCAAAACTTAGGTAAAATACGGCATTATTAGTATTTTGCACGCATCTACATTTGTCAAGATGTCCTGGCTGAATAATTGTAAGCAATCATTTTGAATGTTGCTGACCTAGAAAAAGGTTATAGTATCATTCCAATTATGAACAGGATTTTCTTTACGCTTCTGAATCTTGAGGTTGCTCACTTTTGATGCTTCTGTATACAGTATACTGATGTTCAAAAGAAGCCAACTGGGAAACTGGAGATTATCTTGCATAGCAGTCAAGTCATTTCAGTTTGGTTGGCATCCTCCACAACAGAAATGACATGAATATATCTATTTCACCTTTTAAGATATTTAAAAGCCTTGTGCTGCAAGGTGGAAAATTAGAAAGGCTTATACTATGCATAAAAAGCCCTCCAGTAACAGACCATCCACCAAGCATCTTCCAGTGCTTTTAAGACGAGTTCTCCAAAGAGGCAAGTCACTCAAAAGCACAACGCATGACCAGCGCAAGCAACCTAATTTCCTCCACTGACTCCATTTTGTCTACCTAGTTACATTTAGCCTGGTGCAAAATGCAGTGAGATTGCGCTCACCCGTGCAGTCTGAATTCAAGTATTTAATCTAGGACCCTCGTACCTACGGGACCGCCTCTCCTGGTATGCCCCGTGGGGGACCTTAAGGTCCATAAATAGCAACACTCTAGAGGGCCCGGGCCCTAAGGAAGTCAGATTAGCCTCAACCAGGGCCAGGGCCTTTTCAACACTGGACCCGGACTGGTGGAACGCTCTGTCTCATGAGACCAGGGCCCTGCGGATCTGATTTCTTTCCACAGGGCCTGTAAGACAGAGTTATTGCACCTGGCCTTTGGCTTGGAATCAGCCTGATCCCCTCCCCCTCTTTCCTTTTCCTTCTGTGATGGAACCCCTATTTGGGGACTTCCCTGGCTTTTTTCTGGCCTACGTAGGACCAGTCTGGATAGTTGGCCTTGGTGAAGATTTGACGTTTTCTCCCCCCAGTTTTTGATCAGGGCTTCCACTGAAATGAGGCTGCATTTTAAGTTGTGTTTTAATTCTGTTTTTAAGTTGTATCTTAATCAATTGTTTTTATACCTGATGCTAGCCGCCCTGAGCCCGGTCTTGGCCGGGGAGGGTGGGGTATAAATAAAATTTATTATCATTATCATCATCATCATCATCATCTTGGATTTGGTTTCTCTCCTGGCTGCCAGCCTCACACCATGAGCTTGTTTCTATTGCTCCGCCCTTCATTCTCCCTTTTCTGCTTTTTCTAGCCTCTGCAAAGTGCACCAGATACAGGGTGATAAGCTATCTTAGTCATACTCAGTCTCACTGAAATCAGTGGATTTAAGTAACTGAACCCATTCATTTCAGGGGTTCAATTCCTTGTACAGCTTAGTTGAGCATCACCACTGCCATGATACAAAGAAAACCCTTCTGTAGAATTATGTACAAAAGTTATGCACTGCATTAGAAATGTGCTACTTTGATGTAAAATCAATGAGGACTTTTATGAGACCATGCGTGGCCACAAAAATGAGCCAAAAATAAAAGTAGTTCTGAGTATTAGAGACTTCTCAACCTGTCCCCACTACCACGCAGAACAGGCACAAAAAGTCAACAGTGAAAGGTTAACGATTGTGTAGATGCCACCCATATGCATGAACGCAGAGCTAAAAATGTTTTCCTTTCAACTCCCCAATAAGTGGGAAGGGTAGTGTGCATGTGAGGTGTGTTATGTGCCAAGGAAATCACAAAAAAGTGCAAGCACATGTTTGAGACAGAAGATGGGGTACATGTGAAAATGAAGTGGAAGAGTTGTGAAAATTAAGTGGTGAAACAAAAATGCCAAGATTTTCAGTGTATTAGTCAGATAGCACTGCACACGGAATAATTCAGTGATGAGATGGGGGTAAGCTAATGGCTTGTCCACCAATGCTGAAGCCACAGCAAGAACAAACTGGGTAGCCCAACTTGACACAACAGGCACCAATTCCACTTCTGACAGCCAAAATACATTGCCATTCACATGCAACAAAATGTTTCTTTCTGCAAGCATTTTTACAGCTACAATTCAAATGGAAGGCAGCTGTGCACTGGGACTCCCAATGTCAGTGATAAACAGATCTCACAAATCTGGATTTCTTTGTTTTTGCTTTAATGAACATAATACATTTTAAGCACTGAAAAAGCAATCTTTCAACTAAACTTGTGAAATTGGTCAGTAAGGACAGGCTGACGGGATGACAGGCTGGACAGCACTAATACTCACAGCATCATCATTTCTATAAGGATTCAGTCTGTTATAAACTGCTTCAATCACACTCCGTCTAAAGCAAGCAAGGAAAGAAAAAAAAAGGTTTTAAAGATCAGCATTTTCCAAAGGACAATTGTCATCTGAAAACAGATTCTCAAAATATAAATACCTTTAAAAAAGGAAAGGAAACCCTTACTTATTTATATATAAAAAATGTGTGCCATCTTTCTGCCAACTGGCATTCAAGGTAGTTTACCAGAATTCCATAAGACCGTCAACACTCATAACAGAAAACACATCATTATACAGAAATAGATAAAAGCAGCAGCTCAACCATTTCAGTAGTAGCCAGTTGACTATCAGCAGACCAAACTAGGTAGGACAAGCACAGCGAAACAAAACAAACACTACAGCAAATTGAACCAAACTACTGGAACTACTTACCAAAATCCCAAATAAGGAAAGCAACATTTATTTTAAAAGAATTAATCAAGTACCAGAGAATGTCAGCAGAATGAGAGGGCCAAGGACCAAAGCATAGCACAACTAGTTATCTGCACCCAGTAGGGTTTGAATTCCCAGCAGTCCCAATACAATTATACCACTTGAAAATCCCATGCTCAAGCAACTGGGCATGTCTTGAACCAGAGTTTGAATCCCAGTAAAGATGTGGATGAAATTCCCAGTAATACCCTTCAGTATAGGAAAAACGGGGGCTTCAGTAAAGGCTCATCCAGACAGAAAATTCCCACAGATGGTTTGGAACTTTACTGCCAAACTAAGATGAACAGTAAGAACCCCTAACAGAGATGCAAGATTTAACACTCTCAATTCATCTCTGGTTCAATGGTAGTCAAAATGTCCTGTATCTCAGTGCCCAGAAGCCTAACATCTAAAATTGTCAGAATGAAGCAAGATTTGACATTATAGCCTTGATTATGTTGTAATACTAGACCTTTTTATTTAATTACATTTTAATCCACTTCTCTACCTAAAGATAAATTCAAGAAAACTAAGAATTAAAGACTCCTTGATTTTCTTCAAAATCTTAACAGGTTAGGTTCAAAGCTACCAAACTACAAAAAAACCTAAAATTGTAACAGTTCAAAATGGAACAGACAATAGCATTTAAACTTTTGAGAAGCAGTGTCTAAGCCGCAGCCTTTCTCAACCTGTGGGTCCCCAGACATTGTTGAACTACAACTCCCATCACCCCTTAGCTAACAAGGCCAGAGCTCAGGGATGATGGGAGTTGTAGTCCAACAACATCTGGGGACCCACAGGTTGAGAACCACTGGGAGAGATAGCTGCTTATTGAAAGGCAAACTTCCTTAGGCAGGCCTTCCATGGCCTCAGTACCAGTACAAAAAAGACCCCCACCATTTGTGTCCACACACACATCTGACACTGGATGGACAAAGGGCACAGTCTCATCAAATGATCTTATGGATGCGATGGCTTCATGTGAGAAGAAGCAATTCTTAAAGATACTCTGGTCCCAAACCATTTAGTCGTAAAGCAGTGTTTGAATTTACCCGGGAAGCAGACTGGCAACTGGTGCAGCCTGCATGGTATCAGAAGTTTTGATGCGTTACCATCCGAGAAAGGCAACTATGACCTTGGTGAAAATGCAATAGCATAGAAACCAGCATTATACACATCAAATAAAAACTAATTTGCTTAAGCCAGTCAAAACATATAAATATAAATACCTAAACCATTAGAATCATACACTTAGAAAGATTTAAAAGCGGTAAATATTCAAGAACTTCAGTCAAAAGATGAGGCCACTCTTAAAAATAGCCTGACCTTTCTTCAGCTGTGGTATGACACAGGTTTACTTTTAATTTTAGAATCCACCTCCCAGTCTGCCACAGGGTATCACGCACGCCTTCATTTCCATATTTAATGTAATTCCAAATTTGAAAGAAAAGGTTAGGGCTAATAGTCGTAATGCCCTTTAAAAATATTTTGGTGCCCCTCCCTTTTTAAGAGTGGCCTTATTTAAAGAATTTTAAATCAACAGCAGATTTACGCAGGTGTAAACTCACTTGCTTGCCAATTCACCCCCTGGTGGAAGGTTTGGGATGCTCTCTGTTTGTAAGGTACGCATGACGTGGACTAAGTCTGGCACTCCTTCGCCCTGCTTCTTTATGATCTCTGGGAATCAGAAGTACTTTCTTTGTAAATTCAGTCCAAATGCAATTGAAAAGATTTCAACATTTTACTTTATCTAAGACAGACTAAGATTTCAAAACCTTTGTCATATTGAGTATTGTATTTACAGTGTCTCTGGTACCATAACAAAATAAGCAGGCTGGAGAAAACAGTTCTACATTGGCATCTTTGCCGTGTATTTCCTACAATAAAACTTTTGGAAGCATACAACGTATTAATCTCATTAGATCATTATCTAAAAATATCAATGATACTCTTGTAGTACATTGTAAGGGAGCTTGCTCTCAAAGAGCACTGAGATCTTAAGTGCTTATACTGCCTAAGAAGAAAACAAATTAGTTATAAATTGATTTCACAGAAAAATGTAACCACCATTTTTAGTAAATGAAAATGATACACTCCAACAGACCAATTTAAGAGTTTTATAAACTGAAATATGAAAACATGAGTGACATGATAGGAAACATACTATCTTGAATAAAAATAGAGTTGTGAAACAAGAAAAGATGAACTGCATAGTCTCTGTAGGGAAACAATGCTCAAACTAATTTGTACAATACTTAAACCCCATTGTATGAATTGTTGAAATAATCAAGAATCTGATTTCAGCTGCAGCATCATTTACTTTCAAGAAGTATTTGAACACCGAATATTTGAACACTTCAAACTTCTCAATCCATCTTCAAATCAATTAACAGATAATCTGCATTATTCAGAGAACATCAGGTGCCAAGATTTTAAAATCTCACTAATGTAACAAATCATAGGTCAGATTTTCCAACGTGTTTTAGACCACCAACTTAGGTTGTTTGTTGATTTATAAAATAGAACTATTAAAACTGACAATATTAGGATATGAATATTTGCCTTTGAACATGTCACACCACTGGTCCATCTAACCCAGCAGCATTCTTCACTGAAAGTAGCTCTTCAAGGTCTCAAGCTCAGGTTTTTTCTACTTTGCTTCCCGATAGCATTTAACTGATGACATTAGAGGGATCAAGCTTGGAAACTTTCACTTGCAAAGATTTCATTTTGCAATCCAATAAACATCTATGATTATAATGGATGCTTTATTAGGCATACAATAGCTTTAAGTAGCAGTTTGGTATATTGGCCAGCACACTTGAGATTTCATGAGAACACCTGTAAAATGAGCTTGATGAGAAGTGCAGTTTTCTCAAAACTGCATGTAATATCAACGTAGCACCCAAAATAAAATAAGGAATGCTGTGCTACCAAATTTAACTTTTTCAGTCTATAACAGCAGGCCACATGCAGACAATATGACACAAGAACACAGCTAGTGGAATAGGAGCACAAAAACAGATTTTCAGTCACCTTTCAGTCCCTGCAAGTTTTAGCTCAATTTGTAGGCTTAATATATAGTAGCCGATAGCAAACAGTCGGGGGAAAGTCTTGACAGCTGTCAAAGTACATAGATATCAAATTTAATTCCCTATAAATGCTTCTCTCTTTTTTCCCTTTTAAAGAAAGATTAGTGAATAGTGGCCAGGATCTGAAGAGCTGCTTAGGCAAAAGCAAGGGGCTTGGGCACTAACCCACTGAAACCATCTATTCTCTTCTCCAAGGCCCACACGTCCATCACAAAAGCAGACTGCTTGGGGAGGGGGACAAGTTCCCTTGATATCACATTGATAGCTGCACAGTTCTATGGATCCTGGACAGTATTTCAAAGCAAATACTTTATGTTTTGGCTAAACATTTTGAAGGTGAAGTACTAAGGCCAGAATCTGTATTTTACCATCAACTATTTATGACAAAGGCTTCTAATACTGAAACTGAATAAAGAGCAAAGATATCAGATTTATTTTGCCAAGTTCTTTTATTGTGAATTGTGAACATCTAGTATAGTCTACATCATTCTAATGCTATGTTATGTTTTGTACAAAAATAAAGGGATTAAAATTTATCTGAACTACACAGTTCAATAACCTAAAGCTACAGTACATTTAAAATACATTCTCCACTAAAATACATTTATACTCAATAGAAATATATGTACAATCCACAAATTATTTATGGCACAAATGGGACCAATCTGTTGGCCTTCATCTTGCAGTATCTTTTTTGTGTCCATGCATATTGTAGCTTCTCATTAACTTAAAACACTTTCTCAAACTGCAGCACAAGAAGATTAATGAAAGACAGATGAATAGTGTTGACTTCAACTGCTCTTATCTAAAAGGAGGCTGTGGTTTTAAAAGTCTGAGAAACACTGTATTTCTATACTTGTGGGAACAAAGATGTACTTACTTCCGTCTTCTAAATGAGAGAAAATATCTATACTGAAACATGTGTTTTACTGAAGATATATAGTCTACACCGAGGTGATCACACTCAATTAATTCATTGAAACACAGACATTTAAACAGTTATAATAGTCGACATACACCTATTACAAAACGTATTTCAAAACAGTTTCCCCGCCCAGTCCTTAAAGTGCTGCAACTGTGCAAGCTCCACAAAAATTAACAATAGCTTGCACCGATGGAGCAGCTTAAGGATCTTAGTAATGGAAAGTTGAGGGTTTTTGTTTTGAAGAGTTGGGCTAGTCCCACAGGGTTGGATCCAGACCTGCTGTTCCATGAAATGAAGAGCTCCCTTTCATTTGGAGAAGTGAGTTGGGTCCAATGGAGGTTCCTACTCAACAAACTGGACACTCCAATGGGCAGAAATTTCCATCAATTACCCCTCCCCACCATGCGGCCCCACACACACTACTGTAGTTTTTTTTGTGGCATACCAGAAATCCAATCAGGGGTGGGGGTGGAGATCACCTCTATCTTTTTCTGCCTGCAGGAGCATACAGTGTGTGGAACTGAACTCTGTGCAACTCCAGATCCAACTCATTGTCTGTAATCCTTTAAGTATTTTTTGGAATAAAATTTTCAAATACGTAGTTTATATTGCAAGTTGCAGGTGGGATTAGTATTATTTACTACACAATTACAGCTGAAATTGTTTGACATTGATATAAAATAAATTAGAACAGACAGCAGAATTCATAACTGCCATAGTTTTTTTCCTAAACTAGTCACCAACATAGCTCCTTCGCAAAAAGAAACAAAATTGAATGGTGAAATTAAGTATTTTTCCTAGTACGTTGGGTCAAAAGTACAAGCTCTTAAGCCTGGTCGGGCTGTAAATTAAAATGTGTCCAATCTTCTCACTTGATTTACACCATTTCAGTAGCCATATAATGGTAATACTGTTTTCAGCTACCATTTTTTAAATTTCAATTTGATCTGTACAGTGCAAAATTGCTTACAGATAGGCCTGTGCACAGCTTTTCTGAGGCCTGGGGCTGAAGTCTTGTTAGAATAAAGTTATAAACTCAAACAAAAAAGCAGTCAGTCCCTGGTGGGGGGCCCTGGCCAGCTTAGCTCTTACCCAGGGTCTCTCCACCCCACCCCCCCGCCGCCTTTGCACGGGCCTGCTTACAGATCTTCATTATACAGGTCCATTTTAAAATTATAATTCAAATTTCAAAAACACTAACTTAGGGCATTTTTAGGGAGATTGCAGTAACAGATTATTAAGCACATTTTGAATTATTCAACAGTTACATAGTCAGTTCTATTTTCCTGTGAATTTATTCAACCAAGTAGTTCCGTTAGCGCAAGAACTGTGCAATAGAACTAGCCCCCGCGTCCCCTTCACAGCATGTTCACCTCAACCCTCCAAAACAGTTTGGGAGTCAGTACAGAGGGAGGAGTAGGGGGAAGTTCTTTTGTGCAATCGGAAAATCTTACATACACGGAACTACTTTGTTGGATGTTGCACATAACCAGAAGATACTGGGTTGTAATCCAAAACTGTATGAGAGGAAGGAAACTTGTGCCACGGATCATTCCCTCCCGCCCAAGAGCCTCACTTGAGGGCTGGAGGACCTGTCAAATTTTGCAGGCTTTGTCGTGTCCAGGGCAGCAGTATTTGAGGAAGGGGGGAATTGCCTGAAAGCTGATTCCTTTCACTGCAGCTCCAGATACAGTCTACCAAAGAGGCTTTCTGGGGAAAGAGGGTACAAGGGGCTGCAGGGGGGGAAGAGGTAAAGAGAAAGATACAACAATAGAGCTGGCAGGAGACTCAAAGTTAGTTTATTCAACACTGATACCGGAAACCCATTACCAGAGAACAATGGGACATGTTGCCTTCCACTCCCAGCACACTGAATAGAAACAGGCATGCCTGAAACTTCGACAGCTTCCAGTTCAGAACCGGTCCCAAGAATGCCTAAACTGATCTTTAACACACCTCAGTTTTTAAAAGTAGGACAGGGAAATAATGCAAGAAAATGTAAATGACAACACTGTATTAACTGGCAGCTCCCTTTAAGACTGATCTTGTGGCAAATCCCCAAACTGCTTTTTGAACTCAGGAAAATTCAAAGAGCAATTCAAGAGTTCCGAAGGGGACTAAACAGAAAATCTTCAAAATGCTGAGGTATATTCACACTGCCCTTTGGATCACAGCTATGGCATCTATTCACAAATTAAAGTCTAGCTAATTCCACTTACACAAAGAAAGAACTGTAAGGTCAGGTTTCATTTATGAACATGGATTTTGTTACACACACATACTCATCAGTGAAATGGTTTCAGTCATATGGGATGATATCAAAATAAGCTTATGCATACAAAGTGCTTCCACACTTATAGATGAGGACAGATGATTTTCCTTTCTTGCTGTAGCTCCTCCTATCTATCAAATACTGCTTGGATGCCCAAACCTTCCTAAGCAACTTTTCAGGAGGGGCAAAGAGCTGCAGTAGAACAAGCTTTTTTTTTGCAAAATTCTGGTGCAGTTTTGCCACACTTTGCTTTGGTTCCCAAGGATGAAAAAGTGTGGACAAACAAGAAAACACAACTATTATTTTCTGATGCCTCTTCTCATTTAATCTATTAAATATTGATGGACATCTTACTAGGTCATTACAAACCTAACATTCCTTGCCCCAAGTTACCTTCTGAATACTACATATGCCACAATTTGTAACATTTATGGAAAGTGACTCCAAAGCATGAATATCAGCGGCCACTAACTGCAATTCTCCCAGTGTAAAGAGAATGTGCTATAATAGGAGCAAAATAAGAATTACATCACTACCACTACTGAGCATTTGAATAAAACTTTCAAGAGTTCAAAGTGCTTCACATTCATAATCTTGCTGTATTTCTTACAACCACCCCATAATATCGTTCAATATTATGATCCCTCTAGTTAAAATGGAAGGGAAAGGGGGTCAAGAGTAGTAAGTTCATGGCCAAAATGAGATTGAATCAGAGACTTCCTAATATGTAGCTCAGTCTCTTAGGTACTACATGACACCAACTCTCAGTAAACAAGCCATTGAATCAATTCAAGATGACAAAATATTAAATAAACAACATTTATGTTCAGGACAGTTAAGCGTCTACAGAATAAAAAAATAAAGTGCAAGAGATTTTTTAAAACTCATTCATTAATATGGCAGGCGTAAAAATATTTCATGTTAGTGCATGGGACTTATGACTTCAGAGCCTTTAAGGTGTAATCACCTTATGTTTAGGTCCATTACACTATATTATTATTATTATTATTATTATTATTATTATTATTATTACCACCATAATCAAATTTATTGGTCACTTTTTGCCACAGGCACTCAGCAAATTCAGTTTTTTAAAATCTAATTTTTACTTAACTCAACATTCACAATAAAATGGTTTCTTTATTTTGGAAATAAACATATATTACAACTTATAGTTTCAATACATACTTACTAAGTCCTGTTGAACATACTGGAACATCTAAGGAAACATGCACAGGATTGCACTGCACATGTTCAAAGGCACTATAATACAGTGTGAAACACCTTTCAAACTCATGCTTTAAACCAGAACCAGTTTTGAACCATTTGGCACAAAATTATATGAAATGCAAAATACCAGATTAAATTATCTATGACAGTACTGATTTCAAATTTACTATTACACAACCATAACAGATATTAATAAACTATTAATTTAAATTTGATCATATTATGATGGCTGTCTTCTCAGCAACCAGGATCAAAAATTGCTTACAGTCTAGAATTATTGCTGGCAAAATAAATGTTATACTCAAATCTTTCTGCAGTGTAAGAAGAATGGTCAAGGACACCTATTTTGACAGGACGTACTACACATATCCAAAAAGGCAAGAAAAGTACCTTTTTGTGAGGTGTAATGCTGAATGGCACTTAAGAATTTAAGAAAACGCTTATAGATGCTTAGGACTTAGCTGTTGGGCATTTGTTTAGAAATAAAATTACTTATTTTTTTTTAAAAGAGCCACCTTCTACTCTGCTTTCCAGGAACTTGTCCAGCTCTGCTTCTCTCTTCACTGCCTCTGGTAATACCTTTGGTGCATTTGGGAAACAGATCAATATCACACTCATGTTGTCTCGGCTTCCCTGGAGTGGGAGGGGTAGAGAAAAAGAAAAGAGTTTGATGAAGTTCTATTTTCCAGCATAATATTCACACAAGCCTGACAACTTTCTTTACATTAATACAAGAAAATGCTAATGATCATAACTGAATGTAAGCAAGTATCCATTTGCTTCTATAACTCTTGTTCAACAGAGTCACTTTGTTCAAAGCTTACATGAGTTATGCTGGCTCCCCTTTTGGCAAAATACAGATTGCAACTGCAATACTAGTAAAACAAAAAAGCACCCTGTCTTGAGAGATAATATTAAAGGCATAGTCTTCAGCTTCTTGCATACTTTTTATGAAAGTGAAGGTTAAGGAAACAAAAGAGGAATGGGTAGTTTAGCTAGGCTACAAAATAGAAGAGGAAACAGTTTTTCAATAAAAGGCCTATTTGGCCTAAACTAGATACAACAGCAGTTGCATGTATCTTTTGACCTGCTCCCACCAAACCTCCATGATACTAATTTTAAGAAAAGGGTGGTGGAGGAGAAATATTAGTAAGTAAAGTTAGAGCTGATGTCGAATTTGGCTATGCGAGATCATTAGCTTAAAATAATTTACCAATGCACATGTTTTTCTCCAAAGAATGTAGAAAGCTGCCTTATATAATCAGATGATTGGTCCATCTCGCCTAGTATTGTTCACACTGACTGGTAGCAGCTTTCCAGGTTTTCAGACAGGAGTCTTTTCCAGCCCAACCTGGAGATGCTGAGGATTGAACCTTGGACCTTTGGACGGCAAAATGTTAACTGCCAATGAGCTACAGTCTCTTCCCTACATACAAAATTCAGCAACCTAGTAGCAAAGCATGTATGTTCAATATTGGTCCCAGAGAGTCAAAAGCCAGCTAAAATTGTGAATGACAAGGTACCACTTTCAACACCAGCTGTATCCATCATTTGCCAACACTACAACTAATCATACACATTTCAATATATCCCACATAAAACTTCTGGCTACCTTATACAAGCAGGTGTCGACTATCTCATTGCAAACTCTTTCAAGGTCATCAGTGACTTCAAGCCTTGATCTGACAAATTCACACAGCTCTTCATTTCCCATAACATCCCAGATGCCATCACAGGCCAGTATGATGAACTGATCATCATCTTCTGATCTCTCAATTTCATAAACTTCGGGCTCAGGTGAGACAAGCTGCTCTGTAGGGCCTTTCCCATGGACACATTTGTAATCAAAGTCTCCAAGTGCTCTAGACACAGCGAGGGAACCATTCACACGCTGAATCATGACTGAACCACCTGCATTCTGTATACGTTCCTTCTCCAGTGGATTATTTGGTTTGTGATCTTGCGTAAAGAAATAAACCTTTCTGTTTCTACAAAGTAATCCTCTAGAATCTCCACAGTTGATAAAATAAGTGTGCTGAGGAGAAATGAGGACTCCCACAGCTGTTGACCCGCTTCTGTCCGCACCATGCTTCTTCTCAGAAAGTAGCCTCATTTGTTCATCAATTTGCAGAAAACCTGTTCTGATTCCTGTCTTTACACTCTCCACGGATGGCGAAGCTCCACGGCCTTTAAAATCATGATTGCTTGTGATGTGATCTAATAAATGCTCGCAGCAGTATTTGGCAACTTGGGATCCAGCGTGTCCATCATACACAGCAAAAAAAGACCACCCGTCAAGTCCATTTGGTAAGCCAATTACAGCTGTATGCGCATCCTCCATCTCAACTCGCCAACCTTGCATGCTACTTAGCCCATAACGTAGTCCATTGCCCTGCCCTTGGGCATTGTGCTTCTCCATCTTTGGCTTATCTAAAAATGCTCCCATGATGTCTTGTCCTTTAAGATCTGCAGAGACAAATAGATCTGCTGTTAAGCTATTTTTAAGACAGTTAGCCGTTTAATCATATGCTGAACATGTTGCTTAAAGAAAACACGAACCTGAACTGCATTGCTTACTGTACAAAACAGACAGAATATGTTTAATTAACAGGGAGCTGAACTGTTCAGCTTGTGGCTTTGTGAACTTCACTCTTGGGAATAGTTTGTGTATTATTATAAATATTTAAATTGTTACTATGCAAGAGAATGGCTTGCGCTTTATTAATGTGGCTTTTATCAAAACATCTGCAGTAAGTGTAAATAAATCAAACCACAGCTCAGACGCTTAAGAAATAAACAAAGCTCAGTGGATTCTTGGTTGCACTGTACAGTAATATTTTCAGTCACCCATTTGTATACCAACACACCAAACCCAGATTTAACTAGATCCATCTTGTCATGCACTTGGCCAGTAACTGTCATGGAAGCTACCTGGAATGGAACATCCCCAACTGGAAAACAAAGAGCGTGTGTTTGTGGTTTTGTGTGTGTTTGTGTGTGCGCATATATATATATATATATATATATATATATATATACACACACACACACACACACACACACACACACACACACACATATATATATATATAGTGGTGATGGTGACTATACTGGACCAAAATCAATTTACTGGTTTCAAGACTGTTACATTTTGCCCTGTTCCGAGATTTTAAATGAAAAGCATGCTATAAGACCCCTAAATAAATGAATAAATCCATTTATTGCCCATCTATGGTGAAAAGTAATCTGTAAATACTGGGAAATCTACATAAATAATTTTCTCTTATCTTTCAGTGAGTAGATTTCAAGGCTGCTTGTCAATATCCTTCTTAAACTGTGGCACCTGGAACTGGACCAAGGCAGAATAGAGTGGTGCTATTACCTCCCTTGATCTGGACACTATACTTTCTGTTGATGCAACCTAGAATAGCATTAGCTTTTATTGCTGCTGCTTCACACTGTTGACTCATGTTGAATTTGTGGGTTACTAAGAACCCCTAGATCCTTTTCACATGTAAGCCAGGTATCCCTCATCTTCTATTTGTGCAGCTGGTTATTCCTGCCTAATTTGTACTGCTACATCAACAACTGATGTGCTCCGATGGGAAAATAAGAGGACAAAATTGACTGAACTGGGCTATGGACATAGTTGTGACAGAAGACTGTAAATCATACTTGCATCTGCTTAGCATCGTTAATTTTTAGGTTTTTGTGGGTTTTGTTTGAAAGAGCACAGCTTGTACTAATCACAACAGGTCAATGGTAATGGCACACTGTTCCAGTATATCATACATCTTTAAGTGATGTCTTTCTTCGTAGATTCTCCTTGTTTATTCTACCTGAACCCATTTTAGAAACAAAATCTGTATTCATGCCATAGTTACTGAAGATGAATAGTTATTGAAGTTTTCCAAAGAAATCTTACATCTATTTAAAAAAGAATGTATCTTATTCTTAACACATAAAGAAGTCTTTAAGCAATCATACAAATTCCACATTATATACAACACCCTAAAGTGCTATAGTGAAATAAAAGTATCCAACTATGTTTCAGTCATCTGCAAATGGGGATGTGCATACAATTTCAACTAACAACTGTACTGGATTGCTTTGAAACCTCTAACATATTCTGAGTAAAGTTCACACCTTTTAGAAAAGTAAGAGTTTCGTACAAGATGGCAAAATCTGTAGCTCTCCCCTCAGAAAAAAAACCTGAATGCAATGCATCAAATATTCAATCAACCAGGCCACCAAACATCTGCAGAGCCACAATATACAGTATGCTGTATTCAGCCTTAAGATCATATGTTGTGCATGCCTGGCATGGCATGGTCTCCCACACAGCGCAATATGAATGATCTTCGGATTTAACCATTCTATATAGATTTCAGGCCAGCTGTCTACACAATTAGGAAGTAACCCTGCTTGCTGGACAGAGGTAAGAACCAGATGAATAATTGGCCACAGACCTGGGTTTGGGGATGAGAACATAGAAGAGCCCTGAAGAGCAGAGCAAAGGCCTGTCTAGTCCGGCATCCTATACTCACAGTGGCTAACCAGTTGTGTATGTAAAGCCTTTATTGCAACAGGAAACACTGGCTGTAGCACAGTGTGGGTAATTAAGGGACACTATTGTCATAAAGATGGAAGAACAGGAAATAGAAGAGAGAGATGAAGCAGAAATCTCTGGGGACAACAGGTTTAGACAGGGGAAAGAACAAGTACAAGAGCAGGAAATGCTGCCTGAATATGCTGTTTCATGTGACTTTTTTATTATTATTCCTGCATTAGATCTCAGAGTGATTCTATTTGAAGAATATTTGTAAGCAGCTTTGGAGAGCTTCTCAGGGCTATAAAGCAGGATGTAACTATTCTGAATAATGAATATATAATACCAGGGAAATATATATGACTCTTAAGACCTGAATTTATCTATTCTGAATTGTGGAGCAAAAATGTATGTAATTGCTCACAGACTGTTGAAGAATTAATAATATTATTAATAATAATAATTATACCCCACCCATCTGGCTGGGTAAAAGATTTTTGATAGGTTCTTATCAAGACCCCTTTCTTTTATACCGCTCTCCTTTTTAAGGAGTCAGCAAACATATTTTAATCCCTAAGAACCAAGCCTACACAAGGCTGATAAAGCACCAGAAATTGCAGAATTTTGGAGATGCACACGCCATCAAGCCTAGCACTTCACTGTCCAGAGACAAGACTGCAACTTCCAAGCAAAGCATTCACTCAGTATTCCCTCTTATCAACTCTTTCTCATACCCAAGATTGAAACATGGCTCCATAGCTAGATCTTGTATATCATAATAGCCAGGAACATGAGCTGTGAACAGTCTCAGTTGAATTATCACCTACCTTAGAAAAGTTTTAAGCATTACCAAAATATGAGAAGAGCAATGAATACTTGAAAGAAACCATATAAACATTCATAAAACCACAGAGCACAAAGGGAAATCTTATAAAAATATGCCTCAAACCCTTATTAGCTAATATATTTATCTGTCTTTTAGCTAAACAAATACGTTGAAACTGTCATTGCATTGCCATTCACTTCCTTCCCAAAAGTCTAAAGTGGTTATCATATGAATGCAATTCCTCCAAATATAAGGGCTGGGATGCAGGTCAAATAATACAGTGGTACCTCGGGTTAAGTACTTAATTTGTTCTGGAGGTCCGTTCTTAACCTGAAACTGTTCTTAACCTGAAGCACCACTTTAGCTAATGGGGGCCTCCTGCTGCCGCTGCGCCGCCGCTGCACGATTTCTGTTCTCATCCTGAAGCAAAGTTCTTAACTTGAGGTACTATTTCTGGGTTAGCGGAGTCTGTAACTTGAAGCGTATGTAACCTGAAGCATACGGTATGTAACCCGAGGTATCACTGTACATGAAGTCAGGAATGCATACACGGCAGTCTCTTTTTATATCATCATGGGATTATTCAAGAATGAAGGCCTTGTGCTTCACAGACCTGCAAGACTCAGGGAGAAAGTCAGGTCTGTGCATACACAAGCCCACACACTCCTCATTTTGCAACAGGCATCCTGCAATCCTTAGGTGAATATGCTCTGCTCCCCTGCCCCAAATCAATTACATGTCCTAGTTTCTCCTATGGGTTACACGCTGTACTTATATGTATCCTTATGCATGATCATGAGGTTCAAGTGGAAACATGAGGCAAACACATAAATGGTCAACACAATGGCACAATTCACTTGTTTCCAGGAGTCACAACTACAACCAAGTCCACTGCATATATTTTATGAAAGAGGGGCTTCCATCTGATCTGGTATGGTGTTCCAGAAAAGAATGATTTCATTTAGAGATTTATTTATTTGTAGGATTTTCTCTAACACTTCAATAAATGTTTCTAGTTTACAGGAGATGAGTTAGTTGCTGCACTCGTCAGGGTGACTATTCTCCAGTCTTGGGGCCAAAAATATTTGAATTAACAAAATATGGTTTACACTTGCCACGCAAACGAAGTGTGTAAACAAGAATCTGACCTGGTCTGCAGGGCAAACAAACCACACCTTGCTGTTCAGATTTAACAGAAAACTATGATTTCCCACAAACCAAGAAGCAGCAAATGAAGTGGAACATTGAGGAATATATGTTTTTGTGAGCAGAGGGCCTGTTCCAATTAACACAAGGCTAGGGAATCTTTCCTCCTGGGACGGCTGCATCCGTTCAGGCATAAAATGTGTCAGGGGCCACATACCAGTGATGAAAGGGAGTGCCACTCCGCAGCCACACACCCCATTCCATCAAGTCATGCTCACATGCAAGCACACCCATTCATTCATTCTCTTTCACACATAACATCTATTCAATTCACACACAAGCCCCTCACTACAATTTGCACTGAGAAAAAGGCTCCTATTCGTTCCAATGGATCCCCCCCCAAAAAACTAGCAAGGGGTTGATCCAGATAGAAACCCTTGCTGGGGGAGTGTAAGAGGGACTTTTATCTTTTGCCCCTTGCTATGGCACAATGTAATCCAACATGGTCCCAACATTCACTCCAATGGATCATTTCTTGACAAGGCAAACTGCAAATACCAATCCTGATCAAAGCCACATCAAGGTGCATAGAGTTAAAGCCCCACTACATCCCCATGCCAGAGTCCCAACCCAAATTTGGCCCACTGTGCTCAGTATTTGCTACTTTTCTGTTGCTGGTTGAGGATGAAAAGAGAGCAGTAGGGATCTCAAGGAGCGGAACCACTGTCAGGCACTATACATACTGTCTCCACAGTATACTGCTTTTTACCTTCAACAATATTTTTTCATATTTTATCATAGGTTTTTGAACTTTGTGTATCTAACAGATTGTATAGTAGTGATCCCTTACTATCATGTTTTGTTATATATTGGGGTCAGTTATTCTGCATGTAAGTTAGTCTGAACATTATATATTATCACCAGCTAAACCAGGGCGGCCCAACTTTTCAAACCAAGGGGTTGCAAGAGTACTTCGGCATGGAACCTGGAGGCTGCACACAACTTTTTTTGGGGGGGGAGGCCGAAATCTGACGTCCCCCCCAAGTCCTCACACTACCTTCTGAAGTTCCGAAGTGTAGCTACAGTAATTGAAATGCCGTTGTCAGGGAATCAGGAGCAGGAGCACTGGGGAGAGAGGATTGGGAGAGCGAAGGGGAAGAATCCGAGGGCAGCGTAGGGGAGTATGACAGTGGCCCGAGAGATTCCATGAGCTTCTCCAGCGAATCAGAAGATTCCCAGAAGGGGGCGCCGATGGTCAGGGCAAGGGGGGTCCCAGGGGGGACGCACCAGAAACAAGGAGCCAGAGGGGAACCCCAAAGCAGCAGTGGAGGATCGGGACCAGTTTCCCCACCAGAGCGTAGTGGGGGGGAAGAGTCACATGTGTCAGGGGCAGTGTCTCCTCCAGAGAGGGAGTCAGGGCTGACCACGCCTCCAACGGAGGGGAGGTCAGTTGCAGCTAGCCCCCCCGAAGGGGGAAGCAGTGACAGCAGCAGTGAAACGGTCAGGAGGAAAGCTGCTGGCTGGGCGCGCGCGCCAAGTTCAAATGTGCAGGCGCGCGGAACAGCAGGAGACCCGGATGGGGAACCAGCTCCTAAAGCCCGCCAGAGGGAGGGAGAAGGCTCAGGGGAATCAGCGGGAGAAGAGGCTAGAAAGGGCGGAACCCCGGCGGGCAGGCGGACCCAGAGGAGGAAGGAGCAGCGGAGAAGGTGGAGCAAGGCTAGAATCTTAAATTGGTGTCAAGGGGGAGGAGACTCAGACGGAGCATCAGCGGTCTGACACTTGAGACGTGGGGCTGCGCGCTGCGGCTCTGGAAGTGAAACTGAACTTCAATAAAGACTTTTATACTTAACAACGAAGCAGCGTTGGTCCTTTGTGAGCTGGGACCTAGGGTAGCTCTGACAGCCGTTCTTTGGGAATGAAGTGCAAGGCTCTGGCAGGTTCTTAGAGCCCTCCAACCTCCTTCCAAAAGCTGGAAAAGTGCTAACTAGGCTTTGAAGAGGTAGGGCGACTCTAGGACCCTGTCAAAGCTTCCATGCCTCCTTCTCAAAGCCCAGCATCTCACTTACCCACAAGGCTTTGGGATGACAGCACAGGGGCTGGGGGGTCAAATGTTGAGGGCCACTAAAAAGGCCTTGAGGGCTGCATGTGGACCTTGGGCCACGAGTTGAAACACCCTTGGCTAAACTAGGACTGTTGCCTACTGCCTGCCCATAGGCAACCACTATATTACTCTTAATATTTCAAGTATATGTGGAATAGTACCAGAGTATATGGGGGTTTGAAGGCAGATTGCTTGCCTTAGGGGGCTTACATTAAAAATATTTATTGTGGGGAAGATAGCAAAGAAACGGGAGAGAGAGACAAGGTTCAGAAGGGATGATGTGAACAATGGAGTAATTCAATATTTTTAAGACTCAAAAGAGTTTATAAACTTATATCAATACATGTTGCAAGAAAATTCTATGGTGATTTCAGAGTGTTTATATGGATTGTTTGTATTTGTATATAATGATATTCACTACTTTAGTATTTTATATAAGTAGGCAGTAAAGTTAAAACTGCTTTCATGAAATTAGTCATTAAACAAGATCTTTAATTATAGGCAAGGAATGTTTGACCTGTGTAGGGAGGTGGGCTAATCTTTTATGTGCAGACTAGTAACTTTTTTTGCCAAGGTGATTTGCAAGGCTAGGGTAAGTCAAAGGCATCATACTATCCACAAGTCACCTATAGTTCCTGCTCAACTTGACCAAATAGAAATGATATATTAAAGTGCATCACCTCTAATTATCATTAGTACTATCATGAAAATGCATCTCATTCTACTGTTGTGGTAGCAAGGTAGACTAAGTGCTTTGGGTCTATGTTCTCAGATCAAAGAACTGCTGTTCCACATATCAGAATAATACTGACTTTCCCAGCAGTTGCCTTTCAGCTAAGAAGTGTACACAAAGTTCTTCACAAGAAAGTGCACATGTACCCTCCCAAAACAATCTACTGCTTATTTCTGGGTAAATGCCAAACAAGTGGGTACATGACATGAATGAGAAATATTTTCTGGATATACAGCAGTGGGAAAAGCTTTCAAAGTAGCAGAGTGTGTTTTCAGAAACCATGTTTCCCCCATGACAAACCACATAATGTTTCCAAAGTTAACATCTGTTTGTTTATGACAACAGTTCACATGCTCTTTTAATGTAGTGCTAATGATGTCAGTGCTCAGCATTTCGACTCATACACAAATCTCCAGAAATTATTCCAGAGAGCAGGCCTCTTGAATACAGAAAAATAACTATGTTTTGCTAATTTATTAGCAATCTCATGATGGATAAAGTACCCAACAAGTACCACCAATGGTACTGAAATGTATATGACAGAGACCCAAATATTTTCAGTGTTGCACACCATGCTATAAAGTGAAGTGATGACAAATTGTTATAAAGGGTATAGCAATGACTGCATGCATGCTTTCTGGAGGCACCCAACATCAAAAGAATAAATATAGCCCTCTAAAAGCATACTAAGACAGGAAAGCGTAGGAATAGATTGTCAATGTCATCACAGTACAAGATCAACAGGATGTCTTAACAACTTTGTTCAAGTGCAAAAGTGTAAGTATATAACAAACATCTAGATAAGTGGCCCATAAAGTGGCAAAAGTTAGATTCTGAACTAGCTAGTAAGTTCTGAAAACTCAAATGTCAGTTGATTATCTGAAGCAAACATATATTCTGTGTATGTGGTAGTCATGTTTGCAGCTTCTGAAGGCTTGAGGCTCAGGTGGCCTTGGTGGCATGGAGTGCCTTCCATCAGCTTCAACTGGTGGCCCAGCTGCACCCCTATCTGGACAGGGAAAGCCTAACTTCTATCATCTATGCTCTGGTAACCTCTAGGTTAGATTACTGCAATGTGTTATACGTGGGGCTGCCTCTAATGATGGTTTGGAAACTAGGTGGTGCAAAATTCAGTGGCCAAGCTGCTCACCAGGGCAAGTCAAGTTGAGCATATAACATCAATTCTGGCCCAACTGCATTGGCTGACAATTAGTTTCTGGGCCCAATTCAGAGTACTGGCTTTGACCTATAAAGCCTTAAATGGTTGAGGACCACAAGACCTCAAAGACTGACTCTTCCCATTTGAACCAACCTGGACACTGTGATCATCATCTGAGGCCCTCCCTCACGAGGTCATGAGGGTGGCAACATGAGAGCCGGCCTTTTTTGTGGTGGCTCCCTGCTTGTGGAAGCCTCTCCCCAGGGAGGCTTGCTTGGCATTTTCGTTATGTATATTTAGGCGCTAGGCAAAAATGAACTTTTAAATTGTAAACCACTCTGTGATCTGCAGATGAAGGGTGGCACAGAAATTTAGTGAGTAGGTAAGTAGCCTCCCTAGCCTCCAGGTGTGGGGATGGTAGAAATTAATTGATTAACTCTTATAGATTTTTTAAAAGCAAGGGCTCCAATGTTTTCTTCCTACCTCAAGCATGGTAAATCCAAGCCATTCACCTTAGGATAGGGGGAACTTAATGTATTCTTCCCAAAGTTCTGGTGGTTTCCTGCCTTTTAGAATGGAAGAATAATGCTTCTTGCCCTGATATTATCATGTTCTAATACCCCTTACAGAGTCCTGCGTGCTTTCCTAACAGCAGCCCCTTTCCCCCTTTGCTTACAAATAGAAGGGACTTGAATCATGAAATAACATACCTACTCCCACCAGGGTACCTAGCAAAGGAATAGAATTAAAATGTGTAGATGCAGATACCAAGGATAAACAAGTGAAGAAGGCCTTCTCTTCTGGATATACGCTTCTTCAAGTTTGGATATACACTTCTTCAAGTTCTCTTCAACATTCTGTTTTTTGCTATCTGCATCATAAGGCCTGCTGTCAATTTTAGATTGTCCACCCACTGCATGAGTGGCCATCACCTAGATTTTTAAAAAATTGTATGGTCTGCACAGTAGCACTCCTCTGTTCCACCAGCCTGAGAAAACTTTCAGCACATGTCCTGCAGATGTGCCTTTTAACTTCAGACTTTTATGACTGTTTTTTGTCCTAAGCATAATCTTCAACCTGCTCTATTTCTCTAACTTGTCTTAGCTAAATTCATCTTCAGTCCTACCTTTTTAATTCTTAATTTAGTTTAGTTAATTTAGTGGGCACCGGTCCCGCCCCTGGGGCAGATTGGACTGAACCCAAGGGGACGCTAAGTTGTTTTTTTCCTGAAAAGGGGGTAGTAGGCCAAATAAGTTTGAGAACCTCTGGTTTAGTTCTTCCAGGATTTATTTTAGCTATTATAACTGTATCATCAACATATCGTAGATCCTCTGTTAACATTCATTCCCCTTTCTGGCCAATAAAGCTTTTAAAACACATCTTTCAAGGCAAGTGTAAATTAGCTCAGGTGATAAGTTATCTCCTTGTCTTCTGCCTCTTTTCAAATGTACTGGATTGGTATTTATATGGAGATGATAAGTTGCTGCTGCCTTGTCTGCTATTTCTTGTAGTAGCTGGTTGCATCTGATATCAATTCTGCAATTTTGTAATGGCCACTGTAATGCCCAGGTTTCAATAGTATCAAAGTCTTTTTCCTAACCAATGAATCCAACATATATAGGTATAGTCGTCACATTTTTCTATCAACATTTTCATGGTTAATAGATTATCTGCCGTAGAATATGCTGCCAAACTCACGTGTTCAAAACTCCCATTGTTCTAGGCCAGGCATAGGCAAACTTGGCCCTCCAGACGTTTTGGGACTATAACTCCCATCATCCCTGACCACTGGTCCTGTTAGCTAGGGATGATGGGAGTTGTAGTCCCAAAACATCTGGAGGGCCGAGTTTGGGGATGCCTGTTCTAGGCACATTTTGCGACAGGGAATTTCATTAGCATGAGCAGTTTCTGAGCTCTGGGCACAGTACTGCGCCTAAGATTTCAGATTTAAACTGCAGAGTACAAGAAAAGAAGGACCTTTCTCTGCCTCCCTACTTCAAGCTACTCTTTGAAGACTGGAGAAGAGACCCTTTTAAGAATAATAGGGGGGTGGGCAGGGGAAGGACAAGACCATGTGAAAAATGAACATAATATTTAGTTGCAGTTCATTCATTTTCAGCTTTGCATTCTTGTTATTAAAAAATACGCATAGACATTCCGTAGTTGGGCCCATAACCTAGGTTTAAGGTGCCATTTAGCTCCTAGCTTTCATACTTCAGTTTCTAACACTGGTTTCACTACAGCAGGAGTGAGAAACCTTCCAGATGTACTTGGACTCCCAACTCCATTTAGTCCCAGCCAACTTGGTCAATCATGAGAAGATGGTGGGAATTACTGCCTAGCAACATTTGGAGGGCTATAGGTTCCCCATCCCTACAATGGAGTTTAGAGCAGCTAGTTCATCCAATAAGATATTAATCTATGTTAAGACATTTTTAAACAAAATGCTGACATCACATTACTGGTCATGATATAAACAAATCGTGTCTTCTGTTGTAGAGTTCAGTTTTCTAGTCTAGTAGGATCTTTGGGGGGGGGGGATCACCTTGAAACAAATGTAACATTCTGATATAAATGTGAATCACTGTGTTTTATAGTTATTGATCCAGAAAGGCATATAATACCAGTCTTTTGTGTACTTAAGTCAGTGCAACTTCTCACATGTGTAACAGTTAAAATATGTGCAGCAATACTTGGATGAAAGCCAAAGCTGCTTATGTAAAAGCATGAAAACACATTTGCTGAGTTTTGCAAAGCAAACATAAAGGAGATAAAGAAGTAATATATTACTTTACCTAGCTTGGCTCAATCTTATCCAACTGAGGAAAGTTTCATAGACTCGCAGAATTGTAGAGATGGAAGGGACCCTTATCCAACCCAACCCAATGCAGAGCAAGAACCTCAACTAAAGCATCCATGACAGATGACCATCCAATCTCTGCTTTAAAACCTCCAATGTTGATATTTGATATTTAACTAAATTGTAGGTGCTGCCAGATACTCAAATTCATTTTAATTTATACTACCTTTTTATTTAGACAACATTTCAATTTCAAACTGATCTTATAAACACAAGAAGGTACTTTTGTTCAAAGTTTATTAAATTAGAGAGTTCTCTGTTCCAAGGAAATTTTTATCTGGTCATATTTGACACATTTCATTTCCAAAGTATCTTTTGAATACTAGCCTTTGTAGAAATTCAGATGCAAAGCAAAGTATAGGCTCAAGGAATCAGGAGGAATAAATGGGAGATGTGGGGAGGAAAAAAGATCAGCATTAAAGGCAAAGACCAAAGATGGAGAATGTGTCCCTAGTTTGCAATCAACGTTTGAGTGATATTTCTGATTGACTGCTTTAAGGGGTCAGGGAATCCTTTTTGGGTGAAGCAGGGCTCAAGCTGGCAAGCCTTCTCTCATGTCTGGGTTAAAGCTCCAGATACTGATTACCTTGGGATGCTCAGGTGCCCTTTAGAAGTAGCAATGTGGTTAGCTACTTTCCCATGAAGTGATCCCACATGGATGGGATAATGCAACCATATACTGTAGATAGGGCTAATCATTGAGTCTTCACCACAGCACTGAATTCCAAGACCCACATGATAAGCCACACTGCCATATCATTCAGACACAGCTCCTAGATATCATGTCACCTAAAGGAAAAACAGCCCCAGATACTCTATGTAGACTTGAAATAGAGACAAAAGCTTACTAAAATTCAAAAGCAAGCACCAATTACCAAAAAGAACAAAGGCTGTGGGATCCACCTGCTTTTCACAAATGAGCTATTTAAGTTATCAGTGTTATACTGTCTTGCTTAATTTAGTATTCCAGAAACAGAAATATGAGAGGTCTGACCTTATGACTATTTTGCTAAACAATTAGGATCACTGTACTGGCATCAAGAAACAAATGCTTTACCGTATTTTTCGTCCCATAGGACGCTCCGTCCCATAGGACGCACCTAGGTTTTTTTTTTGGGGGGGGGGAAATAAAGGAATTTTTTTTCCCTTTATTCCCCCCCGCAAACCAGGTTGGGGAACAGCGGTATGGCGGCGCTGCACCTCCCAGCTGTCCCCGGAGCTTATGGGGCTGGCCGATGTGTGCCCAGCGTGCGAGGCGCTCTGCTTAAGGGCGCCCTGCGCGCCGGGCGGCAGGCTGCTATCCGCAGCGTGGGGAGCCCTGCGGGAACTCCCGCAGGGCTCCCAACGCTGCGGTGTCTGCCCGGCGCGAGGGGCGCTCTGCTTAAGGGCGCCCGGCGCGGCAGGCTCCCCAGGCTTGCTGATAGCTTCCTGAAGCCTGGAGAGTGAGAGGGGTCGGTGCGCACCGACCCCTCTCGCTCTCCAAGCTTCAGCGAAAGCCTGTATTCGCCCCATAGGACGCACACAGATTTCCCCTTCATTTTTGGAGGGGGAAAAGTGCGTCCTATAGGGCGAAAAATACGGTAATTCCTTGGGATAATGAACATACCCAGGACATCAGGGCATGCAACTGGGTGAGAAACGGTGCTATCATCATTAACATGTTGCTTTCTAAGCAGTAGTACCGACTAAATAGGAGTGACAGATAAAACTGATGGAATGCGCAGATTCAATAATAGAAGCAGGAAAATGAATTAAAATGAAATTATAGGGGGAATTTAAAGGGGGATTGAGCTTTTTGAATATGCAGTTAGATAAAGAAAACTAAAATGAACCATGGAAAAAGGGGAACAGAAGTAATGAAATGCTCTTATGTAATCTGTTGTTTGTTGTAAAAGAGAAAATGATAAATAAAATACTATTTAAAATGTTGCTTTCTAGCCATCATGGAGCCAGCTACATAAAAAAAACCTAAGTTGTTATAGGTGTCAGTACCCACTCAGAATGGCATAACAAAGCACAAAACAGACATACAACCCTACTTACCTCCCACACAGCACTGTGGTAGCAACAGCAGCACACCATTATTGCAAGTCTTTACATCAAGAAAACTCAATTTAAGTGGTGTTTCCCCCCCCAAAAAAACCTGAACTATGCAATGCATGCAACACCACCCCCAAAAGTACCCATGACTGCCTTTTCTTATGAAAGCTGCCACCCTATTTTTACTTGTCCCAATGAAGTTCACCTTAGTTCATATGTATAGGTTTGAACTGTAAAGCAGGAAACATTTCTGTACTGCATTCTTTGCTGCTAAAGCTGTGTCCAAAGCAGTGAACATATAAAAATAATTAGTGTGATTACATCAGTAAAATAATTTAAAACACCATCAACAGCAATTAAAACAGTTTAAAAAAAGGATCCACAACAGCATCCATAATGTGGTATACACCAGAGAACTGGACTTTGGTTAGAGTGTTTTAGGTTCATATCCCTACTCAGATAAGAAATTTCCTGGGTGACCTTAAATTATCTCTCAGCTTAACATATCTCATTGGCCGGATATAAGATCTTATTTATTATTTAAAGTACATTGTTTGGACTCAATACGAGGCAGCTCACAAAAGATCCAAACACAAAATGACAATATAAAAAAATTACAAAAAAAATATTAAGAACTAAAACAGCAGCAGAAATAGACATCCAATCACTGGTTAGCATTAAATAGCCTTCCGAAGGTCAAAGACTCTAAACCAACCATTAAAACACCAGAGAAATGGTCAAAGACACTGCCCAAAGGTAAAGATGTCAGGCCATCACACTAAAGCAAGAAGCTGCGACAAAAGTGATGATGATGCCAAAGCTAGATAAGACCGTGACTATGTAAGGGCTTCTTAAAGCAACCAACACTTTGAACTCTATCCAGATTTAGGCAACCGATGAAGCTGAGCCAAAGTAAGAGCAAAACACTCTACACAGCTTGCTCTTCGCTGCATTCTGCAACAGCTTCCAGACTAACATTTTACAGTTTGCGTGTTTAAAATTGTTTTTCAAAAATTAATTCTTTGGGATATATCAAATGAACACAGGAAGCTTCCTCATAGAGAGTCTAATCACTGGTGCATCTAGTACAGTACTATCTACAGGTGGCAGTTCTTTGAAGTCTGAGGAATAAGGTCTTTGCCAGACCTGCCACCTAATCATTTTAATAGGAGAAGCCAGGGACCAGATGTAGGGTCTTCTACATATGACTCATCTGCCCTACCCACAAAATGAGGCCTTTCTAAAGAGTTATAATGTAGTTTCATAGCATTTAACCAACTTTGGTTTTCTAATATAAATCTATTAGAATTTTATAGAAATATAATCTCAAACCTGACAAATAGTCTACTAAGATTACTGATTACTAGACTGATGAAGGTACTGAAGTAAATCTAAAATTCTGAGCTCAGTCACTAATCCCCACAAAAAGTAGAAAGTGGACTTGGTTTCTGGTCTCACCAGATTAGGAACCCAGTTCTATACTTCCTTGCTCTACTAGTCAAACTCCTTCCCTCCAATGCAGCACGATTCCCAATCTTGATACAGAACTGCTTACAGCAGGCATCCCCAACCTGCAGCCCTCCAGATGTTTTGGCCTACAACTCCCATGATCCCTAGCTAACAGAACCAGTGGTCAGGGATGATGGGAATTGTAGTCCAAAACATCTGGAGGGCCAAATGTTGGGGATGCCTGGCTTACAGGTTAGTGGTTTCCACATTAAGGAACATTTGAACCACTTCCCTCACTTTCCCCTAATCGTTTGTTGAAGCTGCTATCATATATATATATTGCGTTACACCAAAATGAACAATGACCTACCTCACAGGACTGTTGAGAGTAGATGTGAAATTAGCCACTCTCCTAGAACAAGTAATTCATTCTAGACAAGTAGCTAACCAGATCTATGGGCTATCTGTATATATACCAGCTAAGAAAAGATAAAAGTTCTCAGGAAATGGTTTCTAGACCACAAAAGCTTACATTATAATTAATTTAAGATGTAAAAAAAAAGGGGGGGTGCTGCAACCAACTAACATAGTGACCCCTCTAGAACTTTTTACCATGACACATGTACACACAGATGGGTAGACTCACTGTTAAACTTTGAACTAATCTGAAAGGCTAGTGGAGAAGATGAATGAGGACAAAGCCCAAAGAATGAATAAAAATGAGCGCCATTAGAGCAGCGTTTCTCCAACTTGGGTCTCCAGCTGTTGTTGAACGACAACTCCTATCATCCCTGACCACTGGTCCTGCTAGCTGGGGATGATGGGAGTTGTGATCCATCAACAGCTTGAGACCCAAATTTGAGAAACACTGTACTAGTGTTGGTCTTAGACCTGAAAAAGAGGAGTCCCCACAGCAGTGTCACGATGTGGCTTTCAATATAGTCACTATCTTAGTTCCTCAAGCACAAAATGGAAAGATTTTTTTAACGTAGGTAGTTTCTGAAGCACACTAGAGAATGTGAGGACTCTTTATAGTAAAACGTGGGGTGGAATTCTATGCAGTGCTAAATGGAGTATGTGTCCAGGGAACAAGTACACTTGTGCAACAGGACTTTCTTCTCTATCCTCCCCCTGTGCACCTCCTAAAGCTGTTCTGGGGGTTCTACCAACCCTCCAGAGCAGGCTTAGGGGGCATAAGGGGAGGAGAGGGGAGATAGTTCTGCTGCAGGACTGGACCTTGTTCCACAAACACAACAATTTAGCCCAAGATAATTATCACTTAATCCTTAATATATTATACGGAAGAGAAGTCAGTAGGATTTGATTGCCATACAGTTGCTTTATAACAGGGAGTGAAAAGCATATGAGCTTTCAACCGGAATAAGCAAAGGCTCTCATAGGGGTTCCGGCAATAAGCTCAGCTCCAGTGGGTGGAAAGTGGTATGATGAGAGTTCTTAAACTATTTTGCCATGTTTAGTATTAGTCTCTAGCTGTCATCTGCATGTATAAATATTCCACCCATCTGGCTCTTGAAAGAAAGCAGAGCCTCAGAGGAAGATTACCTGGCTACGCTATATCCTCACATATTCCCTATATTCTGCCAAACTGTGCTTCTAAGCACAGTACTCATTTCTGCTATTTACACAGCTTTATAAAGGGAAAGAAAATCTGACAGCTCAACTACTTCCATTAGGGCTCTTCTGAGGAGTGAAATCTTACCTTCACTCTTAGGGACTGACAACGCCTTCAACAGCACAAGCACCGCAGCACTGTCTGCAGACTAAGGGAAAATATGCCAGGTCACATTTTTAAACATCATTATAACAGTAGTAATTAAAGAGTCTTTTCAACTTCTTTTTCAACCTGAGAACTCAAAACACATGTGAGGAAAATGTGTGTCTACTAGGTCATGGTAATAAGCAGTGCTTTTTTCTGGGGGGGACACAGGGGTATGCATACCCCTAAAAATTTTGTGAATCTAAGTTTGGCCTCATTGAGGGGGAGTATTTCAATATGAGTAGAAAAATGAGTACCCCCAAGCATTTTTAAGAGAAAAAGCACTAGTAATAAGAAACTGCCCTCTCCATGTTCCAATATAGATACCTGCTTTAACAAAACACGTTTGCAGAGTGATTCCTCAATAAGCTGAAGAGATTCAATTCTTGTTTGTGAGGAAATCACATACTCTAACTAGTACATCATAAGATGGACAATCATCACACTGAAGTAACTATGCAACTTGCTGTTTTCTACAACAAAATCTGAATCCTAAACCCAAAATCTGTGTTTTTAAAAATTATCCCCTTTTATAGAATTATAAAACGATCTGTATTTTAAACTACAAGCACCAGAAAGGTGTATTCTTATCAAATTACTTAAACGCAAGACTGCATAATGGATCCAAAACTTAACAACCAAGTCACAGCTTTTGTGGCTCCCCTGCCTCCCTTTATAGCTAAGAAATGTCTCATGAAATCTGGGGGTGAGAAGGCTAAGCAAAAATTACACTGATCAGGAGATGGGCTTCTGTGTCATATATATGCCCCTCCCCAACTACTAAAAGCAGAACACAACAAATATATGCAAACCTGCTTGTGTTGCATAATACACACACACAAACGCGCGCACACAGGCTACAGAATTCATAGTTGCTTGGTGCAGAATCTGGAATATTTTTAGCATGAAATAGACAGAGCCAAAATCATAACATGCACCATAAATAACTATAGCATCACTGTTCTGTAAAAAAAAAAAAAAAAAATTCCTTTGCAGACTTGAAAAAAATATAATAAATTACCTTTTGCATTTCAATGGGCAATAGTACAGCCCTCTGAAAACAGCATCTCACACCCACTTCCACTATTCAAAGTATCACAAGAAGCGGCACATTTACATAACCCTTTTTTGTTTGGGTTCATTTCCCTTTCCCACACCTTTTTTCTTCTTCTAAAAAGAGACAGCAATAGCTGTGTGTGTAGAAAGGCAATCACTGAGGCAGACTGCTTCATAAATATTGCACATCTGAAAGTATATACCTAGCAAAGTGGATGATGCAGCAGGGTGGGGCGCTTTATAAATAGACTCATTTATTAATGGTTCTCTGTGAATGATAGCAGAATGCTTTGCAGGAGGAGGAGAATGTGTGCTTATAACCATTATTAATAAATCCTGGCAGACAGCAAGCTTTTTCGCCCACCACCATCCCTCCAGGGGAAGATACAGACATCCAGCTACGTCATCACCGGATTGGGTTGGCATGAACAATGAACACAGAGGAATCAAATCCCAAACATTTGGCCGCCTTCTACACACACACACAACTAAAACCTTTCTCTCTGTTTCAGATTGCGGTGCTAAATAAATAAGTTCCGCCAAAATCAAAGAGTCTTCTTCCCTCCCACAAGGAAACACGTAAAGACTTGCCTGTCAGATTTAGCGCCCTGTATATACTAAAGGCTCAGCATATTAGGGTGTTTAAAATAAACTGAAGAAAAGAGCATGGTTTTGGCTTAGGAATAACAGAATCGGAGTTGGAAGGGCCTCCGAGGGCCACCTAGTCCAACCCCCTGCAATGCAGGAATCTTCAGCCCAACCTGGGGCTCGAACCAACGACTCAGAGAGCAAGAGTCTCTTTGCACTAGGAACTGACTTACTTTTAAGGCCTCCCAAATTCACACCCACCCACATACATACATATACCAGTAAGGAAAAGTGGGGGTGGAATTAACTCGCCAACACTAGGAACTGAAGGCATTCAAGTCTTTCTCAGCTACCCTGGTTCCTTTGCCCCCTCTGCTGCTGCTTTACCCCCACTCCCAAGCCCCCGTGCAGGATTTCCGACTGTAAGCTCCTAGGGGCAGACCCGTGCACGGAAACATCCGATTCTCAGAGCCAGTTTGCCACCGTCTCTGCCCCCCCCCAGCAGGCTCGTGTTTTAAAATGCCAGCTGCTGCTGGCGGCGGGGGGGGAGGGGGGGGTCCGGGTCCGCCGGATCTTTTGAGGAGGATTACAACACAGAGAGACGCCTCATCCTCGACGACACGCAGGCCGGGCGCCTCCTCGCCCTTCCTCCCCACTGGCTTCCAGGCCCAAGATCCAGGCGGCGGCGGTGGCGGCCTCCTCCTCCTCCTGCTACTGGGCCTTTCTCTCTCCCTCCACCCAGGCGCACCCGAGGCCTCCCCTCAGCCACCCTCGGGGCCTCCACTTACCCTACGGGAGAGGGGGCTCTGGGTGGGCGCTCCGAAGCGGCGCAGGGAGGAGGCCTGAGCCAGACCGGGCCGAGCCGGCGAAAGCGGCCTCTCTCGCCTCAGTTCATTCAGACGGGGCGAGACGATGGCGGCGGTGGCGGCGGCGACTGCGGAGAAGGCAGCCGCGGCCGCTGTTTGTGCTGCTGCTGCTGCTGCTCCTCCTGGCTGGCCCTAGCGGGGAGCCGAGCGCTCATCTCGCCCGGCCTCCCCGTCGCCCACCCCTCCCCTCCCGCGCCGCACGCGGGTCTCCCCTCTTCCCCTCGCGGCAACGGCGCCTCACGCGCTTCCCCGTCTTTCCCCGCACCCCACCAGCACCCGCCTCAGCTCCGCTTCAATTCCCTCAGGCGGGCGGGCAACCGAAGCAAGCGAGCAAGCAAAGGGTCGCGCACGCGCAAAGAGAACCACCCAGCGCGCGAGGGAGAGGGGAGGAGGACGACGTAAGCGCGGAGCGGAGAAGACGCCGAAAGCGCGAGCTCGCTTCGCCACACCGCGCGTGCGCGGGGTGAGTCGGCTGTATAACAAGGCAGGGGAGGCACGCCCGCGAGAGAGAGAGAGACGAGGGGGAGAAGGAACTCTCCCGCCGGCCTCCTATGCCTGGCCTGCGTACGTGCCGTGCGTGCGTGCACGCGCAGTTGTCTCCCCCCCTCCCCAACTAAACACGCAACCACGCACGCCGGCTCGAGCTTGCGCTCCCTGAGCGGCCAATGGGCGCGCAATTTCTAGCCTTTTGCCCCGCCTCTCCCCTCCGTCCGTCCAACCCCAAGCCCGCGTCTCCTTGAGTAGCAGCTTTCGACGGTCGTTGGTCGTTTTTTCCCTTTCGTACCGCCGGCTGTGGCGCAGCGCGCGGCGAGAGCCCGGATGTTGGGGCTGGCTGAGGAGGGAGGCGAGCCGGAGTTGTGTGCTGAGGCCGGGTGGTTATTACATCACCCTCGTCCCTCAGCGGGCCTTCGTCTTCTCTCAGGGCTGAGGGAAGCTTTGGAAATAGAGAAAGCGGCCAGGCGGGCGCAGCCCACCATGCGCACCACACTCTTCTGTTATTAATAGTATTAATATTTGTATTAGTATTTACTGGTGTTGGTGAAATAAATTTATGGCGGGGGGCGGGAATAGCAACCGAAACATTCGCTGCTGTTTACATAATACACGCCGATTTCCCGCCCACCCAGGATTGAGGGTGCAGCGCGTTCGTCGTGTTTTCTTCGCTAAACGGACACGCTTGCACACAGCAATCCCCGATAAAACGTTACTGTAGCCTCTTCCACAGCTTCTGGTAGAGAAAAAAAAAACAGGAATATTTGTGCCTGGGGTGCGGGTGGAGATTTAAAACACGGCAAACCTCCACCAGAGCAAGCAGCCCTACAGGGCAGGGCAGAAATACAAAAGGCTGAGGAAAAGGGAAAGTGATTTAGGAGAAAAAGCAGCAGGAGCAGAGCCACTGCTCAGGAAGGTAGAATAAATAATAATAATAATAATACAGGCATATACAGTACAGTACATGTGAAAGTATCAGGAGACCCCACTAACTACAAGTGAATTTTATTTTATTTTTTGTCTTGGTGTAGGAGAACTAACGTACTTCAAATCCAGAGGACCACAAGTGGAGTTTGTTTATCTAAAAGATTTACCCCTCACTTTTCCTATAAATAGTAAAAGGTGTGACTAAAATCATCACTTGAAACAGTTAAAATGGCTAATTACCGAAGTCAGCACAGCATAAAACAACATTCAAAAAGCATCTGCAGGAGACAGAGTGATGCCTCCAAATAAGCAGCTCATCTTCAGCCAACTATTAAATCCAGATGTTAGAAGCCAAAAACCTTTGAGGGGGGTATTTTGTCATCCACCAAAATTTATAGGGGGAACCAAGACCAACTTCCCTCAGAAGGGATTTTCGGAGCTGTGTACACAACTATAGACAAGGTCTATCTTTTGTTTCAGCCAATAATGCCCAAATCTTAATGGCTACCAACCCTAATAGCAGGGCTGGCCCAAGACATTTCGGCGCCTGAGGTGAATGAACCACAAAATGGCATCCTTCCTTGCCGCCAGGGAACAAAGGGTGAGTGGTGAAGATCTATATTGGGATTTGCTGCACTTCTGGATTCTGCTACCTGAGGTGGTCGCTTCACCTTGCCTCTTGGGTGGACCGGCTCTGCCTGATGCCTGTCTTCTACCTCCACTGGGAGAGGCTGTATGCTTTCGAATAGCAGGTGCTGGAAACTGCAAGAGGCGCGAGTTGCTGCTGCACTCAGGTCCTGCTTGCAGGCTTCTGATGGGCATCTGGTTGGCTGCTGTAAGAACAGCAGCCTTTGGTTTACAGTGGTATCACAGTACTTTGAATGTTTGGTGTGAACGTGGCCCCAGTGAGTCCCTAATTTGGAGTGAGATTTGAATTGTGGACTTCCAAGCTCTGGATGAGTATGTCAACAGAGAACATGAATGAGCTCTTGCACATTTCCTCCAGAGGGAAAGGAGAATGTTTCAACCACAGTCCTAAATTATTGGCAGGACTGGTTATACTAGTATTGCCAAAACATAAGAAAAACACATACATTCAAAACAATCTAAAAGAAAATAAAAACCAAATCCAGTAAAACATAGTTTCAGGACATTAGGCAAAAGAAATCCAGTAAAACAATATACAAAGTGTAGGTAAAAATTAAAGAATGCACCAAACAGAGCCCAAACACAAAAAGTAAATAAATCTCAAAATGACATACAAAATAAAAATCAAATACAGTACAAAGTATTAATAATCAGTATTTTTAAAAAGTTTAAAAATAGCATTATACTATTAAATCTGTGACTCACAGAGAAACTAACCAGTCACTGTAAAATGAAGACAGCTGACCAGATGCAACATTGGAATTGAAGTAAATAGTTGCAATTTTTCTTTCCCCCCCCCCCGACACTTTCATTGTACAATAGAAGCTGTGATTTTATACATTTATAAAGTTATTATTGTATCCATTTCATTTGCTCCTGATTTTTCTTTTTTTCTTTTGACATTATCAAATGTTCATAGTGTTGAACTAATATTATTCTGTTATTGTTTGTCTCCTATATTGTTTTTGTTGTTCAATAAGAAATTTATCTCTTCATCTCTTCTGACAAGAACTTCAGGCCACTGATAACTACTCAGTTAGTCACTGTGAGGAGGGGGGAAATGAAGGACTGGCATGTCGGTTACCTTGGTTTGACACTTCTCAGAGGATTATGAATACTGCATTGTTTATTTCAATTTTCCAAATGATAAGGGAGGAACAGCAGAGATTTAGAATGAAAGGAGACAATGCATTTACTAGGTGCTGTTGCAACTCAGCTTGCTTGCAGAACGTGTGCCTGGCTTCCTAGAATGGAGTCTCTTGAGGCATCATCAGGCAAAAGCTGTGGGGTTTTTTTGAGGGGGGCAGTGCTTCTTAACATTACTGTTTTCCTTGCATAGTTGAAATCATTGGGCCAACTGCAAAACACTTAAAGGGCTTGGAACTTCTTATGAAACGGAAGTTTTTAACACAAGAGACTTGTTGGTAAACCTCAGGAGCCTTAGTGAGACCAGGATTCCACTCTCATCTCACCTGTTTGAATACTGATGGCCACAGTGAGTGAGCTGACAGCAATTCGGGCCACAACTGACTGGCAGATGTGAGCCAACTGACGTCTGCTGCTGTTCTTGCAGCTTCCAATCACTCACAGCACAAATCTGAACATTTGCTGCTGCCAAATGACTTTGCATGTTCTTCATGCTGTCTTTGACTCATGAGCAAATCAAAATATCTTTGAGCCAATGTGTGTGCAGATGAGAATGTCGGAATACACAACTGTGAAATGTTTATAGAAAACTTGAATCTTACAAAAAATTATTGACTAGAATCTGTCTCTAGTTGCTTCCACAGCAGCGCTGCTAAAGGAATTAAAGCAGATGTTCCACATGGCACTTTAAGATCACAGTATGTTTCAAATCAATGAGGATGGACTATGCAGAAGTTCCCTAGTCCAATCCCAGGCACCTCCAGGCAGGGCTTGGAATAAATGTCTAAATGAGACCATGGAGAGCTGAGAACAGCAAAAGCAAGGTGATTTCTCCCACTCCAGATAGGTTCATTCTCAGGGCAAGTACAGAGATAACCAGTGAAGCTCACCACAAAATGCTGAATGAATGGTATTTTTATCTAAACAGATGACTATATATATATTTTGTTTTTCTCAAACAAAATCTGTTCCGAGTGTCAACAGAAACCCTGCCCCACTCTTGAAGGAGAAGTTACAGTTGTCTTTTTAAAGAGACAGCAGCTCACAGCTCCAGTGTCACATGAGTCGGGTTCCACTTGCATAACAGAACTTGCCCCTTCCTTCCCCTAGTAGCCCTCTGTGCTCCCTCAAATCTGCAGCAGAGGGTATCTCAACCCTGGCCAGAATGGATCAAACAGAGGACTGCTGGGGGTGGGGAGATAGTTGGAGAGTTGGAAAGGACTCAAAGTGTTAAATTGTGGGTGAACATATCAGACGACACAGCGATTCTTCAAACAGCTCTTGTTTATTCACAGGCCAGAACAGAACTGAACTGAAGGGTTAAGCCAGCCTGCTTATATAGAGCTCCACTACAACGCAACAGTAACCACTTTCTGTAACTATCCAATCACTGAACGTCACTTTCAATCCCTTATTTGCATATGTGGACCTGAGTGAAAACTATCTACAGTATCCCCCTGCTGGCCCAGGGTGAGAACTTCAGTACATAACACAAAGGGTCCTCTAGTCCAACTCTCTATGCGATGCACAGAAAGACGGCTGGATACAACCCAGTAAGATGACAACAACACATTAAAATAAAATCTCATGTACTTATGTTATTTTTGTATCAGATGTTAGAGGAAGTCTAGTATCTCTGGTGAGGGACACGTCATCCTCTAGTTTCCAGGCACAATTCAAAGTGCTGGTTTTGACCTATAAAGCCTTAAATGGCTCAGGACTGCAATACTTGCCTCTCTCCATATAAACCATCCCAGACTCTGCATTCATCATCAGAGGCCCTTCTTCCTCGATGTGAGGTCTGGAGGGTAGCAGCACAATAACAGGTCTTCTCTGTAGCGGGTCCCTGTTCATGGAATGCTCCCTCCAGGGAGGTTTGCCTGGCAGCTTCATTATATATATTTTAGGCGTCAGGCAAAAACATTCCTCTTCAACCAGGCCTTTGACAGAACAATATTCTACAACCTTTTTAAATTTGTCTGTGGGAAGGTGGTGCTTATTATTTTGCTGTTTTGCTTTACTTATTTACTTGTTTTTGTTCTGTATTTTATTTTGTGAACCGTCCTGAGATCTTATGATGAAGGGTGGTATATAAATCTAATAACTAAATATTATTTTGTTGACATTTGGTCTCCACCCTGCGCTCAGCTCTCACCTGTGGCTACTAGAAGCTGCCAGCATGTGACAGCGGCTACACCCTGGGAAATCGTCCAAGAATCATTGCTTATTTAATCGTTGCACACTTCGATGGTATGTACAACCTCTGTATCTTCTAATGCTTGATAATGCTTAATAATGTATGAATTCTGTATTTTTAGTCATGATATAACAGATTTATATTTGTAATTTCTACATGTCAAATAGTAATCATTGTATTATCAAGTGCCTATATTTATATTATCTAGAACTATTAACAGCTGAGGAAGCCCTTCGGGGCGAAATAAGGAAATATCCGGAAACCTTGGTCTGCCTACCCAGCTGCCTGGGCCAACCTGCCTGGGTCTGCTACCTATAGTTAGCCAACCTCATCAGCTGTATTGTCCGTGACATTCCGGGATAAAGGTAAAGGTAAAGGTAAAGGAATCCCTGACCATTAGGTCCAGTCATGGACGACTCTGGGATTGCGGCGCTCATCTCGCTTTATTGGCCAAGGGAGCCGGCATACAGCTTCTGGGTCATGTGGCCAGCATGACTAAGCCGCTTCTGGCGAACCAGAGCAGCGCATGGAAACACCGTTTACCTTCCTGCCGGAGCGGTACCTATTTATCTACATGCACTTTGTGCTTTTGAACTGCTAGGTTGGCGGGAGCTGGAACCGAGCAACGGGAGCTCACCCCGTCACGGGGATTCGAACCACCGACCTTCTGATCGGCAAGTCCTAGGCTCTATGGTTTAACCCACAGCGCCTCCCGCGTCCCTTGACAATCCAGGGACCTTTCCTTAATCACATTCGAGGACTGTGTAATGCAAGAATGTATTAAGAAAGGAAGAAATATATCTGCATTGGATTTAATTAAATAGGTTCTATACCTTAAGGATTGTATATGGTGTACATCCTGGACTTGATTCATATGTTAGGAAGTAACAGGAGAGGAAAGGCATAAGGTGTTGGATCAACCCAGAAGCTGAGTCCAGCTGGCTTAAACAGGTTCTGTTATCCCTTCTGTCAAGGTCATGCTGACTGTTACTTTAGAATTGCTAGATTCCCTGCCATACCGCCACTTTCTGGCGAAGCAAACGTGGAAACTTGTGATACACAGAACATAATTAAACTCTCATGATTCCTCTCTCACGCATGTATGGCTTGGATGCATAATATTTTGTGCTCTGCTGCAAAATGCCCAGTAGAGGGCGCACAAGTTAACCAGCAGAACATGACCCCAACGCCTACATCATTGGCCAAGACCAGGAATTTGGATCCTATTGTTTGCCAAACCAGTTGCTTGTTCTTCTTTAGGCGTTGGGAATTTCTCCTTTGCAGGGTTATGTAGGTGTAGGATTATGCCTCCCAAGAAAGGAGGCAACCACTGTTGGTAGATAAAGGAGCGTCTGCATCACCACCGTTCAGCCCAGACTTCCCTCACTGTGAGAAGTGAGGTTACAGGGAACCAGGCAAAGGGCCTTCTTGGCAGTGGTGCCTGCCCTGTGGAACACCCTCCTGTCAGACGTCAGATCTATCTGAATTTTAGAAGAAATCTGAGGGCAGCCCTGTTTTAATGGTTGATGTTTTATTGTGATTTTATATTTGTTGGAAACCACCCAGAGTGGCTGGGGCAACCCAGTCAGATGAGTGGGGTACAAATAATTAATTTACTACTACTACTACTTCCTGTGGAAATCATGAAACCTTTTTGTATTACAGATGTTCCGGGCCAAACTGATCTTCCTGCTTTCGTTCATTGCAGCACATTAAGAACTAAGCTTTAATTATGGCATAGGAGTTTATGCATTAGGCTGTGGGCTCTGGTTCAGGAAGGATTATGAATGCAGTATCAAAAAATTGTTTGCCTTGAAGGTGGCACAAGACTCTTTCGTTTCTGAAACTTGCTGCATGCTTTTATCTCATACTGGGTTTGAGCCAATGTTGATCCTATTCTGAATAGAACCATTAAAATGAATGGACGTGACTGCTGTTGGCATCTGTCAGCCTCAGAAGACAATGAAAGTTACAGCGCCTGCTGTAAGACATGTTTTGTTGCAGGCGGGGCAGGTGAAGGCATCTGGTTTTGCTGCTGCTTAATCCTAGTACCAGTAATTTCAATGGTCTACTGAGTGGAATTCCAGTTGCTGCAACAGATTACAATTATGGGAAGCAATATTATCTTAAACCACATCTTTTCCATTGAGAAATACTGGCACACAGATTATTTGGTTCATCAGGAACTCTCAGTCATTTAATAACTTTTGCATACTCTATATCTCATGCATACTCTATATCTCATATTTTGGCGGGGACGCGGGTGGCGCTGTGGGTAAAACCTCAGTGCCTAGGACTTGCCGATCGTATGGTCGGCAGTTCGAATCCCCACGGCGGGGTGAGCTCCCGACTTTCGGTCCCAGCTCCTGCCCACCTAGCAGTTCGAAAGCACCCCTAAGTGCAAGTAGATAAATAGGTACCGCTTTATAGCGGGAAGGTAAACGGCGTTTCCGTGTGCTGCGCTGGTGCTGGCTCGCCAGAGCAGCTTCGTCATGCTGGCCACGTGACCCGGAAGTGTCTCCGGACAGCGCTGGCCCCCGGCCTCTTAAGTGAGATGGGCGCACAACCCTAGAGTCGGACATGACTGGCCCGTACGGGCAGGGGTACCTTTACTATATCTCATGCTTTGTTGTTGTTTTTTAAAAAAAGATATTTATTAAAGTTTCAAAAAAGGTTACAAAATAAGAAAAAGAAGGGAAAAAAAGAGAAAATACAAAATACAGAAAAATAAAAACAATTAAAAACAAATCAATCTTTTCATATCTTGTCTTTCATTTACTTGTTTCCCTGACCTCCTCACACCTCCCTTTTTTTGTATTCCAGTTCAGTTAGTTAATTCAGCAAATCCTTTCCCTCCTTGTTTTTATCTTAATCCTTTACCTTAATATATTATAACTTTACATTCTCACCTGTTAACAATCCATTTTTACATACTCCTTTATAACATTGCTGCTAAAACCACTTAACTTCATTCCGACATCATTCTAACATTCATTAATTTTGCAGTATTTCTGTAGATAGTCTTTAAATTTCTTCCAATCTTCTTCCACCGACTCTTCTCCCTGGTCTCGGATTCTGCCAGTCATTTCCGCCAGTTCCATATAGTCCATCACCTTCATCTGCCATTCTTCCAGGGTGGGTAGATCTTGTGTCTTCCAATACTTTGCAATAAGTATTCTTGCTGCTGTTGTAGCATATCTAAAGAAAGTTCTATCCTTCTTTGGCACCAATTGGCCTACCATGCCCAGGAGAAAGGCCTCTGGTTTCTTCAGGAAGGTGTATTTAAATACCTTTTTCATTTCATTATAGATCGTCTCCCAGAAAGCCTTAATCTTTGGGCACGTCCACCAAAGGTGAAAGAATGTACCTTCATTTTCTTTACATTTCCAACATTTATTATCGGGCAAATGATAGATTTTTGCAAGCTTGACTGGTGTCATGTACCACCTGTATATCATTTTCATAATATTCTCTCTTAAGGCATTACATGCCGTAAATTTCATACCTGTGGTCCATAACTGTTCCCAGTCAGCCAACATAATGTTATGTCCGACATCTTGTGCCCATTTTATCATAGCAGATTTCACCGTTTCATTCTGAGTATTCCATTTCAACAGCAAGTTATACATTCTTGATAATATCTTAGTTTTGGGACCTAACAGTTCTGTTTCCAATTTTGATTTTTCCACCTGGAAACCAATTTTCTTGTCCAAATTGTAAGCCTCCCTTATTTGATAATAATGAAGCCAATCTCGCACTTTGTCTTTTAGTTTCTCAAAGCTCTGCAATTTCAATTTATCTCCTTCTTGTTCCAAAATCTCCCAATATTTCGGCCATTTGGCCTCCATATTGAGCTTTTTCTGAGCCTTCGCTTCCATCGGTGATAACCACCTTGGAGTTTTATTTTCAAGTAAGTCTTTATATCTTATCCAGACATTGAACAATGCTTTCCTGACAATATGATTTTTAAATGCTTTATGTGCTTTGACCTTATCATACCACAAATATGCATGCCACCCAAATACATTATTGAAACCTTCTAAATCCAAAATGTCTGTGTTCTCAAGAAGCAGCCATTCTTTCAGCCAGCAAAATGCAGCTGATTCATAATAAAGTTTAAGGTCTGGCAGGGCAAATCCACCTCTTTCTTTTGCATCGGTTAGTATTTTAAATTTTATTCTGGGCTTCTTGCCCTGCCAGACAAATCTAGAAATATCTCTCTGCCACTTCTTGAAACAGTCCATTTTATCCAAAATTTGCAATGATTGAAACAAAAACAACATTCTTGGCAATACATTCATTTTTATAGCAGCAATACGGCCTAGCAAGGAAAGCTTCAAATTTGACGATATTTCTAAATCCTTTTTCACTTCTGACCAACATTTTTCATAGTTATCTTTAAATAAATTCAGGTTCTTAGCAGTCATATTAACCCCCAGGTATTTTACTTTCTTAACCAGTGTTAAACCTGTCTCCTTCTGAAACCTCTCTTTCTCAATCGGAGTTAGATTTTTCTCTAGAACCTTACTATATCTCATGCTTTGGAGAGGGATGGGTAGGATAAAAAAATAATTCAAATGCATCTTTCCAAAAAAATATAAACTCATTTTTTTCACAACACCGTGGTGGTTAAATTAGCAAAATCTCAAAAAGAAAATAGTACTCCTGTCAATTCCTTATCCTTTAATGCACTCATGTTATGCTGAGCAGTTTATAGTGAGACAAGAGCTTGGGTGGTATTTCAAATTTCTTTGGGGGCAGGGAGCAATAAACACTGAATGAAACCAAAGCAGCAAACTACAGCCAAGATAATTGTGGGTGGAAAGCCAGTATTTTGCCTGGACCCACAATCACAAGTTTGGCTAGTTGTGTGGAGGAGTGTAACCAGTGGCCTCCAAGAGTAATTTTTCTGTACCCTTCTAGAGAAACAACCTCCAAGGGTTGTAGTAAACAACAGGGTGCTGGATGCAACGAGTTAATTATTAACAGTATTAACTTTTAGTTTCCAGGGAGAACCTACTGAAAGCAAGCTTGGGGAGAGCAAACGAACATCTCTTTTGCGCAGAGAATTGCCAGTGCTGGAAGGGGCCCAGCAGAAGGCTGCTTGTAGATGCAATTTAAGTGTCTTTAGAATTGCTGAAAACAACACTGGCACCATCCGGCACCACAGACCCTAGAAATTACCAATATATGAACATAGGGAAGTCACAAAGTTTATTGTTCTAGCCAAAAGCCATTAACATAAGCCATGGGTGGCCATCAACGCTTTGTGGTCCCTTTTCTTCATTCTGAATCTTCCAACAGTGGATGGTCACACGCGCGCTGAGAGCGCGAAAAACATTTCTGACAGCAAGAGCTGTTCGGCAGTGGAACGGTCTCCCTGGAGAGGTGGCGAACTCTCCTTCCTTGAAGGTTTTTAAGCAGAGATTGGATGATCATCCATCATGGGTGCTTTAGCTGAAATTCCTGCTTTGCAAGGGGCTTGGACTAGACTAGAAGACCCTCGGGATCCCTTCCAAGTCTCTGATTCTATGTTGTGAAAGCCACAGGAGCAGGCCAAGCCGGGCTCCTTCCCTGGGCAGTCGGAAACCTTCCACGCCTCCAGCCTCTGCACAGAATGCCGCGCGCAACGAAGGGGGCGGTAGCCACTTTCTTGGAGAGAACCGCGCGCGGCAACTCCACCCCTTCGGGGACGGCTCAGCCCTGTATGGGGCCTCTTCGGAGCCACGGCCACTCCCTGCTGGCAGAGAAGGGCGGCCCCTCTCGCCTGGCTCCGTCCCATCTGCCTCTTAAGGGCGGCGGCGGCTGCCTGTCGCGCGCTCTTTCTCGCCATGGTGTGCTGGAGTCTCGTTTGCGCCCTGGCGGCGGCCGGCCTCCTGATCTACCTGATCACCAAGCTCGCCATCTGGCTCCGAGCTGACAGCGACCTCACCGTGTGGGCGGCGGAATGGTGGGGCAAGAAGCCGGGTAAGCGGCGCGCCGGGCCCGCGGCGCTCTGGTTCTCTCCCCGGAGCGCGCGTTGCGCTCCTCCTCTTTCGCCTTCTTCGCTTCCCCTCTCCGTGTGGGACGTGGCAGGACGTGTCCAAACACTTCTCCATCCCTGAACGCAGAGAGCTGCCCTGCTCGGAGTCAGAGGTAGCCAACGTGGTGCCCTCCTGGATGGCCTGGGTCAAAATGATCAACGGGTAGCGATTTTGCGCGCTGGAGTTGGGCGACATCGGGAGCGCACCAGGATGGCTAACCCAGTCTGCGCCCACTTGCAGCGGTTCTCTGCAGGGAAGCTCTCCAAATACACCTGTTTTTAAGCTCTGGGTAGCAAAGCACAGATTTACAAGTTCACGTGTATGCGTGCCCTGTGATCATGCGTATGTGCAATTGCCCAGAAGTGTTGCTCCCTTGCAGGCGAGGGAGTGGAGCAGGTTTGGTTTGCAAACTTACCAACTTTCAGCAGCTAGGTATAAACCCTACTACCTGGGGCTGGTGGGAGGTGCAGTCGGGAACTAATTTGGCAAAGGCTGGCCTGGCTACAGCAATTTTCTAGGCACATTTTTTTTGAGATTAAGCCTATGCATTGGGCAACATGGGTGTGGCCTTTCAGCTGGAAAGCAACTGAAACGAAGCCTAATTGCTATGATAGAGAAACTGTGGTTTAGCAATCAAGGACTAATTAAGACTCTGGGCAACACTGTCAGAATAAAAATTTGTTTGCGCCACACCGAATTTTTTTTAAAAATAAGAAACACCTTGGAAAACAAGAAGAAACAACTCCCAGTGGCACTTGATTTTGAAAAGATCTCTATTCATATCCGGCAAATATTTTATATTTTGATTTGCCCCAAAGGGAAATGCCTTTATGCACATATCCGCTAACACTGTCCAAGTCACCCTTCGTCAGTCGCTGCATTTGCTGCTTAAAAAAAATCTGGGCAACCTGCAATCTTGCCTAACTTGGGCTGAGGTAGCAAGTCTTTTCCGCACAGCAACCAGCGACAGAGGAAACAATTGGTGCAGCCACAGGACTGGAAAGGGTTTGGTTTCATAGTGTGAGATCAAGTTTTGGGATAGGCCTGTGGGTTTGAGCTTGCTGTCAGGTGAATCACAGAGTTGGAAGGGACCACGAGGGTAAATCTGGTCCTATTGGGGTCATCTAGTCCAACCCCCTGAGATGCAGGTATCTTTTTGCCCAAAGCGAGGCTCAAACCCACATCCCTGAGATTAAGAGTCTCATGCTCTACTGGCTGAGCTATGTGAGTAGTGAAGTGTGTTTCTGTGAAATCAAACCACCCCATAGCCTGATTCAATACATGGCTTACTCAGAATTAAGCCCCACTGTTCTAAATTAGAAGGCTTTGTGTGTTCATCCTGTGCGTATACATGTGTATCTTAAAAACAAAACAAACCATTCTGCAGCAGAGTAGCTGCTTCCACCATGTAGTCCAGGGGTAGGGGAACTTGGTGTCACCCAGATGTTGCTGAACTCCAACTCCCATCAGCCCCAACCCACATAGCCAGTGGTCAAGAACGATGGGAAATGTAGTGTGGCGCTGTGGGTTAAACCACAGAACCATGGACTTGCTGATCAGAAGGTCGGCGGTTCGAATCCCCGCAACAGGGTGAGCTCCCGTTGATCGGTCCCTGCTCCTGCCAACCTAGCAGTTCGAAAGCACGTCAAAGTGCAAGTAGATAAATAGGTACCGCTCCAGCGGGAAAGTAAACGGCGTTTCCGTGCACTGCTCTGGTTTGCCAGAAGCGGCTTAGTCATGCTGGCCACATGACCAGGAAGCTCTCTCGGCCAATAAAGCGAGATGAGCGCCGCAACCCCAGTGTCGGACACGACTGGACCTAATGGTCAGGGGTCCCTTTACCTTTACCTTAATATCTGGAGGGCCATTGGTTCCCCAGCTCTGACGCAGTTTGTTCACTGTACAGTGGTACCTTGGGTTACAGTCGCTTCAGGTTACAGACTCTGCTAACCCAAAAATAGTGCTTCAGGTTAAGAACTTTGCTTCAGGATAAGAACAGAAATCGGGCTCTGGCGGTGCAGCAGGAGGCCCCATTAGCTAAAATGGTGCTTCAGGTTAAGAACAGTTTCAGGTTAAGAACGGACCTCCGGAATGAATTAAGTTCTTAACCAGAGGTACCACTCATTTCAACAACATGGATTTAAAAAGAAAGAGTCCAGCAGTGAAAGAGAAATGTCCAAAATTCGGGTGATGGCTAACCCTGAATAACTACTGTCCTCCATTCCTGGACTTGGGGTAGAATTCAGCGTAGCCCTAGCAGCCTTTCTCAAACTTGGGTCCTCAACTGTTGTTGGCTACAACTCCCTTAATCCATGACCACTGGTACTACTAGCTAAGGATGATGGGAATTGGAAAAACTGGGGACCCAAGTTTGAGGAACACTGCAAGAAGATTGCTTTCTCAACGCAAGCTATTCTGCTTGCCTGATGGAACAATCTCCCCTTTCCTCCTCCAGCTACTTGGGGGGGTTTCCCCGATCCTCCAGAGCAGATTTGGGGGAGGTAGGAGGGCATGCAGGGGGAGGAGAGGGGAAAAGCCATGTTGCACTAGTGGGAGTCCTTGTTCTGTTTTCTGCTAACGGAAATGAGTAGTTGAATCTGGCTCGTGGTTACTATTTTAGTCACAACCCCTACGAAAAAGGAATCTACGCTCCAGTACTGGAAAGAAAAATGTATATGGAGAAAGCACGCTTTTATGGACCGTTAATCATACTGGTTGTATGTACATTTAAGGGATAATAACCCGCTCCTTTCCAGGAGGGTTAAGTAGGTAAAAAAAAAAAAAAGGTAAAATATTATATTGCTATTGTGTGCGTTTTAACGTTATTGCAAAACATACTCAAAAGTAAGACCTATTGCGTTCAATGCGAGTTACTCAAAGGCAAATGGGGTTAGGATTGCAGCCTAAGGGGGGAAATCTAGAAAAAATCTGGGAAATCACAAAAAGTGATTGTTGGAGCCAAAGGAACAGCGTATGCCAGACAATTTGCAAACATCTGTGAAGGACAAATGCTTGCATGTGTGCTTCTTGGCAGCTGTTGCCATGCTGGAAAATTCTGCTACCATCCTGCACAACTCAGAACCCTCCAAGCTGAATGTAGCTTGAAAATTGCATCCTGTCTAGGCAGGGGCATTCCTAGTCACTTGACAGAGTTGGGTACAGGCCCACAGATCTGCGTGTGCTGATTTAGATATGCATTTATGCCCACTTACGCAGATTTTCAGAGAGGAAATCCCAACTCTGGCTCTTCGACCTCACTCTGAATTACCGTATTTTTCGCCCCATAGGGCGCACCTAGTTTTGAGGGGGGGGGGAAATAAAGGGGAAAAATTATTTTTCCCCCCCAGGCGCGGGGCTGGGGCGGGGGAAGCCCAAGCTTCCCCCGACCCCAGCCCCCAGAACAGGCTGCTATCCGCAAGCCTAGGGAGCCATGCGGGAACTCCTGCGGGCTCCCCGGGCTTGCGGATAGCTTCCTGCGCACCGACGCCTCTCGCTCTCCAGGCTTCAGCGAAAGCCTGCATTTGCCCCATAGGACGCACACGCATTTCCCCTTCATTTTTGGAGGGGGAAAAGTGCGTCCTATAGGGCGAAAAATACGGTACATAGGGTGCCAGCAGGAATTTTGCAGGTCCTGGTGCTAAAGGCATAAGACAGAACTCTGCTGAATCAGCCCAAAGGCCATCTGATCTGGGATTCTGTTCACAAAGATGCAGCTGTAAACTGGCGGAAGTTGCTACACCCCTCAGTTTATTTTGGTTGCTCTTTGCTTTTCCAACACTACAATATCCTTTCGGAGGTATGGTGACCAGAACTGTACGCACAAGTACAGCTGCAAGTGTCAAGCTGATCTTAGGGACAAGTTACAACTTTTTTGCTGGAAGACCAGCAGTTCCACATTTGAGTTAAGAACTCCTTCCGTGGATGATTTTTTCCTTTTTAATTTCTCAATAAGGCCTAGAAGGTCATTTCCCATCATCACCTTTTGCCTCTGTCCCTTAGGCTCTCTTCTTGAGAAAGTTAGCTTAGGTAAGGGATCTGCCCTACATCTCTCACTGTGAAGACAGATGCAAATACCACATTGGCCCGAATATAAGCCGTGCCTGCAAATAAGCCACACCTTTAAAATTCAAGGGGGGGGGGAATAAAAAAAGACAATACCTGAATATAAGTCGCTCCCTTAAAATTGGGTTACAGGCTGAAAATTGCTGCGGTTGGTAGAATTGTAACTCCGAGCCAATTTTTGTAAGGTCACAAATTTAAGCCGCACTTGTAACTTTTCATAGTCGGAATTTGGGGGGGGGGGGAAAGGTGCAGCTTCTATTCAGGCCAATACGGTAATTCATTCAGGTTCTCTGAAGTCTCCTTCTAACTCCCTTTTGGTCCAAAGATCCAACTGCCTAGCTGGTTTCCTAATGCATTAAATGTGTTTGTTTAGTGATGCTCCTCAAATTTATTTATTGCCTCCCTTAGTATCCGCTGCCATTTCTGCAGCAATTTGTGTTCCTTGCCTTTACCAGCTTCCTTGACTCTATTCATTAACCTTGCTGGCATCTGCTTGGCCCTGGTGGTAGCTTTCCTGACGTCTGCAACTGATGCGGGGTGGAAAAATGCCGGAGAATAGGGAAATCAGCAAAAAAAACCCCCCAACCTTCCATTTTGTTTGTGGGTGTCTCTATTGGATCAAAAGCCTTTTCGTATCTAGTCAAATGCCCCTCATTCAGAGGGGAGAATGTGTTGTCTTGGTATCTATTACTTGGGTACGTTCCTTCTACATTGGCTCTTGTAACCTATAGCCAACAATGTCCCTTTGATTTGTCTAACCCAGCCTCCCCCAATCTTTCACCCTCCAGATGCGCTGTTCTTATCTGCGCTGAACCAGACGGAGCAATTGCAGAAACAGCCTCCTTATGGCTGGCTGGCTGTTGAGCTCTTTGCTTTTAAAAAGCAGTTGCAGCATGCTTGCCTTTTTGATGGTTGGATTGTAAATTGTAGACAGAGAGAGACTGCGGCCTTCTGGGGAACAATACCACAGAGGGCTGGGCCGCCTAATGTCAGGGCTAGACCCCCATCCTCTTGCCAAAATAGTCCCGAAGTGCAGTTGCATTGCAACTCTCAGATCTGTACTGCAGGCTTACATTGGCCGTGTATCAGTTTCACTAATACTTTCCAGCAAAGGTGATATGCAATCGCAGTTGGGTGAAGTGAGAGCTGGACCATAAAGGCGGCTGATTGCCGAAGAATTGATGCTTTTGAATTATGGTGCTGGAGGAGACTCTTGAGAGTCCCATGGACTGCAAGAAGATCAAACCTCTCCATTTTGAAGGAAATCAGCCCTGAGTGCTCACTGGAAGGACAGATCGTGAAGCTGAGGCTCCGATACTTTGGCCACCTCAGGAGAAGAGAAGACTCCCTGGAAAAGACCCTGATGTTGGGAAAGATGGAGGGCACAAGGAGAAAGGGACAACAGAGGACAAGATGGTTGAACAGTGTTCTCGAAGCTACAAACATGAGTTTGACCAAACTGCGGGAGGCAGTGGAAGACAGGAGTGCCTGGCATGCTCTGGTCCATGGGGTCACGAAGAGTCGGACACGACTAAACAACAACAACGAAGCCAGCCAGTTTAGCCAGCCAGTCAGAGCCATTCCCAGGTTGTGGCCGCTGTCGCATTCTGACAGTTTCTGGGAGCCACAGGTGAGACCTGAGTGCAAGAGGGGGACCAAAGGTGGACAAAATACCCCAAAAGATCATGATATGTCCTCTACCAGAGGTACTAGCCTTTTCCTAACACCCCAAACACCAGAATAGGCCATCAGATACCCTCAAACGTATCCTGAATACATGTCTTCCACCTTGAAATTTCTCTGCTGGGTGTCAAGGGCCTTTGTGCAAATACAATTGCATCTAATCTTAATTACCCAAAGGCCAATGAGGACATCACATAATCACAGCATTTGTTTTGTAAGCGGCAGCCAAGGCAGGGGAGTAAGAGGCAAGAATCGCCTCTTTGAATTCTTTCTTTGCCTTTCCAGGGACTATCCCTTTGGCAGCAATGGAAGCTTCCCTTGAAATGCAGGGAGAGAGAACTATGTTTCTCCTCCGAACTCCCTACGATCCCCTCCTGCAGCTGCTCTTTACATAAACTAAAAAGCGTGCACGTTCTATTTATTTATTTATAAAAAATATTTGTATACCGCTGCCTCATTTTTTAAAAAAATTGAAGCGGTTTACAACAATAGCAACATAAAACTGCGCAATAAAAATGCCATTAAATAGTAAAAAAACCAAACATCCATTAACCATTGCAGAAGGATATAGTATTTACTGCCTTCATGGACCTGACAGAATAGAAATATTTTCAGCAGGCATTTAAAAATTGGCACAGAAGCTGTCTGCTGAATCTCCATTGGCAGGATGTTCGACATGACACTAAAGACCCTGTTTCTTGTTGCAAAATGAGCCTCATCAGCTTGGGGAACAACCAACAACAGCGCTCCTGCAAATGATCTCAGACGGACACAATTTTGCTGAGATTCCTGCATTGGAGGGGCTTGGACTAGATGGCCCTCGGAGTCGCTTCCAACTCTACGATTCTGTGAACTTCACAGGCTATATTGCTCTTTCAAAAAAAAAAAAATGCTTCCTCCATGTAAAAAAAACCCCAAAATGTCCTTTTATACCAGAAGGGGATGAGTTCTACAGTGGTACCTCGGGTTAAGTACTTAATTCGTTCTGGAGGTCCGTACTTAACCTGAAACTGTTCTTAACCTGAAGCACCATTTTAGCTAATGGGGCCTCCCACTGCCGCTGCGCCGCTGGACAATTTCTGTTCTCATCCTGAAGCGAAGTTCTTAACCTGAAGCATATGTAACCCGAGGTACCACTGTACTACTATATATTTCCATCAGAGAAATGTTATGTGACCCCCGAGCCAAGGAGATAAGTAACTATACAACCTTTAGAAGATATCTGAAGTCAGTCATGTACAGTGGTACCTCGGGTTAAGTACTTAATTCGTTCCGGAGGTCCGTACATAACCTGAAACTGTTCTTAACCTGAAGCACCACTTTAGCTAATGGGGCTTCCCGCTGCTGCCGCACCGCCGGAGCACGATTTCTGTTCTCATCCTGAAGCAAAGTTCTTAACCGGAAGCACTATTTCTGGGTTAGCGGAGTCTGTAACCTGAAGCGTATAACCTGAAGTGTATGTAACCCGAGGTACCACTGTATAGTCTTCTCTTCAGGGTTAAGGGTTTAGGTCACAAGCAGGGGGTTTTGTGTGTGTGTGTGTGTGTGTAAGTGAGGGAAATGTGGGCTGACTCCTTGTCTCTGGAGTGCAGTCCATGACTGTGCAAACGGTGTTTCGTTCGCCTTCAGACCTATGTGAAACAATTGAGAGAGCAAACACCTACATGGTATCTGTTGCTAAAGAGAAGCTCAGGATGAAGAAAGCGATTTAGCAAGGAATCCCTTTGTTTGCCTTGTCGCTTGCAATTTCTGAGAATTTGGTGCGCACAGAGTTCTTTCTGTTGATGCAGCAAGGGAGCTTAGTTTGTGCAAGAACACAGAAGTTTATGTTGCGTGGAGTTGACTTTCCTCCATTGCCTACAGATAAACTGGATCTTGCTTGGCCAAAACCGCCTTATTCATTCATTCATCCATGTATCTATCATCTATCTATCATCTATCTATATCTATCTATCTATCTATCTATCATCTATCATCTATCTATCATCTATCTATCTATCTATCTATCTATCTATCTATCTATCATCTATCTATCTATCTCTATCTATCTATCTATCTATCTATCTATCTATCTATCTATCAATGAAACATATCCTGCTTGCTTCCTGGGGATCTCAGGGCAGCTAAGAAGCCACGATACGAAAAACAGCACTTCGGCAATAAATTATAAGGTATTCCCCAAAGAATGAAACCCCCCTATAAAGAATGAAAAGCTCAAACTGGAAAGCATGTGTGTGCCTGCTAATGAAAAAAAGAGTTTGTGGAACGTTTAAAAGGCAAAAAATGTTGCAGTTTAAACCAGGGGTAGCCCATGTGTGATGTCCTCAGATGTTCCTGAGCTAAAACTTGCATCATCCCTGACCAGTGGCCATGTTGGCTGAAGGGATTGTAACATCCAGCAACATCAAGCCAGCAGCACATGGGCAATGTCTTGTGGAAGCATTTATGGTGTAGATCAGGGGTAACTGACATAGTGCCCTTCAGATGTTGCTTGACTACAAAGCCCATCATCCTTTTGACTACAACACCCATCATGCTTGGCCGATGGCCCTGCTGGATGGGGCTGGTAGGAGTTGGGAGTCCACACTGGCTACCCCTGGTCTAGATGAAGTGGACAGTAGCCCATGGAAACTGATTTATATAATAAATCTGTTAAGTCACAAGACTCCTTGTTGTTTTTCCTAAACCAGTCTAGCAAGGGCTACTCCAAGGGAGTTTGCCCTAAAGAACAAAACTGCCTTAGCAAAAACAAACACTTGCTGCCTGCCGAAAAAAACCAGCCTGTACCTGAATCAGCCAATTCAAGTTACAAGAAAAGAGATTCCAGCTAAACATGAGGAAGGACTTTTTGACAGTAAGAGCTGTTTGACAGTGGAACAGACTCCCATGAGAGGTGGTGGACTCTCCTTCCTTGGAGGTTTTCAAGCAGAGGTTGGATGGCCATCTGTCCTGGATGCTTTTAGCTGAGATTCCAGCATTGCAGGGGGTTGGACTAGATGACCCTAGGGATCCCTTCCAACTCTACAAATCTATGATTCTGTGTTGCTACCTTCCAACCACAATATTTATTAGTATTCTTCCTAGGGATAGTGAGTGCAATGATCTAAATTTGTATCTTTGTGTGTGTGTGTGTGTGTGTATTTCTTTTTTCATTGTATTACTTGCCTTTTATTTCTTTAATATGTTGCTGAAATGTGTTGATATTATTTTTTTAACAATAACAACAACAATTTATTTCTACCCTGCCCATCTGGCTGGGTTTCCCAGCCACTCTGGCTTTCAAAAGAACATTAAAAACAGAATAAATCTTCAAACATTGAAAACTTCCCTAAACAGGGCTGCCTTCAGATGTCTTCTAAAAGTCAGATAGTTGTTTATTTCCTTGACATCTGGTGGGAGGGTGTTCCACAGGGCAGGCACCACTACTGAGAAGGCCCTCTGCCTGGCTTCCTGTAACCTCACATCTCGCAGGGAGGGAACCGCCAGAAGGCCCTCGGAGCTGGACCTCAGTGTCCTGGCTGAACGATGGGGGTGGAGACACTCCTTCAGGTATACTGGGCTGAGGCCATTTATATATACAGTATATTATATATATAATATGATTTTTTGGGTCCCACCCCCATATAGGGGTGCGTGCATGCACACAAAACCTCACCAACCAAAGTTGCCCTGATGAAAAGACACCCCTCTAAATTACTGCATTCCTTCCTTCCGACAGAAAAGGAGCTGCCTGGGAAAGTTGTCTGGGTGACGGGAGCCTCCAGCGGAATCGGCGAGGAGATGGCTTACCAGCTGGCAAAGATCGGCTCGCCGCTTGCGCTCTCGGCGAGAAGGGAGAACGAGCTGGAGAGAGTGAAAAAGAAGTGCATCGGTAGGATTTCGTTATCCTGAAAGCTTGCCTTTTATTTTGCTTTTAGAATATCTGTGCCTGCAATCCCCCGCTGCAAGTGGGAAACCGTATTTTATTCATGGCAGAGATGATCCGTTGGGTCCCTTCCAACGCACCTGCCCGTCAAGCAGCATCATAAGCTGTTATGTCAATCAATCAATCAATCAATCAATCAATCAATTTCCTTTATTCGACCGATAGTCAGAAATAAAACATTACACAATAATTATAAACTATAACATCATAGGGGTACATAAATAAGGTAGGGTTAGGGTACTAGACCTAGATCATAAGCTGTTATGTCAAAATTGGCACATGGGCTTTCTCCCCCTGCCCTGGGCCACTGTTTTCTGTATGCTTGTGCATGATAAAAGCACCAAAAGAACCCCGTTTTGCCCATCTTCAACACCCAAGGTTGGTGGGGATGGAAGTTTGCTTCCATGTCCAGATATTTAGGACCTAATTAGTTAGGTGCAGGGCTTTTTTCCAGCCAAAACATGCCAGAGCTCAGTTCCGACATGTCTCAGGTGGGTGCCATTGCAGCTGAAGAAGGAGGCATTCTTTTTCTAGAAAAATAGCACTCGGTGAGGGTTTTAAACACAAACACAAGCATATTGAATTGTGCCTGGAAGCAAACTGGCAACCAGCGCAGATAAGGCCTCCCCTTGAAAATTCTTAGGATTTGCCTTGCCCCTGAATATTAAACCAAAATTTGGGGGGGCATTCTCATCCCACTTCTCCCCTGAAACATATAAAAAAAATTGGGGGGGGGGGTGAATACAGCAAGCCTGCAATTTATGCACATTTAACTTGTGTGCATTCAGCTTTATGTGCTTGGCAATAAAATAAGAAGGGGACAGAAAGGGGCATCCAAGAAAAAAGCCTTCAGCGATCCCACCTCTCTTTGCACCCAATGTGTTTTGACTTTATGCAATTTTGGTTTTAGGAACAATCCATTACCCCTGAGTAAGCTGGGGGCTTCCTGTACTTGAACCCAGAATGATGGTTTAACCGCTCTTTTAACTGGCAACCAAATGGTTTAAATGTTCCATCCGTTGAACCCTTGCTGAGCTTGAGCTAAGCAGCGATGTTGCCTAGTTGTTCTGCTGATGCAACACACCCTTTGTTCCTCCCACCCACCTTCCCCCATTATTAAAGCATTGCCAAGTGGGGGAGAGGTTGTCAGCTACTTCTAACAGTGGCATCTTGCCACAAAACGGGGGTTATTGTTTCCAAGGTCACAGTGATGGGCAGTTTACCTGTGGCAAAGGTTGTAGTCTTGCAGTGCCAGAGCCGCTTTTGCAAACCAAGCACAGCCCACGTCATATTTGCTCAGCAAATGAAGGAAACAAGGTCCATGCCAATTTTGCTTATGGAGAACATTTAGAGATTTAATCATTAACAAGTCCTATTAGATGTTGTCCAGGGCTCCTGGATTCCAGTGTGTAACCGATGGAAAGGAGAGATCAGGTCAAATGGATAGACAGCATTTGAACGTCACAGGGGTCATTTTGCTTGCAAAAATACGAGGTCCCTGCATTAGCCTTCATGATTATCCATTAACTACGCAGTTTACAATAATTTGTTCTCTGTGGGTGGGGAGGGGGAGGCTGGCCTTGCAGCAATGTAGAGCATTAAAAAAAATGCAGAGCTGATCAAAGGGTTCCTTCATGTGCCCGCCAACCCGTTTGCAAACCCTGAAAATAGCTGCATACAGTTCAGTATAGAAATAAATTGAGAAACCTTTGAAGGCTGATTACCGTATTTTTCGCTCCATAAGACGCGGCCAGTCAGTCCCTTCTCCCTCCTCGTAGAAAAGCCTGCAGGAGCCGTGCGCTCCTTAAAGGGTGCGCGGCTCCTGTGGGCTTTTGCAGGAGGTGGGGGAATTGCCATAGTCGCATGCAGCCTCTCCCGGCCGGAGGGGCTGCGCGCGGCTAAAGAAGCCAAGAAAGTCCCTTCTGGCTCCTGGGGAAAAGCCCGCAAGAGCCGCGCGGAGCTTGTGTGCAGCTCTTGGGGGCTTTTCCTGCCTGCCTCCCCCCTGCATTAGCTCCATAAGACACACACACATTTCCCCTTACTTTTTAGGAGGGAAAAAGGGCGTCTTATGGAGCGAAAAATACGGTAGGTGTGCCTTATGGTCCGGTGCGCCTTATGGAGCGAAAAATACAGTATGTTTTAAGATGGGGGGAGCTTTAATACTAAACACCCAAGGACTCCTTTCCTGCAGAAAACTAAACCAATATACTAAAGTGTATTAATTTAACCAGCGTATCTTTTGCGTTCCCAAGTCCTGTTACAGCTTTTTGGAATTTGAAAGCTGGAAAATTTAACACGCCTTTCTGTCCTGGTCATCATTTGGACAGTGCAGAGCTGGTTTGACCAATAATTTAAGGCCGCTCCCAATGTTAGCATGACCTGCCAGAGGTCATGTGCAATCTGCATGGTGATTCTGTGCGGCACAGGCCATGTGAGCGCCTCTTGCATCCCAAGATCTGTGGGGCTAATGAAACAGAAGAGGAAGGATTGTTTACCACTGTTTCTAAACGGTTCCTCTTCTTCCTTCTTTCCTCTCCCCGGCTTAAAAAAAAAAAAACACATTTAGAGATCAGCAGCCTCACTGACAAGGATATCCTCATTGTGCCACTTGACTTGACTGACAGGAGTGCCCACGAAGCGGCGACAAAAACTGTCCTGAAGCATTTTGGAAAGGTAAGTCGGACTTTCCTCAGTGGATTGGAGGGAGAGGGAGGAGCCGCAGGGGCACCTGCCTTGGCCGCAGTTTGCAAAGGGGCAGAAAATGGGTGTCAAAGGTCATTTGTTATAAAATGTGGAGCAGTTTGGCATTCTTTAAGCTGGCGCATGAAAAGCCAGCTCTTCATGAGATATCCAAAATTGGTTTTAAAAGCTGTCATAAGTAGCATGAGGGGGCTGCTGTTGTAGAAACTCGAACCCAAAGCCCCTTTTGGCACATGGAACTAGTCATGCAGTTGGGATCCTGAGTTCAGTTTAAAAATAATAAAAGTATTTATATCCGGTACAGTGGTACCTCTGGTTACGAACTTAATTCATTCCAGAGGTCCGTTCTTAACCTGAGCTACTGCTTTAGCTAATGGAGCCTCCCGCTGCCGCAACACCACCAGCGTGTGATTTCTGTTCTCATCCTGAGGTAAAGTTCTTAAACCGAGATACTACTTCCGGGTTAGCGGAGTCTGTAGCCTGAAGTGTTTGTAACCCGAGGTACCACTGTATTTATATATCAGAATTTGTACATTAAAAGCACTCTGACGCCTTGTGGAAAAAAGAAAGTAACTTTTTGTGGTTAGGAAAGTGACAGGGAAATGCACTGGAAAGTGTGGGATGAACAAATATTTTGGGTGAAGATGCAGAAATGCCCCGCAAGCTAACAAGGATGTATGCTCATTGCTGTTTTATCTCCCTGCCAAAACAAATGCTCAGTTAAGTGCAGATACCGTCTAACCTTCATGCAAGCTTTGCGCAAACAAATCAGAATGAATGCTCAATAAATAAGTTTGTTAAGAGGGAGATAGTAAAAGCACAACTTCAGGCAATACCAATGAGACGGAAACATGGAAGGTGCCTAAAGAAGCCAGGGTGGCTATCTAAAGAACTTTTAACTGAGTTAAGATTAAAAAAGGATGTGTACAAAAAATGGAAAAGGGGGGAAACCACCAAAGAGGAATTCAAACAAATAGCCAGCACGTGTAGACACAAAGTCAGAAAAGCTAAAGCACAGAATGAACTCAGGCTTGCTAGAGAGGTTAAAAGCAACAAAAAAGGCTTTTATGGGTATGTTCGTAGCAAAAGGAAGAACAAAGAAACAGTGGGGTCACTCAGAGGAGAAGATGGTGAAATGCAAACAGGGGACACAGAAAGGGCTGAACTCCTCAATGCCTTCTTTGCCTCAGTCTTCTCCGATAAAGAAAACAATGCCCGACCTGAAGAATTTGGAGCAAATGATTCAGCAGAGGAAACACAGCCCAGAATAACTAAGGAGATAGTACAAGAATACTTGGCTAGTCTAGATGTATTCAAGTCTCCAGGGCCAGATGAACTGCATCCAAGAGTATTAAAAGAACTGGCAGATGTGATTTCAGAACCACTGGCAGTCATCTTTGAGAATTCCTGGAGAACAGGCGAAGTCCCGGCAGACTGGAGGAGGGCAAATGTTGTCCCTATTTTCAAAAAGGGGAAAAGAGAGGACCCAAATAATTACCGCCCAGTCAGTCTGACATCAATACCAGGGAAGATTCTGGAGCAGATCATTAAGCAAACAGTCTGTGAGCACCTAGAAAGGAATGCTGTGATCACCAATAGTCAGCATGGATTTCTGAAAAATAAGTCATGTCAGACGAACCTGATCTCGTTTTTTGACAGAATTACAAGCCTGGTAGATGAAGGGAACGCAGTGGATGTAGCCTACCTTGATTTCAGCAAGGCATTTGACAAGGTGCCCCATGATATTCTTGTAAAGAAGCTGGTAAAATGTGGTCTTGACTATGCTACCACTCAGTGGATTTGTAACTGGCTGACTGACCGAACCCAAAGGGTGCTCATCAATGGTTCCTCTTCATCCTGGAGAAGAGTGACTAGTGGGGTGCCACAGGGTTCTGTCTTGGGCCCGGTCTTATTCAACATCTTTATCAACGACTTGGATGATGGACTCAAGGGCATCTTGATCAAATTTGCAGATGACACCAAACTGGGAGGGGTGGCTAACACCCCAGAGGACAGGATCACACTTCAAAACGACCTTGACAGATTAGAGAACTGGGCCAAAACAAACAAGATGAATTTTAACAGGGAGAAATATAAAGTATTGCACTTGGGCAAAAAAAATGAGAGGCACAAATACAAGATGGGTGACACCTGGCTTGAGAGCAGTACATGTGAAAAGGATCTAGGAGTCTTGGTTGACCACAAACTTGACATGAGCCAACAGTGTGACGCGGCAGCTAAAAAAGCCAATGCAATTCTGGGCTGCATCAATAGGAGTATAGCATCTAGATCAAGGGAAGTAATAGTGCCACTGTATTCTGCTCTGGTCAGACCTCACCTGGAGTACTGTGTCCAGTTCTGGGCACCACAGTTCAAGAAGGACATTGACAAACTGGAACGTGTCCAGAGGAGGGCAACCAAAATGGTCAAAGGCCTGGAAACGATGCCTTATGAGGAACGGCTAAGGGAGCTGGGCATGTTTAGCCTGGAGAAGAGGAGGTTAAGGGGTGATATGATAGCCATGTTCAAATATATAAAAGGATGTCACATAGAGGAGGGAGAAAGGTTGTTTTCTGCTGCTCCAGAGAAGCGGACACGGAGCAATGGATCCAAACTACAAGAAAGAAGATTCCACCTAAACATTAGGAAGAACTTCCTGACAGTAAGAGCTGTTCGACAGTGGAATTTGCTGCCAAGGAGTGTGGTGGAGTCTCCTTCTTTGGAGGTCTTTAAGCAGAGGCTTGACAACCATATGTCAGGAGTGCTCTGATGGTGTTTCCTGCTTGGCAGGGGGTTGGACTCGATGGCCCTTGTGGTCTCTTCCAACTCTATGATTCTATGATTCTATGATTCTAAGTATTTGGGACAGCCCCTAGGATTACCTAATTCAGCGTGCTTATTTTCCTTTTACTTAGTAAAACAAAGCTGAAAAATTTGCAACTTTGCAGTTGGTATCTGTCTTTTGAAAGGGGAATTCCCCACAGAAAAGTCAAGTTTCGGGGGTTTCCCCACCCTGTATCCTTACAAATGCTTAACTTTTTCCCTCTTGTTCCCAAAGATCGACGTCTTGGTGAACAACGGCGGCCGTTCCCAGCGCTCCCTCTATGTAGACACGTCCGTCGATGTCTACAAGGCTATCATGGAGCTCAACTACATTGGCACCATCTCCCTAACGAAATACGTCCTGGACCACATGATACAGAGGAAACAGGGGAAGATTGTCACCATCAGCAGCGTGATGGGCATCATGGGAGCTCCCTTGGCCACCGGCTATTGCGCCAGCAAACACGCCTTGCAGGCAAGGGTTCTCTTCCGGCCTTCGACTGCTCACAGCTTGTTTTGGAGACTCTTATCTCTGCCATGGACTCACTAGGTGGCCTTTGGCAAATGACTCTCTCACAGACTTGGTCCCCCTTCCCCAGTGGCGTGCGGTCAGTGGACTAGGCTAGTCCCCTAAATGTTCCCCTGGTACCTCGTTCCCCAAGCCCAGGAAGCTTCTGCCCAGCTTAGGGAGGGAAGTGTGATGCTCATGCGTGCAACATAATAATAATAATAATATTTTATATATATCCCGCCCTCCCCAGCTGAAGCCGGGCTCTGAGCGGCTAACAACAATAGAAGTAACACAGCATTCTAAAATCAATTCATTCTAAAACCAATTCAAAATCAAATTAATGGCAACCATTGGGCTAGAGTTCTGTGAGGATTACCAAAGGAGTGGGTCAGACTGTGCCTTGGCCAAAGGCTGGGTGTAACAGCTCTGTCTTGCAGGCCCTGTGGAAAGATGTCAAGTCCCACAGGGCCCTCGTCTCTTGTGACAGAGCGTTCCACCAGAACGGGGCCACAGCTGAAAAAGCCCTGGCTCTGGTTGAGGACAGCCTAACCTCCCTGTGGCCTGGGACCTCCAAGATGTTTTTGTTTGAAGACCGTAAGGTCCTCTGTGGGACATACCAGGAGAGGCAGTCCCCGCCCCACAATCACCTTCGCAAGCTGGTGCCTCTGGCCCTAACTGTTCCCCTGTGAACATTTCACCGCCCTGCCCCAAACCGTGATAGATGAGACAACCGTGGTTTGTAAGGAACACAGGGAGCTGACTTATACCAACCTAGTACTGTCCACCCTGGCAGGCAAGGGATCTCCACGGTTTCACACAGGGGTTTTCTCCCAGCCCTACGTCCAAAGATGTTGGGGATTAAATTTGAGACCTTCTACATGCACAGAAAATGCTTGGCCACTGAGCTATGGCTCTTGGTGCATCCCAGTGCAGGTTATCTAACAGATTCCGTTCTGTTTGAGCTTGGGGGAAGAAAGCTGGTACTTTTAACTGTCAGGCTCTTGTTGTTTCCCAGGGTTTCTTCAACTCTCTCCGACCTGAGCTCACTGATTATCCTGGGATAAGTATAATTAACATCTGCCCGGGGCCTGTGCAGTCACAGATCATACAAAACGTCTTCACTGAAGATATTGCAAAGGTAAGAGAGGTTGAGATGATTAAAGGGCCGTGTTAACTGGGATTAGAAGAGGCCGTGAAATCAAAGAAATCTGCTGTGTGCAGAGTTGGATATCACCTAGAGTTGTCACTAAATATTTATAAAGCTAGTTTATTAAGTAGTTTAACCTAGAAGCCTCATTGAATTGAATAGGACTAACCTCTGAGCAGACATGGTTAGGATTGCACCGCAAAACGTTATTCCTCATAAATTAATAACTCACCGCTTATTAATCGAAGCCAGAACAACAACAACAAAATCACACAAGGTTCTTCATGAATGGATTCCAGTCTCTAGGTGGCTTCATATTATCCTCCTTGGAAGCACAATGGAAATAAAATATTTTTTTAAAAAAGACCCGCAGCATCTTGTCTGACACCTTCCAGGCAAAGAAGGTACAGCCGTCCCAGGACTGTACCACTTCAGGACACGGGTGGGGCAATCATGTCTCCGAATGCTCCCCCACATTTCCCCCCCCCAAAGGTGCCTACACATATAGGAAACTTGCAAGTCTAGAACAAGCTTAGGTTAGCCAATGCGATGCTCTCCAAATACAACTCCATGCTAGGGGGAGTTTTGTGTTTTTGTCAAGTGTTCTGTGCGGTGCTGAATTTCGTGTCCCATCTATGTTTTTTTTAAAAAAGGAGTGGGTTTTGAAAGGCCAAACACAGTAGCCTTCACAGAGGCAACTCTGGTCTGCCGCTTGCACAGATCTTCTTTTGTCTTGCTGGCTATTCTGTAATCCTCTGGCAAGGCCAAACTCTTATGTAGTCATAGCCCGTAAATCCAAATTGCTCTGGCTGGCCTCTCATCCACTTTTGTTTTTTAAAAAGCAAGAAACTTTCAGGCTGCAAAGCTGTTTCTTCTTAAAATGCAACGGAGCACCAATCGCTCGCAGTGACTGAATTTATGATTAATGTGCCTGAACACTGTCCAGATAAGTAAGCCTGAAAGAGTTCGTACCAAGCCTTTTCAGACAATATCTCAGCTCAAATAAGCCAGGACATTGTTAAGGTAGCTTTGTGGCCTACTCAAGCTGCTCATAAGATAGTGATCCAGTTTAGGGGAACAGCTTTTTCTATTAACTCGGAGTCACACAATCTAGGCCTCTTTCCTCATAAGCCCCTGCCCCCAACTCAGGATAATTCTTCCCATGAATACTTGACACCCCTTTCGGCTGTCCAGAACTCTCCCCGGCTTTTCGGCCCCAGGTCTTCACACTAAGGCAGGGATGGGAACACAGGGATTATGGGAGTTGGGAGTACAACAAGGTCTAGGGCACCAGAGATTCCTTAACCGTGTCCTAGAGGTTGCCTTCAAAGATTTATGACACACACAGACTTTGTTAGAAAGATGAACAAGCCTTGCTGAGCAAGCACACAGCCCCTTTGTTTACGATGGGGACATAAAAACCAGATCTTTGCTTACTAAGATGAGAGATTGTTTGTTTTATAACGATTTACATTCCGCCCCTCACCATTAGCGATCTCAGGGCAGGTCAAAACAATTTAAGACGCAAAGAAAGCAAAACAGTACACTTAAAAAATCATACCAGTCCATCTATTAAACACGACAAAGATAAGATTGTCCAAATGTGGTCACTGTAATAAATTCATCGGGTGTACTGTGAGTTCTTGCTTGATTAAAACGCAGCATAAATGGGCAAGGGCAAAATGCCACATTTTCTACTCTTAGCACAGATACAGCCTTCTGAAAGTGGACTGGCATATTGAACTGTGTCCCTTTTACGCTGATATGGTTGCATCAATGCCTCCATCTTGGGGGCAGCATGGGCCAATTCCCATCCAGCTCACCTGCCTCCTAGCTCACACCTGGCACAGGTGTGGCAAACCTATCTGGCCTGGCCAGTTAGATCTTACACTAAGGGGGGTGGGAATTATAATTTATCTTAAAAACCACTGTAAACAGTTAAAACGGTTAGTAGGATTGGAATAACACTTGCAGTTTACTGGTGAACTTCGGACAAAATGGAGATGTAAAATATTTGGATTATTATAAAAGATGCAGGAGGAAATGACTAACAATAGGACCCACAAAGGGGAGGAGGGATGTTCAGAATATTCTATGGAATCTTGCTTTTAAGTTTTATGTTGTATATGTGATTGTAAAACGGCAATCTGAAAAATCAAATACCGTATTTTTTGCTCTATAAGACTCATTTTTTTCCTCCTAAAAAGAGGAAATGTGTGTGCGTCTTATGGAGCGAATGCAGGCTGCGCAGCTATCCCAGAAGCCAGAACAGCAAGAGGGATCGCTGCTTTCACTGCGCAGCGATCCCTCTTGCTGTTCCGGCTTCTGGGATTCAGAGTATTTTTTTTCTTGTTTTCCTCCTCCAAAAACTAGATGCATCTTATGGTCTGTGCGTCTTATAGAGCAAAAAAATACGGCAAATAATTAAAAAAGAAAGATCTTATGCGGCAAACCACTCTGTGATCCTCGGGAGATCGCATGCTCCCTCTCCAGCTTACTCTCTTCCCTAACCCCCTGCTTTCCCATCCAGGCAAATGCAAACGTTGGGGATCAGTCTCACAAAATGGAAACCGGCCGTTGCGTGCGACTAACACTGATCAGCATGGCTAACGATATAAAGGAAGCCTGGATCAGCGACCATCCATACCTGGCAGTCTGTTACCTCTGGCAATACACACCTACCTGGGCATGGTGGTTGTTGAACCGCCTAGGGAAGAAGCGAATTGAGAATTTCAAAAGAGGAGAGGTACGTCCTTCAAGCAAGAGCTGTTCTTATGTCCTGTTATCACTCTAGCCCAGGGTTTCGCAAACTTGGGTCTCCTGCTGTTTTCGGACTACAAGTCCCATCATCTCTGACCTAAGGATGATGGGACTTGTAGTCCAGCAACAGCTGGAGATACCCAAGATTGGGAAACTCTGCTCTAGCCTATTCAGCCAGAAACAATGTGTGTTGAAGGGCTTTGAAGGCTGAGTCTTCATTTGCCCCCTTGCAGTGCATTGTCTCAACCCACTTTGTGGCTGCTCGCTGCTCATCCTCTATATGGGCCGAAGTGTTCAGATCAGTCTGCTGCACGGCCAGGGAAAAAACAATGCTGTCCAGGGTTGTAAAGACTGCGGAGAGAATAATTGGGTTCCCTCTTCCCACCTTCGATCAAATCTATGCTGCCAGGTGCCATAAGAAAGCGGCAGAGATAGCGCAGGATAGTACGCACCCTGGAAATGATTTCTTTCAGCTTCTGCCTTCTGGAAGAAGGTATAGGGTTCTAAAGGCCAGGACTAGCCGCCTGAGAAACAGTTTCTACGCAAATGCAATTCTGGTTCTAAACGCAGCATAAGGGGTCTCTATAGTATAGTGTATTTTATAGTATAGTGTATTTTATAGTATAGTATTAGTATAGTATAGTGTATTTTAAAATGGGGTTTCAGAGTTTTTAGGGGTTTTTATAGTATAGTATAGTGTATATTAAAATGGGGTTTCAGAGTTTTTAGGGGGTTTTGAACGTTTTAGGTAGTTTTTCAATTTCATTGTTCTGTATGGGACAATGACAATAAAGATATCGTATATCATTTTATTGGAGGGTTTTAAAATGAGAAATAAGCAGGATCCGGTTTCATGCTGTTTGCCAGAAGAGGTGGAAGAAGCAGGATCAGAACAAAAGGCATCCTCTCACATCTCTGCCTTTGCAATATTCATTCAGGTTCCCAGAGTGTATTTTCAAAAGCTGTATGGGGAGGAAGAGGGGAGGGGCAGGTGGTGGCAAAAGCTCTGGCCCAACTCTTTGGATCCTTCCTCAAGTTATGCTCTCTTAATCCCATGATGCATTAAAGCTGTTAGGCAGTGAAAGTGGTCCTCTTTCCTACAGCCCAGTTGGAGGAGGGTTAAAAAAATGTTTTTGTTCTATGTAACCCACCCAACTGACTGGGTTGCCCCAGGCACTCTGGGCGGCTTCGAACAAATATAAAAGCATAATAACATTTTAAATATTTAATCAAACATTAAAAACTTCCCTATGCAGGGCTGTCTTCAGGTGTCTTCTAAAAGCTGTAGACAGATAATTTATTATGGTCGGAGACCAGCTTATAAAAGAGCCAGTGTGGTGTAGTGGTTAAGAGCGGTGGACTCGTAATCTGGTGAACCGGGTTCGCTTCCCTGCTCCTCCACATGCAGCTGCTGGGTGACCTTGGGCCAGTCACACTTCTCTGAAGTCTCTCAGCCCCACTCCCCCCACAGAGTGTTTGTTGTGGGGGAGGAAGGGAAAGGAGAATGTTAGCCGCTTTGAGACTCCTTAAAAAGGGAAAACAAAAAAAAAAATTCCTTCCAGTAGCACCTTAAAGACCAACTAAGTTAGTTCTTGGTATGAGCTTTCGTGTGCATGCACACTTCTTCAGATACACTGAAACAGAAGTTGCCAGATCCTTCTATATAGTGAGAAGGTGAGGAGGGGTATTACTCAGAAGGGTGGTGGGAATGGGTGATTGGCAGATAGCTGTGATGAGCCTGTTGACGACTCTTAACGACTGCAATAGGTCTTACAGTGAAAGGCGGGATATCAAATCCAAACTCGTCTTCTCTTCTTCTGTATATTTATCTCCTTGGCATCTGATGGGAGGGTATTCCACGGGGTGAGCGCCACTGCTGAGAAGGCCCTCTGTCTGGTTCCCTGTAACCTCACTTCTTGCAGTCGGGGAACCACCAGAAGGCCCTCGGAAGTGGACCTCAGTGTCCGCGCTGAACAATGGGGGTGGAGATGCTTCTTCAGGTATACAGGGCCTCTCCTTCGGGTATACTTAAGTATAAATGAAATTAAGAGCAATCTGGACTAAGTTGTGCTTTTTGTTAATTGCAGGATGCTGATATTTCTTACTACAAAAAATCTTCCTAAAGGAGCATTACATTCTCCTTTTCACCAATACCAGCATAAGGAGGAAGAAGAACCCCTGCTTTAAGTACACATTCTTTTTTGAGGATAAGGAATGACATTATAATACGTAACCCATACCTGTTCCACTATAGTCTCTTGAATAAAAAATGATTTTATAATGCTTGTTGATACTGTAGTGTGGTTGGCCACCAAAAACCTTTACTACCTGGCCTTCCATGGTGCTATCTTCTGCTGTATGCTAGGGGGACCATTCAAATCTACACCCCATTCCAGCGTCTTCTCAGGCCCTGCCTTAATGTCTTTAGTGACTCATTTACTGGTTTTGCATCTTGCTTCATTTCAAGACCTCAGGATACGAAAAAGAATGTTAATATATGCAGGTGTCTCTCTCCAAACAATGCACTCTCAGGAAAACGTTTGTTAGGCAAGCGCTTGCATAAAGTCAGCCATTTCCATTGATTCCGATGGGGAAATTTCTAATGTGTTCCTGACCATGGAATTTTCACCTCAAAATGATTGGGGGGGGGGGCACTGGAAAACCCTCTGAAAGCTTGCGAAAGGCAAACAAGGAAGGGTGGGTGGGAAAGCTCTCTATAATTGTCCAATCCCCCTTCCTGCCTTGTTCTGGTGAAATGGCTGCTATCTACCAGCAAAACACAAATAAGTAAGGCTCGTTTAAGGCTGCTTATTTGTTTAAACAGGTCTGGCTGTTTGGATATCTGAATCTGCAGTGTGTATAACGAGGTTTGGATACTAATTCCTCGTTTTTGGATGAATTTTTGCATAACGAGCGTTTGGATAGTGGGACCTGCAGGTACACAAAAAGGGCCAAGCTTTTATCTACCACCTCCATTTTCTTACTGAATGCTACTAAGGCAGTGCTGTGTTCTTAAAGTGGTTTTCACTATATTTACATTTATAAAGAAAAGTACTTTGGCAGCAGTTAGATCTCATGTTGACTTTTAGCCTGGCTTTCTCCCGTGTGGCAATGAGATCCAAAGCTGCTTCAAATTTAAAAGATTAATTCAAATGAGCCTTAAACATGGCTTGATTCTAGTTAGTAAAAACTTGATTCTAGTTAGTAAAAACAAAGGTTCACAAGCTTACGCATTGAAGCTGGCTTCTTTCTGCTTTTCATCATCAAGGCTAGCCGTTCAAACAACGCGGCAAGCTGCTGTTAATTAGAAGCAGAAATTTCAGAGCTCCTTTCTGTAGGTGTGCAGGAAGGAAGGGGGAGGAGAGAGATTGCATGAAAGGGGGCGGGTGGTTTGGGTTGCTTTTGAAGCCTCCTTTGTCCTTTGGCTTTATAAATGGGACACCTAGTAAGTCTCATGCCAAAATGTAAGTGGAAGAGCAGGATGGGAAGATACTGAAAGTTAAAGGACAATTCAAACTAATGCTAAAACGAAGCAAAACGAGGTCGGAAAGCCTTTTCTACCCCCCAGAAATCCAGATGTTCATTTCCATGTTCTACAGCAGTCATTCTAAAGCACTCTGAGGCAGGAAATATTACATGAGATTTGTTTTTTCACCTTGCAGGGTACAGGTAAAAACTTGGGTTTCAAACCTCTCCTTGCTTATAGGAATTTTGGTCCCAATGATTTCAGTGTTATCTAGAGATGGGCACATTAGCAGAGCAAGCTCTTCCACTTGCCAGGCTTATTGCACCATGAGGCTGTTTGCACCAAAGTAAGAGTATCCGACTTGCTATATTTGAAAAGAACTCGCTGCAGGCTGAACAGATGTATTATTGAGTGTTTCTTCAAGTATTGCTTTGACAATGCAAATAAAGCTATACAATATAAACAAGTGATAAAATCCAAGTGTGGTCTTTCAAAATCGGGGGGAAAGCTTTCATCCTATGTACATTTTTGTACTAACCTGTGGTTTCAAAGTACGTAAGCTGTGACCTGCCTTCTAATACAAGTCACCCGTCAAGCTACTGATTTTTCATTTAAAAAAACAACAACCTCGCAGAATACATCAATGAGCTTACTGCCTGCTTTTAAGTCTTCTCCCAGCATCTCCCTCCATCAGCCCAACAAGGACCAGAGGTTCAGACATCACTGGGGCTGAAAGAGACACATTCATAATATTCCTGCCAAAAAAAACGGCCTCTTCTGCTGCCACCGACATCTTTGGCAACTTAAGTTTTCCTTGCTGCAAGAGTCAAGAAAATTAATGCAGTTTTTCTTTAGGAAACCAAAGGGCCAAGGGCCAAGTTCTAGAGCAAAGGTACATGGAGAGGTTCGCAGGAATAAACTGGGTAGCCCAGGGGAGGATCTGCTGCTTGTATGGTCAGGTTCCTCAAGAGGACAGGATGAGCTTGGATACTGTAGCGTTCCTCGTCGTCGTTGGTGGCATAGAGCAGCTCCCAGGAAAGGTTTGCCCACTGCCCTCTAACAGCTTCGCTGTTCAGTTTCCCCACTTGCACTAGGAATTCCTGAAGGGTGAGGACTCTGCTGGTATAAACTCCCTGAAAGACAAGGCACATACAGTCATACCTCGGGCTACAGATGCTTTGGGTTGCGCACCGCACTGAACCCGGAAGTACCGGAACAGGTTACGTCCGGGTTTCAGCGCTTGCACATGCGCAAAAACACTAAATTGCGCTTTGCGCATGCGCATAATCGCAACCCGTGCGTGCACAGGCACGGCGCTGCGGGTTGCGAATGTACCTCCCACGGATCATATTCGCAACCCGAGCGTCCACTGTATGTGGGAAATCAGCGCTCTTGTGTATTGCTGACAGCAGATTCTGACCCATCAGAGGCATGTCGTTGGAATGGGGAGGAAGGCCAATCAAATATTCTAGAGTTTAGTGTGGGGGACACTTCAAAGTAGTGTGGGAGATGGTGACGGGGTTGCAGAGTGAAGGACCATAGCTCAACGGTAGAGCATCTGCTTTGCATGCAGAAGGCCGCTCGTTCAACTCCCAAGATCTCCAGGTAGTGTTGGGAATGTCAAACCCTGGAGAGCCACTTCTAGTCGGTGTACACACTACTGAGCTAGGCAGACCAAACTCTATATAAAGCATATAATAATAATAATAATAATAATAATAATAATAATAATAATAATAAATTATTTATACCCCACCCATCTGGCTGGGTTTCCCCAGCCACTCTGGGTGGCTCCCAATTGAATATTAAAAACACAATTAAACATTACTAAACCCTAAACAGGACTGCCTTCAGATGTCTTTTAAAAGTAGGAGAGTTGCTTATTTCCTTGACATCTGATGGGAGGGTGTTCCACAGGGCAGGCGCCACTACTGAGAAGGCCCTCTGCCTGGTTCCCTGTAACCTCACTTCTCGTAGTGAGGAAACTGCCAGAAGGCCCTCGGTGCTGGATCTCTGTGTCCGGGTTGAACAATGGGGGTGGACACTCTCTTTCAGGTATACTGGGCCAAGGCCGTTTAGGGCTTTAAAGGTCAGCACCAACACTTTCAATTGTGCTCGGAAACCACCTGCTCAATCACCTTGGCCCAAGAATGGAAGATTTGAAACTGGGCAATAATTGGCCAGGTCTAAAGATGTTTTTTTAAAAAGTGGTTTAATGACTGCTTCTTTCAGCGGGTCTGGGAAGGCTCCCCCGCAGAGAGAAGCATTCACCACCCTGCAGACCCCATCGCCCAGCCCTTCCTGGCTCGCTTTTATTAGCCAGGATGGGCAAGGATCAAGGAGACAGGTGGTTGGTTTCACTTGTCCAAGCAGCCTGCCCACATCCTCGGAGGTAACAGATTGGAACTGATCCCATATAACATGACTAGACAGGACTCCAGCACTCTCCTGCCCCGGCCCTGCTCCCAAATGGAGTCTACCTCCTTCCGAATCTGAGCGACTTTATCTGCAAAAAACTTTGCAAAAGCATTGCAGGAGTTCTTGGGGTCCCTACCAGGCTCCGGTGATGAAGGTGGTTCTGATAGATTGCGAACCACCTGAAAGAGTCTCCTGCTGCTGTTTTCTGCAGTTGCAATAGAGGCAGTGAAGAAGGTCCTCTTCGCCATCGCCATTTGGTAGGCTCAACATTGAGCCTTAACCCGTGTCCAGTCCGATTCAGAATGAGTTTTCTGCCACCGGCGCTCTAGCCATCTCAACAATTGTTTCATCACCCTCATCTCCAGGGAAAACCATGGAGCAATCGGAGGGCGCTTCAGAGCCAGACAGTCAATAGCCCTGGTTAACTCTGCATTCTGGCGGGTCACCAGGAAAACAGCTGAAAGCCATCAACATGAGATAAAACATCCCCTACCATTCTCTGGAAGCCATTTGGATCCATTAAGTGGCGGGGGCAGACCATCCAAATCAGTACCACCTCCCTGCAGAGGGGAAGGGTCATTGTGAAGTCCAGTTGCACCAGGAAGTGATCTGACTATCATCCATAGAGGTGAACACCAGGTCTAAGGCATGTCCACAGCTATGAGATGGGCCAAACGTATTTAGGGAGAGCCCCATGGAGGCCATGCTTTCCACAATGTCCCAATCGGCCCCTTGTAAGTTCGTGTTGGCATGGATGTTAAAATCCCCTAGGTAGGACAACCAAATTAGGTGTCTCCAGGAGCACATCCACCACGACCTGAAGCAGCTCAGGCAGGGAATCCTTGGTGCAGCAGGGAGGTTGGTACACCAAAAGGAATTCTGTACTGCCCCTATTGCCCAACTTCCAGAACATGCACTCAGAAAACTGGGTCTTCCCAATAGGACACCTGGTGCAAACTAGTGACTTCCTAAAAATCACTGCAACACCCCCCCCACCGCCCACATGACCTAGATTGCTGTGCGTAAGAGAAACCTGGTGGACAAGCAGCGGCAAGGACAGGCCCATCTGCTTCATCCAACCAGGTCTCTGTCACACATGCCAGGTCAAGTCCTCCATCCACAATCAGGTCATGGATGGCAGTGGTCTTATTCATCATTTACCTGGCATTGCACAGCAACACTTTCTGGTCATGTGGGTTTCCCTTGCTGATTCCAGTATCCTTCTGGTCAGGGCCAGACCTGGAGGCAGGGATGGTCCTCAAACAACGACTAAGCCTGCCTCCTCGGTAATGACACGGTCCTACATTCCTAACAATGAGCGTGTCCCTACCCACTCCACAGATGGAAACATCTGCTGAGTCAAAGTGCCCTTCAGAAGCAGAGGAACATCCTTGGATACAATCCAAGACCATAAAATACCTTACAAGCTTATTAACTGAGTAAAGAAATTGGTTGTTTCATGCCCCCAAGCCAGTTACAACAGCTGAATCATAGTTTTGGATTCAATTAATGGATTCGTTGTCCAATAACTACATCTAATTCAAGCACATTGATTGGGTCTAAAAAGTTCTTTTGAACTGTTTTTAATTAACACTCCTTAAAAAAAAAAGCAACATTCTTGTGCCTTGCAGCAAAATTCATGCATGAAAAATAGAAAAACCACTTACCATATTAGGGTCATGCCCCAAGGAAAAAAGATATGGCTTTTCTCGTAAAACAGCTTGCTGCCACTTTTCTTCAGACGCCAGTCCAATGTACCAGTCATTCTCATATTCTTCAAGACAGCTTAGCAGCTCTCTGAAACTTTCCACTGGTCCCAGACTTGCTTGGTCAACCAAAAGCTTAACTGTGTATCTGCAAGATAAACCATATAAGGACCAGTGAACAATATGTAGATCTATAAAGCTACATAAGGAAGAATGCCTATAATAACGCCACCCTGCGAACCCTCACGTGTGGCTGGAGCCACAGCTAGATTTGCCTAGGATTAATTATGAGCATAACATGCATTAATCACACAGTAAGGTTATGTCTGCACCGGCTGATTTGGAAAGCAAATTACTTGCATGTAGCTTGTTCAGCCTTCATGGTTTCCCTATCCTGTCTGGCAGTAGTTCCTGCAAACACTCTTTAAACGCTCTTTGGCTAGACTGCACATTAGATGGTAAGAGGGCTACTGGATCAAAACCAATTTTTGAAGAAATATATTACAGCTTTCTATCCAAGCAGCCACAGAGGGCGATTGCAGCTGCTCTGCCACAAGTGACTTGACCAACTCATTTACTGAATGGTTCTGTTTTAAGTAAAAGAAAAAAGATATCCTTCAGCATGCAGTCCATTCTATAACTTTTCCTGATTAGCATTCTTACTCATGGCTTCTTAAAATGTAAAGGCCAGAGCCTCGAGAACAGCTCATGAGCCTTTTAACGATGCCCTTGTGATTTCAGAGTCCCGCCTCACTCAAAGAATACTGGAATCTTGTACATTTCTCCAAGAGACACACCCTTGGTTTTTATCTCCAGTGCACAGTCTAGATTTATGCAGTCCATGGTGTCCCCAGTAAAGGAATGCACATTCTTTTAAGGTTTGTTCAAGACTGTATGTCTGACCAGGAAATGTGCACAAGTGATTCTTCATGGACAGATTATGTGCATTCTCTATAACCCATGCTGAACGTGCACAGTGGCACATTGGTGATTTGGCTCACAATACTATTAATCTCTCTGTATGTTTGTATGTGAATGCACAACTTTATAGTAGGAGTGGCTAAGGGCCAGTCTGGAGGCCCAATGCAACCCAAATCCATTTTTTCTGCTCCCCCAAAAACCCCATTTTTGGAGGTAAAAGAAAAAACACAGCACAGTAATAGCACAGAGAGGGGGCAGTGGAGTCCAGAACCCAATGCAGAAGCAAATCACCCCATCCCCAGTCATTGTTTATTGAATTGACATCCTGCTCTTCCTCCCAAAGGAGGCCAGGAAGGCAAACAAGTGATAAACAAAAGATACCTTGGAAACAATTGCAATACAGATACCGGGCCGAGTTCAAGGTGTTACTGTTAGTATAGCCCAGTCCTCGCTGGACTGGTCATATTGTGCGGATGCCTGATTATAGTCTTCCAAAGCAACTACTCTATTCCAAACTTAAAAATGGAAAGTGTAATGCTGGAGCACTGCTTCTCTACTTGAAAAAAAAAGAGGGTAAAACTGCAGAAGATAAAAGCGGAAATCTCTCATAGGAGCTGTAAGGCATGGCCTGATTGAGATACAGAAGGCTGAAAGTGCTGAGCTCTAGAAAGAGGAAAATACAGTTGTTTGGAAGTTAGAAGAACAGACTGCAAGCCCATGCTTGAAGAAGCATAGGGCTGTAAATATTATGTTTTAATTCATCTATAAGTTTCTGCAAGTGAAGATTTTGAATGTTAAAGTCTGGACATTTGTTTTAATTTCCGATAAAGGGTGCCAGTCCTAAATATGATTTGAGCTTCTTAGCTGCGCTTTTGCTACCCTTATTTCAACAGTTTCTTGCCACGGTTACCTGAACACTTTTAGGGTCAGCTGAAACAGCTCCTGCTTTGCCACCAGCCAGTCCAAACAGACTGACCAGGGGAGGCCTCCGTTGTAGGCTCTGAATATGTGGCCAGGCGAGGGAAGAACATCGTCTAACCCAAACACGGCAATGTAGCAGGACAGGGCACACTTGACGTACAAGTCTTTCAAAGCAGCATCTTTAATGATGTCCTCGAGTAAACTTGAAGGGTTTTCCTTCAAGTGGAAGAAGTCCAGCTGGCGAAGTACAAAATGGTACCAGTCTTCCGGGAACTTCTGCTTCATTTCGTAAAGTTTGGCCACAGGTAAGGGTACAGTTCTCCACTCTTCGGGAATGCTTAGCAGCTCAGAATAAGAGTTGCTAAACTTAACAGGGGGCAAATCCACCACGCCCCATTTCCCCCCAGTGTCTACAGCAGGAAGACCAAGGACAACAGGTTTGTAGAGTTTATTGACACTGGGGGCCTCTGGCAGTTCGGTGTCTGTGGTGTGTATTTCGACTGAACCTGGGAGAGAAAAGAAGGGTCTTGGTGTGCTTCCTCGCGATGCCATTTTGGGTCCTTTTTTGCTGGGTTCATCATCAAAAAGGTTGCTGTCGTCAGTCCACTCATCTATTGATTCCACACTGAGGTGGTCATCATTTTTCCAGGAGTCTGGACTTTCTACTGCCTTGCTTAAAACTTCAGGTGGCTCCACTGAAGGCGACTTATGCTTGGATTTGGGTGTTCTTTCATGTGTTCTGTGTGTTTTTGATTTCTTATAGCAGTATTGGACTAGCACCCATAGGAGGTTTTTCAGAAAATCGTCTTTCAACTGCCTCCGGTTGTCAGGCGAGTCAATAATTCCAGACAAGACGTTCCTGGCATCTGAATAGAGCTTCACAGGAAGAACACAACAAGGTGTTAAAATATTTAAAAAGTGATGGTTGAGGGAGAGGATCTTCCTGTGCTCCTCGTGTTCAAAGGCCGTCTCAAACATTTCATCTACTTTGTGAGCTTCAGTGGTATGGCAAGAGGTTTCCTGCAATTCTAACCCCTGAAAATCAAACAGATAAATTTTCTTTAAAAAAAACCCTGACTAGGTATTCAAGTACAGAGTAATACACTGGCTCAGTTTAGATGGTCATTACAATCATAGTTTCTGCAGGCCCGCTTCAAGCCATGGTTTTAAGGGCAGCGCTAACCAAAAATCACCTGATTTGAACATCACAACAAACATATGGATGGAGTAGGGATGGGGAACCCATGGCACTCCCAATACTACAACTCCCACCAGCCCAGCCAGCATGTCCAAAGGTCAAGAACCGTGGGAATGTAGTGCCACAACTTCTGGAGGGCTACAGGTTCCCTCCCTTCAGCTTTAATGGGACACAGAAAGCAATGTCTTACAGCAAGATCATCTGAATGAATATCAGCTTTCTGAGCCTGCAAGCCCTGCATCATCATCAGTGTTTATTGTTATTGGTTCAATTGTTAAGTTTTTATGACTAATTCTACTCCTTTTTATACACCTTGGGCACTCTCAGTGGAAAGATGGGGGGAAACACACACATGCATATGAACAATGAGTTCAGTTGGCTGAGTGCTTATCACTTTGGAATAGAAAGGTGCCAATTCATGGTCTCTACATGGGTCTGGTTTAGATCTGCTTTTAAATAAGCCACATGCTCATTATATACACTCAGGGAACTCGTTTTCATTCTAGTTAGTGAGCAACAAGCTGAAACCACAGCTTTTCTCAAAATGCAAGCAGATGCATTCAGTCTCCTCCTAGCAAGAGCAGGGAGTGATGAGGGCATGATCCTGAAGCTCACAAAGGCCCATCCATGAGGCCTGTTCGTGTCGTGAGAAACCAAGGTTTCAACCACACCCAGTTGTTAAGGTTTTTTTTTTGAATGGAGTCTCATTATCTCACAAAGGAATTCGCCCGGGGCATAGGAGATCGGCAAGTAATTTAAAATTTTTTTAACCAACCTGAACAGAGTGACGAAGACCTGTCAACTTCTAAGACATACAGTGGTACCTTGGTTTAAGAACAGCTTAGTTTATGAACAACTTGGACTAAGAACGCTGCAAACCTGGAAGTAGGTGTTTTGGTTTGTGAACTTTGCCTTGGAAGCAGAACATATTCCGCTTCCTGTTGAGTGTGTTCCATTTGTAAATTGAGTCCCCCACTGCTATGGGAAAGCACGCCTTGGTTTAAGAACGCTTTGGTTTAAGAACAGACTTCCGGAATGGATTAAGTTCGAAAACCAAGGTACCACTGCACATTATGTTGAGTCTCAACAGAGCTAAATTTCCTGGAGGAAGAGAGATTATTACGATAGAGGAGGGGTGAGTGCTGTGTGGTCAAAAGACTCCTACTCTATGAACTATATAGGGTTGTTTAAGAGAAAGGGGGGAAAGGCCCTTCTAACCTACAGTGCAGCACTAGAGAGCAAGCACGGTGTGTTTTTCTACCTCAGGGCAAAACTGGGATAGTAGCGATGGGGTGTGTACTGAAATTGAGTGAGCAAGCATGTGTGGCTGCTTCTCTGTCACCCCCCCACCCACTGCTGAGCATTTGTGCAGGCTACTTGCCTGCCCCGGCTGCAAGTGCACGCATGTGAGCATGAGCTGGCATGAAACCCTCCAAAGGGTGGTGGCCTTTGGGCGGAAAAAGGTTAGTCACCCCTGAGAGACAATGGAGTGTGCATCCGGGGGTGAACTCAAATTGCTGTGTTAGCAGCACCGAAGTGACCTCCCTGGGGTGCAGCCTGGGCTGCCCAGTCGACAAGACCCCTCCTCTCGGCCTCGCTGATGTAGCCCAAAGGAAAGCACAGCAAGACATTTGACACCAACTTAGCTACAGGAGTCCGCAGAAGGAGGCATACAAGGCACCATCCAACTGTCGTAGCTCCTGAGCCTTTGCTTCTCCTGAAGATATCCTGCAAGAGTGGGGATTTACTGCAACATTTTGTTGCTGGTTGAACTCATAAAAACATGCTTCATTCTTTCCCTTGAATTGGGATTTTTGGGGTGGGGGTGAGTCTCTCGCTAGCCCCCTCTTTTTTTTGCACTTCTGCAAACTTAAGGTTTTTCCAAGCCGGTAGGTATGTCCCCTCCTGTGCATGGATATAGCTATTTTAAGCTATGTACGCAACACCACACGTCTCTAAACATTGGAAACAGAGGGGCAGGGCAGTAGAAAGATGGTCAGAAGGCAACATATTCAATCTAAAACATGCTAGCAAGAACGGTTTCCGAGCTGCAGAAAGGCTAAGCAGCTTTCTGAATGAATCAGACACCTTCGGCTGGATTCACACTTGCCATTCTGGGAGCAGAAGCACAGACACCCACCACAGGCTCCCCTTAGAGCAGCTTTCGCCAAGCCGGTACCCTCCATATGTGCTGGACTGCAACTCCCATCAGCACCAGGCGGCATTTTGTAGTCCAAAACATGTGGAGCACAAGTTTTGGGAAGGCTGTGCTACAGGAAGAGGGGTGTTTTTGGCTAGTTTTCCTTCCCACCCACATTACAGCCCCCAAAGCTACTTCCTGGGCTGTTCTGAAGGGGCCTTCAACCCTCCATGTAGGTCCTGCAGAAGGAAGAGGGAAATTCACAAGATTCCTCTACCCTACCTCAAGGGACTGGATAGTCCCGTGAAAAAATTCTGCCCCCAGATAGTCTGAATCCAAGGCCCGCACATGTAGCGTGTTTTCTTTTTTTAACTTTACCCCTCCTTGGGTTACTCTAGCAGATAGTTCGCGCACCATGAAAATTAGAGCAACTTCTACTGACTGCCGGGGGGGGGGGAGCTACTCCTCTGCCACAATGGTACCAGATAGGCTTAGCAATAGTCACCTTGATATTAAGACAACAATAAGTGAAGCCTCTTTCTAACACAAGGATCCATACCAGTCTGTCTTGGAATCGGCACAGGTAGTGAGAGCCAGGTGAGCAAAGCCCTTTTGAAAAAGACACACACACAAAGAATTAATTTTTGCTGCAGGATTGCTGAACGGCATTTTGGAAGGGACCCTGAGGGACATCTAGGTCAACTGCCTGCAATGCAGGAATCAAGGCAATGGTTGTTATATTCACAGAAAAGTGGGGTTAAAGTAACAAACTAAATACATCAGACTACATCATAGCCATAATCCTGAAATTGCTTACTGAATCTCAGCTGTACATGACCGCAGCTATCACACTGACATGCACAGTTTCTACAAAGACACAGCTGCATGTGGTTACTATTTCCCTTTTTTATATATTAAAAAAGGTACAGTGAGAAAAATAAAAGGACAAACCCTGACCCAAATGGCAATCCTCGAAAATAATGGAGAGATGGGGAAATTGTTGTGTCGACAGGTTACAAACAGATTCTAGCTATGGGCGTTTGGAGACGCATGGATGTCATGAGTTTCTGTTGAGGTTTTCTGCTTTGAATGGGTTGTTTCCATTAGTGGATACAGTGGTGCTGAACGGATCAACAAAATCTCACCTTTAATGATTACAGGAAAGGGCTGCCACACTAACAGCAATTGTTGAGGAGAGACTTTTGGCAGACAAAGCTCTTGCAGTCACCCCAGCATGGAAGAGAGGAATCGGCTCTGCACAACTGTTTGTGCACAACTATTACTTGCAACTACACTCTTAAAGAGAACATTACTGAATCGAACCAAACCTATTTTGTCGTAGAAGCAAAACTACTTCCCCCACATAATTGCAGGGGTTTGAGATGTGTCAGATGTCGGCTGACTGCATACCACTGATTACTAAATTATCTCAGCTGGCACAGTTAAAACTACAGAGTTTCAGAATAAAGCAAGTGCAATCTAAGAAACCTGCCATTACATTAGTTAAAATTTAAAATAGCCTTTTCTATCCTGCTGAGCTAATAGAGTGCATTCTCTTGCTAACATTTTTGTAAAGGTTTCCTTAATTGTGCATAGCTGCCAAAACTGATAAAATACACCTTAACCTTAAAACATAAAGTGATATCCTGCCAAGACATGTCTTGTCAAGGCCTCGCCCATTAAAGACCAGGTAATTTTTTTCCTGATAATTAATTTTTAAAATCATTTAAATCCCCAAGGCATACATGCCCTAGCACAGCACTCTCCAATGTGAGCCAAAGAGGTTTCCTACTGCATTTCTCCCCTTACCTTTGAAAATGTCTAACTCATCAACCCTAGTAACAAAGAATAGTCTTCTTACATTGCACCTGCTTATTACATCCATCTACCGTTATGAGAAAATCATTTCCCAGATCTGGTAACCCCTATGGGATTGAACCATAACCCACATACCCAGAAGCCTCCATTCAGCTATAGCAGCCTTTAGAGGCCACAGCTGCTACAATCAACTGGAGGCTTCTGGGTATGCAAGGTCAGATTCAAACTGGCCTCATAGCCATGTAGTTAGGTCAGTCTTCAGCACATGATAAAATGTGATCTAATGAGTGACAAAGTTGTTTTGAAGCTTACTTACCCAGGCTACCATTGGATAGAGCAGACTGCAATGCAGTAGTCAAACTTGGAATCATTTGCTGATAGTATATGGTATCAGGACATATGCAGGCCGTCACACCCACAGGTCCCGGCCAACTTCGGATAGGTCTTGGAAAGCCAATCAGAAATATTGGGAGACTGAAAAGGGGCAGCAAGGGGGAAGACAGAAGTGCAGACAGCAATATGAGGGTCAGTACAACTGGAAAGAAGACAGTGTTGAGTGTAATCAGGGTAGCAGTGGACTTCCGGCGTTGCTTTTTCTCTGTCCATGATGTCAAGAGAACAGTAAGTGCAAACTGCAGTTTTGAAACAAACTGAAACAGTCGATTCCGGATTATTCCGACCTAGCAGGACAGAAATAGCATATCATTTTTTCTTTAAATTGTAGGCTCTTCTACAGCACTTTGTATTGCTAAAGTTGTTGGAATGCCCTCAGAATATAATTATCAAGCTTGAATTGGTTGTCACATGGTTTTCTGACCCTAACTCTGGTTTGAATCAAAATAGGAGTCTATTTGGGAAGGAATAGGGGAGGGCTGAAGGGCAATAGCACGTTTCATAAGATTTTTAATTATTATTATTACATACCACAGGCTTCTAAATGTCTTAAAAGAATAAAATGATACAAGTATTAAAATACAATTTTACAAATAAAAACAAACAAACTTTCATACATGTAGTAGTTTGAAAGCCCAAAATGGTCCAGAACATGGCTGCAATGCTAATTGGAGTATGTAGGTCAGATCAAATACCATCTGTCTGGGTTATCAATTTATCTCAAGAGCTACTCTGTATGGCCTGGGACCAGAGTATCTTAAGAACCACCCCACACTCACATGAGTCTGCTGCAGTGCCACAACAGAGAAATCTCTGTACGACGCTTTCTGCTTTCAATTTTTTGGCCTCTACTGGGGGTGGGGGAAAGGCATGAGGCACAGGACCTTTTAAATGGTGGCACCTGCTACAGAAACTTTCCCTGGCCCCACTACTGCTTGCCTTTTGGTGAGCAGCTAGGACTTAACCTTCTCCAAGAGGCAGGTCTGACCTTTTAAAAACAGGTTTTGACAGTGCCACTGTTTGATACCAACTCTGACTTGTTGTTCTTGACTTGTTTATTTTTTAATTGGCCTTTTAATAATTTGCTTTAATTTCTGCTTACTTGGTTCACCACCTTGGAGATATATATATATATATATATATATGAAAGTATATATATATATATATATATGAAAGGAGGAATAGAAATGCTGAAGGAAGCTACAAATAAAATCAGACTTACCAGCAAGAGCCTGATTCCCATATCAATGCTTCTATTCCACCAAAGATCAGTATTGAACACCAGCAACTGCACAGTTGACACTACCACCATATCCAACAAAGCATGCTCTGTATCCTGCCAGACCTGGAACAGAGATTACTTTATTGACTTACAATATGTTCATCTCACTCCTGACCTGAAAATTTTAATACTTAAAATAAAAAGGGCTATATTCAACGCTGCAGCTCCATCTGTGCAACGGACTTCTGTGTGCACCACAGAACTGTGCCTTCCTCACTTGTATACTACAGCCCCCTCGTGCACCCTAAAAATCTGCTCTGGAGACCTAACAGAGGAGATTTTGGAGGTATGTAGAAGCACATGGGAACGAGAGGAAATGGAGGCCCATTAATAGTAATAATTTACCCTACCCATTTGACTGGGTTGCCCCAGCCACTCTGGGCGACTTCCAACATAATATAAAAACACAAGTGAACATCTAGCATTGAAAGCTTCCTGATACAGGGCTGCCTTCAGATGTCTTCTAAAACTCAAGATAGTTATTTTCCCCCTTAACATCCACTGGCATCTAATGGGAGGGCGTTCCACAGGCCAGGTACGGCTACCAAGAAGGCCCTTTGCCAGGTTCCCTGTAACTTTTTGCAGTGAGGGACGGCCAGAAGGCCCTCAGAACTGGAACACTGTTCATGCAATGTTGGATACAACCCAACATTATTCCTTTGTTGTTGTTGTTTTGCAGGAGTTTCTCAAATGTTTTTGGGTGCCTGACCACCAAAGATCTATTCAAGTGTCTTTTTTAAAAAAATGCTGCCTAAAATTTACTGGTCTTTCCTCTGTTTGCCATTTTTGTCTCATACAGTAATTCTCATATTATTATAGAAGCTTTTTAAAAAAGGGGTAAAAGACTCCTGGACGGTTAAGTCCAGTCAAAGGTGACTATGGGGTTGCGGCGCTCATCTTGCTTTCAGACCAAGGGAGCTGGAATTTGTCCACAGACACGCTTTCCGGGTCATGTGGCCAGCATGACTAAATCGCTTCTGGCGCAATGGAACACAGTGACGGTAACCAGAGCTCACTGAAACGCCGTTTACCTTCCGATCACAGCGGTACCTATTTATCTACTTGCACTGACGTGCTTTCAAACTGCTAGGTTATAGAAGTACTGCCTTAGGCTAAGAACAACATGTGCAGTCCACCATGTGCTTGTTTTGTGTGACTTGCTCTAATTCCAAGAATCAGGTTTTCAATTAATCTGGAACATTTACTCACGTCCTGAGGAAAATAAAATGGGATTGGGCAATAGAGCATTGGCAGAGTCAGACAAACAGAGCCCATAACGGAGAGCAAGAAATTACTCGCACCAGCTGCTCCCACTGCCAGCTTTTTTCGTATCTCTCTCAGAATTCAAAGTTCAGACCATATAATTCCCCCATGTTCTCAACAGCACATCCAAAATGGTGATAAACATTGGGGGGGGGGGGAGAAGAGAAAGAAAAAAGTAGCAAGAAACTCAGACTTGGCAAGCTGAATTCTGCACTAGATAATTCCATACAAGACCATGGCAATATTCCAGACACAAAATACATCTAGATTTAGACACGGTACATCAAACCAGTAAGCTAGAGTGAACCTTGGCTAATAATAGAAAAAGCACTTTATAAATAGTGCTCTATTAATGCTTTCCAAGTAGTCAAAATACTTTGCATGCATTATCTCAGTAATCCTTACAAACAACGTTAACGCTGGCCAGTCTTTTACCCTCCACAATACACGACGGTATCTGCGGCAGAGAACAATCCCTTGCCTAAATCCAAACAATGACTTAGGTCAATGTTACCTAAGAATTCTTTAACTAGAGATACTTAAATTTAAACTTGGGGCCGTGAACATACAAGTCACATTGTCTACCACCAAATTACGTGGGTCGGAGACATCCCTTATTATGAACAAATATCCCCTTTCAGGAACTGGAAAATGTAATTCTCACATCCATTTGTTATTCTACCTTCCCTAAAAATTAAGTGGTTTTCTTCCATGGAGCTTTTTTTTTTTACAAAATTCTTAAAAGTTACCATTCTAAAGCCTCTTGAGAATCCAATGGAAACATATACAGATGGAAGATGATGCAGAGAATTGTCTAGGGAAAGAAACGCTATCATAGCAAATGGAGACACTGAAATTACAAGAGAAAAGAAATTATACACAATGTTTTTCCTCATACAAGAAGTATATACATAAGGGGCATGCTTCAGAACGGAGATTTTGCAACCATGATCTACAGAGTTTTGTCTATTTGGGATTCCCTGGGAAGCTGGAAAGAAGGCAGCAATGAATGTTCCATTTACTAAGACAGAGTTCAACACAGTGAACTTAAATTTGTGCATGCAGGTAAAAGTGGAATTATATACTTAATGATTATCAGGCCTTTAAAAATCGTTTACACTGATGTTATGTGGCTCTCAAGCGGCTGACGTTCTCTAGGTTGACTCTCACTGGTCCCAAGATCTTATGAAAGGCCCAGATTGGCTTTTATCTCTGGCAAAAATGCAAGGTGTCTACAGGATAGGTGTCTATGTTCTAACATCTCTTCAAAATTGAGTGGGCAGACATTCATCCCCCATTAGAAAATGCTTAACTGCGACCTTAGTGTTGTGCTAACAGTTTTGACTTTTAATAACTGGTTCTTATTTTGTTTTAATGTCAAGCAATTTTATGTTTCATTTTGTAAGCTGTTTTGAAAATCTTATTGCAAGGGGCATTGACATAATGTCTTTGTCACTTTCTGAAGTCAGTGTAATCCAGTAGCCCTTTTGTATGATAAGACTGATCTGCCAATTGCTACACTATATACTATAATTACAGAAAAAAAATTATAACAAGTTTTTTATTCAGCAAATTGGGGAGAGGGGGAGAGAAGGGATGTTCTGAAACATTTGAAATCAGTTGTAACATGTCAAATTACGGTAGATATCCCGGTCAATTGCCTTTGATATTAAAACCTATTATTTTTCATTGCTTCATATGCCTTAAATTCAACAGTTCTGCGCTAGATAATGGCCAATTCAATTCTTCTACTGTATTCTGAAATTCAGTACACCAGCTAAATTGTATTTTATTTGAATGATTAATTTAGGTAGAGAATCAGATTGTTGTTGTTGTTTAGTTGTGTCCGACTCTTCGTGACCCCATGGACCAGAGCAGAGAATCAGACATTATCTCCTAAATGCCTTCTTCTAGATTGGCACTGAGTTAGCGGACCCTTGGTGCTCCAGATATAGTGGGGACTCACTTCACTCAACATGGCAAATGGCTAAGGATGATGGTAGTTGTAGTCTAGCAACATCTAGCGGGCCACAGGTTTCTCACTCCTGCTTTAGAATCTAAGAATGACCATTAAATCGAAGCTTATTTTTAAGGGAGAACTCAGCAATTCAGTATATTCCACAGAATGTGGCATTTATAAAGGAACACTTATTCAGTAAACCCTCAGATCATTAAGATTTAAATGCCTTGCTCCACTTAATGTGGGTTATTTTGGAATGTACGTGTAGAACATTTCATGAACTTTCTTCAGTCTCCAGCTTATACATAATACAGAAGGCTGCAGACTCTCTTACCTACAGCTAGCAAAACCCTTCTGAGCACACCAATTTTCTTAAGCCTCTTTTGTTTCTCCACAAATACATTCGCAGTCATGACATCCTTTGGATAAAACGGGTTTCGCAACATTCCGAACAGGTACACGGCCTGAATCTGTCCAAGAATCCACGTCGCAAGGAGCAATGCCATCAGCAAATAGCTCACAACAGCCTGGAGGCTGGTTTTAGAAAACGCCTGAGGACCCAGGAAGGAGTGCAACAGGCCAGCTTCCAGGAGAGCCAGAGTCAATGCAGTCAAATAGAAAACAAATTCCCGCCATCCAAACTGGGTCCCACAACAGGCAGGTGCCTTTATAAACTTGTCGGAGGCTAAGAAGTTGATCACAGTGCACTTGAACGCAAACCCAATCTCTCTTAAGTTAAGACTCAATGCAAATCCAAATCCAGTCATGAAGAGGACGACACCAAGCGTGCTGGGGATGAAATAAGAGGCAACAGCTGTTCCCACAGAAATCAAAAACATGAATAGCAGCCTAGAAAGGGGAGAAAAAAGATTTATTTGGTTAGGAAGAAGTCATAAATGACATCTGGAGAGTTGGGTCTATTTTCATTTTGGGAAGAGCCATACAGTGGAACCTCGGGTTACATACGCTTCAGGTTACAGACTCTGCTAACCCAGAAATAGTGCTTCAGGTTAAGAACTTTGCTTCAGGATGAGAACAGAAATCGTGCTCCGGTGGCGTGGCAGCAGCTGGAGGCACCATTAGCTAAAGTGGTGCTTCAGGTTAAGAACAGTTTCAGGTTAAGAACAGACCTCCGGAACGAATTAAGTACTTAACCTGAGGTACCACTGTACTTCAGTGGCAGAGCATGTGCCTTGCATACAGAAGTTCCCAGGTTCAATACCTGGCGTCTGCAGGTAGAGCTGGGAGAGACTCCCTGTCTGAAACTCTGGACAGTCTCTGGCAGTAAGTTTAGACAATACTGAGCTAGATGGACCAGAGGGTCTGTATAAAGCAGCTTCACGTGTTCATACCTTTCCATTCTACCACAAGCAGATCAAAGGATCAGCTTCTTCACCTACTGTGATTTTCAACAGGATGCTCCTGGTCCTATACACAATGTGATGACAACACGGCATACTGGAAGTTTGAGTTGAGCATCATATTAGCAATTCATCTCCTACGCAGTTTTGCAAACTGTCTGGAGGGTTTGCGAAACTTGCTTTGAAGCCTATGTGTAGTTTAGGGATATGCGTCTGCTGAACTGCATGGTTTTTTTAAAATAAAGAATATATTGGCACCCCAGAACCTAATAAACTTATGAGAGCATAAATTATCGTAGACTGGAGTTCACTTCAACAGATATGCAAAATGTTAACCTAAATCAGCAGATACGGTTGCAGAGGGTGAGGAATTTGAAGGAATGAATTCAGGAGGATGCAAAATGCAGGCCATTTCTTTCAAACGTCACTGTTTACAGTTCCATTAGGATAATGCTTCCTGCATCCGATTAAGAGGACTCTAGTTCATGAAAGGTTAAGCTTTAATACATGTCTTTGCCTTTAAGATGCCACAAAATAAGTTGTTTTTGCTGCAACAGATTACTACTATTTGTTCATTGCTTTTACAAAACGAAAATATTAAAATGCAGAATTTACCATGCATTTAAAAACCCATAAAACAGAATGAAGAGGAATAAATGTGTATTCTTATGCCAAACAATGATTACCTTGTGTTACTTGACATGGGTGAACCGCCTAGACCGAGCTCCAACACTTGTTCCATTCCCCAGAGAAAAAGTGCGTCCAGTGGGGGCAAAATTCCCAGAGTCCACAAGAATGGCAAACACAAAAACACAACGTGCAAAATCTGGTTTGCCAGTTTTAAAGCTGGAACATCAGCAATGAATCTGGACAAAAAATGGAAATATGTATTATTTCTGTGACAGAAGACAGGCTTTTTACATCCAGTCGCATTGCCCCACCCACCATTTCACTGAAGAGTTTTTGAGCTCTCTTATGGACTGTTTCAATATATGTAACTAAATACAAATGCTGACAGAAAGATGTTGCCCAAGATGGACCAGTAAAAAGTACTGATTTGTTTAAAAGATTATAACCTGGCTTCCACAGCAAAAAATAAATTAAGATCTTCTAAGGTGGTCACTGCTGTAGGCAGCGCATACATTTTTACCTGTGAGTGAGGTCCACTGCGAAGAAGACAAAAATGTAGAAAGGTCTCATCAGAGGAACAATTTCGTAAGTGTCTAGTGCTTGGTAAGTAGCTGTCTCTGAAGCAGTATTGACAATTAAGGAGTACTCCCCAATGCAGACTGTCACCCAACCAAAGACAAAGATCATAACAGTTCCTCCAATGTTACCTCCATACAATGAGGCGGTTCTATTAGGTAGAAGGTACCAAGTTCCTAAGCCACACAGCACCCCAGCGAGAAGTGAGTGAAAGATGATGTTAACTATGTATTTCTTGCCTGGAATAATAAATTTGACTGTCTCTGAGCCCAGACAACTAGAGAACTCCCATTCATCTTCATCCGTTAGGGTACTGTGAGTATGCACTCTTTCCACCGAAGCTGTTTTCTGTTTTGCATACAGGCTTGCTGCCTGGACAGTAACAGCTGCAACTAGCATGAGTCCTCCAGAAACAGCAGCCGTAGAATAGTCTTGCAGAATACTTAGTTGGTAGAGCAGCGTCCCCACGCCTCCCAGAAGACATGGTAGCAGGAACAGAAGAATCTGGTTCACGTAGACATAAAGAGGCGCAGGGTGTCCCAATTTAAATCGAGGGCCGCCCAAAACAGTCTGCGGAAAACGTTTCAGGAGGAATTCTTGTTTGTGGTCGTTCAGCAGAGGAACATCTGGGCCCATTCTCATTCACTCAGACCTTGAATGAATCTCATTTTCTCTGAAGAGGATGAAGGGACAAAAGGAAAATTTTACTAATAGAGTGCCATTCTAAATACAGTGGTACCTCGGGTTACATACGCTTCAGGTTACATACGCTTCGGGTTACAGACTCCGCTAACCCAGAAATAGTAATTCAGGTTAATAACTTTGCTTCAGGATGAGAACAGAAATCGTGCGCGGCGGCAGCAGGAGGCCCCATTAGCTAAAGTGGTGCTTCAAGTTAAGAACAGTTTCAGGTTAAATACGGATCTCCGGAACGAATTAAGTACTTAACCCGAGGTACCACTGTATTGATAATAAAACAGCATTTCTCCAAAAAAATGAAAGTGAAAGCCCCATTCTAAAAACCAGATTCTCCATAACCCTGATTGGAGCAACTTTAGGTCTAATAACCACCCCCTCGGGGGGGGGGCATTGGGCATATTCTACCAGCTTCTAACTCCCTGTAGTGCTTCTTGCTCAACCTCCCCTCGCACACACACCCCACTGTTTCCTGGGGTGTGGCCTCTGTCATATAATCATAGAGTTGTAGAGTTGGAAGGGATCCTGTGATAGGAATTTTCACAAGGGTCATCTAGTCAAATCCCCTGCAATGCAGGAATCTCATCTAAAGCATCCATTACAGATGGCCCTCCAACCTGTGCTTGAAAAACTCCCAAGGAAGGAGAATCTACAACCTCTTGAAGGAGGCCATTCCACCTTCACATGCTAGCAGCTTCTGGGAGCCACAGGTGAGAGCTGGTAGCCCTTGGGAAGATGCTCGACTAAAACTTCCATCGTCCCCCAATTATAGAACATGCTGAGTGCAGCTCATGGGATCCGGAGTCCAAAAACATCTGAAGGACCACAGGTTCCCCACCGCTGCTTTAGGGGAACTGTTCTGTATATTTATAATTGCATAACTGACATTACTATCCAGCAGGCCATGCAGTATCGGAGGAACAACATGCAAGTACAGAGCGGTTTCAGTGGGCTCAAGCATGACCACAAATCAAGACATCATTATCTGATGCAGAGGGGAGCCTTCTCCCCAGAAGCGTCTCACTACATGAGCTCTCTCCTGGTCAACTGCAACATTACATCTGCTTTTTCTTCTGGTATCTGTGGCCGTAGAACAAGAAACACTAACCTAGACACTCCTTAAACCTCACCTGCCTTGCGTTGCTTAAGGGCAGCCTGCTTCATTTTGAATTATCTTTTATTACTAGCAAGAGGGGGGAAAGCAAAGTGATTTTTCAAATCTTCCTACTATAATATTTAATACCTTTAAGTGACTTGGTAACCAGCATCCATTATCTTCTGCTTGGGTACCACCACAGGATTTACAAAATAAAGGCATCGTTGCCTGTTAGGAACTATGGACAAAGGCCTTTCTGAATCGCTACCATGTACCACTGACAGTCATCTTACCCCACTGATTAGTGGTTTTCATCTCCAGCTGGTCAGTAATAAAATTTAAATTTCTGCACGCAGCTAAATTATCTTAAGAGAGAACACATACTTTAGAGCAGAAGTGAAGAAGTTTAAGATGCTGCTGGACTTCAACAGCCCCAGAGGAGATATTCAGCTTTTCCATCCTAGTTTTTCATGATGCCTTACTACTCCTAGGCTTGCTTAGCAGGTAGAAGAGAGCAACAGAATGGGAATACAGGCAACCCACCATTTACGAGAGGGTTACATTCTGAGGCACCATGTGTTTAAGCGAAACTGCATATATTTGAAACACCATTGTAAAAGCCTGCAAACACCCTGCTCAGCCCCCATGCTGTTCTGGTCCTTTACTTTCTTGGGGCACTTCCAGGTTCAGTACGATGCATGTGTGCATGGTCACACACATATTGAGCGTGTGTAAATGGAGAGTTGCCTGTAATAGAACACCACACCAGAAAACCCTTGGTGACCTTGTGTCAAGGAAGAAAATTCTGTGGAATCTCCTGTGAAAACCATTTTGGGCGCCCAGGCTAAAAAGGATGCCCAAGTCCTCCTGAGAGAACCAGTGCCAGACTAGATGGACTAAGGCAAGACTTCGTATAAGACGCCTTCCAATATGGGCCCAAGATGTTGGCAAATCAGAAGCAGGTCTGGCTTGAAAGCACTTCTGGAATGTGTTCTCAGATGACGGGTGCTTGCTGGTGGCGCCATGTGTTCAGGCTGTAGTGACTGGCAACAGGGCCTTCAGCATGTTTGCACCAGCATTACGGAAGTCTGTCCCTTGGTTATTAAACAAGGACTTGGGTATTCTGTGCTTTGTAAGAGGATGATTTTATATTGCGTATGTTTAAAATGCTCTTGTTCACTGGCTAGATAGCATCAGGCAATGCTATTTTTCTAGAAAAAGAGGTGCCAGAACTCACGAGTTGTTCTTTTATTATGGCAGTTCCCCTGTACACACCTGTGTATGTATGCCTAATGACATAAATGAGGACAAAAATAAAGCTTCCTGCTACTACAGTGGAACCTTGCTTGTCGAATGTAATCCATTCTGGAAAACCGTTCGACTTCCAAAACATTCGACAACGGAGAAGCAATGGGCAGTTGGCAAAATCCATCGAAAAAATGGAGAAACGCGCCTCGGAAGCTGTTTGACTTCTGAGGAATGTTCAAATATGGAAGCATTCACTTCTGGGTTGTTGGCGTTCAAAAGCCGAAATGTTCTACTTCTGAAGCATTCAACAACCGAGGTTCCGCTGTAATTGCACTTCCTTTGACAGCATTTATACTAAAATGTGTCAACGCCTCATGTGGAAGAGGCAGGTATGATGAAGTTTGCTGCACAGTGGAAGCTAGACCCCATTGCACCACACACTAGCCCTGCTGCAAATACTGGAGAACCAGTCAGTGATTTAATTGCTCCCTGTATATTAATAACTGCATAAGTGTGTGTCCACACACACAATTGTTCTGTACCAAAAGGTGCAAATCCAGATATTGGAAGGAGCCAGATTATGAACAAAAAGTGGAAGCCTAGCTTTTAATTCAAGCTCAGGTTCAGTTGAGGTTAAGTGACTGTTTATAAGCTAGAATGTAGGCGTATTTATCAATTCAATGTTAAAACATCAGCTTTCAGTTCTTTATAAACTAGAATGTAAGCCTAACTAAGTGTACACTGAGACACGCAGAAAGGCACATGTGGGAATCACACATATAAAATATAAACTTCAAGCATGAAAAACGAAAGCCAATTTTCAAGCAAAGAGGCTTCTTGCAACTCATCTTACAGGTGTCATTTGGGGATGGATGGGGGGCAGTTTATGCCAATTCATCAAAAAGATTAGAGTGGCTTTAAAGGGGATTCAAATTCACGGGGATTCAGAATCAAACACTTTACCCACCTGCACCACAGTACGACTGCCAACTTATCAGGAATTTTTTTTTTTTAATGCGGCCTACTTCTGTGCCTGTTTCAGCAGCCTGATTTGCAGAAATCTGCAAATACAGAATGTTTTGCTATTCGCTCACCCCCATTTCTTGCACAGCAAGCTGATGTTAAAAAGCACAGGGTGCAATGGCCAATTAAGAGTTGGCAACCCTAACCAGTAAGTTGAGGCTGAGCCTCGCAAGAGACATGGACGCCGCTTGTGACCAAACAGAGGTCAACTCCACAGCAGAAACCAACATACCTGGGGGAGGTTACATTTCAGAGGCTGAAAAGAACTGCAGGCTTGCTGGCTGGACGAAACAACCCTTTAAAGAGAATCTGTAGCCTTTAAAAAAGAAGAAAACAAGTTATAAAGCAGAGCAATTAACAAGATCCGTTCTCCCTCACCCACCATCACTTGGCAACTGCAGAGGAACTAACAAACACAGAATAGGCACAATACACACCCACAACTCTACCTTTTGATGGTTTCTATAGTGAAAGGGTCAAGTTGTCATAGGAAGGCCAGGAGCCTTATGCCAAAGCAAGGCAAAGGGGCTGAGCAAGAGCCCGACCCAGGCTGGCAGCAGCCCAGGAGCTACATAGCAAAGTAAGGCAAATGGATTGAGCAAGAGCCCGACCCAGGCTGGCAGCAGCAACAGCCCAGGAGCTGCATAGCAAAGGCAAGAGGCTGAGCAAGAGCCTGACCCTGGCTGGCAGCAGCCCAGGAGCCACATAGCAAAGTAAGGCAAAGGGACTGAGCAAGAGTCTGACCCTGGCTGGCAGCAGCAGCCCAAGAACCACATACAAAAGCAAAAAAAGGGGGTTGAGCAAGAGCTGGACACTGGCTCACAGCCGCATAGCAAAGGCAGGAGCTGAGCCAGAGCCAGACCCTGGCTGGCAACCATCTAGGAGCCACATACCAAATAAAGGCAAAGGGGCTGAGCAGGAGCCAGACCCTGGCTGGCAGCAACCCCAGCAAGCAGCTGCCTGGGAGCTACATACCGAAGCAAGGCAAAGGGGTGCTTGAGCCAGACTCTGGCTGGCAGCAGCTCAGGAGCTGCATGGCAAAGCAAGGGCTGAACAAGAGTGAAACCCTGGCCGGCAGCCACCACCCAGGAGCCACATACAAAAGCATAGCAAGGGGCTGAGCAGGAGTCCGACCCCGGCTGGCAGCAACACCCTGAGGCAAGGCAGGGGCTGAGCAAGAGCCAGACCCCAGCTGGCAGCAGCAGCGGGACCAGCAAGCGCCTCCCTCCCTCTCCCCGCCGGGAAAAACCCCAAACCAGCCGCTTTTCGGGCGGAGCAGAGGCCGAGAGAAGGCGAAAATACAACCACACAGCGAGTCCCGTGGCCAGTTAAAAAAAAAAAAACGTTTATTATTACGGCAAAAGCCTTTCATGCTTAGCCGGGTGGGGAGGGGGCCGAGAAGGGAGAAGAAGCCCCAAAGGCGGGAAACCTGACAGGAAGGCGAAGAAGAAGGGAGCCTGTGGAGGAGCCGCTCCTCCGCCCTTCCCTTCCCTTCGCGCCTTTTTCTCCTCAGGGCCGCCGCCGCCATTTTGGCCCCGGGAAAGCGGAGGAAGGAGAGCGCGCAGATAGGTCTCCTCTGAGGGCAGGGAGCGGCCATGGCGGACCCCGCGGGGACCCGCACCTCCTCCTCCTCCTCCTCTTCCCCCCGATATCGATCAAGAGATATCGATCCATCGCCCACTCACCCAGCCGAGGGAGCCCGCCCTTCTCCTTCGCCCTCCCCGGGAGCCTGGGGGGGGGGAGGAAAATATATTTCTATTTCTCTTTCTGCTTTATTTTTTTATTTATTTATTTCCCCCTCTCTGAATTCTGCTCCCTCCTGGGCTCCTGAGGAGGATGCAGGGCTGGGAAATGGCTTCTCCTCCTTCTTCGGCGGCGGCGATGGCCGGCCGTGGCGCCTCCCCTTCCCTCCCCTCCTCTCTCCCTTCCAGGGGGAATCAAAAGGGGGGGAAGAAAAGAAAGGAAAAGAAAAGAAAAAGGGGCTGCTTTATTAACAATAGGCTCTCTCACCTGGCGAATCGCGAAAGTGCGAGGTGGGTGCAGAGGAAGAACGAAGAGGCTCCGGCAGAAGAAGGGCGGGCAGCTGGCAAAACCCTATTATTATTATTATTATTATTATTATTATTATTATTATTATTATTATTATACCGCTTTGTATTTTCAAGGGGGGAAATTTATTATTATTACCCCGCCCATCTGGCTGGATCTATACCCTCCAACATTTCTCCGATGAAAATAGGGACGGCCCATTCCATTGTTATTATTCATTTCATTTCTATCCGCTTTATAATTTCAGGGAGGGAAATCTATTATTATTATTATTATTATTATTATTATTATTATTATCCTGCCCATCTGGCTGTGTCCATACCCTTCAGCATTTCTCCAATGAAAATAGGGACGTCCCATTCCATTGTTATTATTCATTTCATTTCTATCCGCTTTATAATTTCAGGGAGGGAAATCTATTATTATTATTATTATTATTATTATTATTATTATTATTATTATTACCCCGCCCATCTGGCTGTGTCCATACCCTTCAGCATTTCTCCGATGAAAATAGGGACGTCCCATTCCATTGTTATTACCGTACTTTTTGCTCTCTAAGACTCACTTTTTCCCTCCTAAAAAGTAAGGGGAAATGTGTGTGCGTCTTATGGAGCGAATGCAGGCTGCGCAGCTATCCCAGAAGCCAGAACAGCAAGAGGGATTGCTGCTTTCACTGCGCAGAGATCCCTCTTGCTGTTCTGGCTCCTGAGATTCAGAATATTTTTTTTCTTGTTTTCCTCCTCTAAAAACTAGGTGCGTCTTGTGGTCTGGTGCGTCTTATAGAGCGAAAAATACGGTATTTCATTTCTATACCGCTTTATACTTTAAAGACAAAAATCTATTATTATTATTATTATTATTATTATTATTATTATTATTATTTCTATACCGCTTTATATTTTCAGGGGGGGAAATCTATTATTATTATTATTATTATTATTATTATTATTACCCTGTCCATCTGGCTGGATCTGTACCCTCCAGCATTTATCCAATGAAAACAGGGACGTCCCATTCCATTATTATTCATTTCTATACCGCTTTATATTTTTAAGATGATGATGATGATTTATACATAAATACCCCACACACATCTTACTGGGCTGCCCCAGCCACACTGGGCAGCTTCCAAAATATATAAAAACATAATAAAAAATTAAACATTTTAAAAAATCTTCCCGATACAGGATTTCCTTCAGACGCCTCGAAGGTCAGATAACTCTGTACCTTCCAACATTTCTCTGATGAAAATAGGGTTGTCCTAAGGAAAAGCAGGACATTCCAGGATGAAATCAGAAACCTGTAAATCGGGGACGTCCCTGGAAAATAGATCTCCCCAGCCACTCTGGGTGGCTACCAGCACATATAAAAAAACCACAATTTCTAATTTTATTTTTAATTTATAAATTTATATTTATATATGTTGGCAGTGCTACTCTTGTGACCCATTTTAGATCATCCCACGACCCAAGTAGTGGGTCCTGGCCCCTCAGCTGAAGTTCACTGCTTTACACTATTATTATTACTATTTATTAAATTTATTTACTGCCCTTTGTCAGAAGACCACAGGGCAGTTTACAACACAAATGTAACTAACATGGTATAGAAGTCCTTAGTAAAAGGCCTGCAACATAGGTGCTTTATGGGTCGTGGTTTGCGGCACATTAAAACATCAAACGAAACAATCCAGAATGAAACATTACTGAAGAAAGTCAAATACAAAGTATACATTCAAAGCAGCCTAATTAACAGGAAACTAAAACATCTTAAAGAGACTACAAAACAAAACATTACACTGGAGGTCAACTCGCTACCATACATATTTAACACAAACAAAGTTAACAACAACTAAAGTCTTAAACATTTCAAAAGAAAACATTGCTAAATGAAGTAAAATATAAAATGTATGGCCTCTGGCCTCTTGAGCAGCCTCAGCTTTTGTAGCTGGAGTCAGTGATTCGACAATGAATAAGTCAAATTTGGGTATTTGTTTGTGTTTGTTTCATAATATTTCATGGACTCAACTGTACAGTTGGAAGGGGACACAAGGGTCAGCTAGTCCAGCTCCCCTGAAGTGTCAGGATTCTTTCACCTGATGTGGGTTTTGGACCCCTGAACCTGAGATTGAGAGTTACTGAACAAACTTAATAGTTAAAGATTAAATTATTAAATTTACCTGAATATTAACTTTAGCAAATTCAGGAAGTTATACACCACTTTGATGAAGACAAGAACGAGCCGTCTTAAGAACAGCTTCTTCTCCAGAGCGATCTCGGCCCTGAATGGGAAGCCTGGACTTTGAAAGTCATCTAATCTTCCTTGCTGTACTATACTGTATTGTTTTAATTAGTGTTTTTATGGAGCAGTCAAGTAATTTCGTTGTCCCTGAGAGGGGGCAATGACAATAAAGATATTATTATTATTATTATTATTATTATTATTATTATTATTATTATTATTATATCAACAACAGTGCTCTCAAAAATGGTTTACAATAGACCAAAACGAGGGAAAGTTTGAGACGTACAGTAATTAAAATGCCCAATACAGTACTGAAATGCTAGGTGCCTTTAGGCAGGGGTCAGCAAACTTTTTCAGCAGGGGGCCGGTCCACTGTCCCTCAGACCTTGTGGGGGGCCAGACTATATTTTGAAAAGAAAAAAAAAGAACAAATTCCCATGCCCCACAAATAACCCAGAGATGCATTTTAAATAAAAGCACACATTCTACTCATGTAAAAACACCAGGCAGATGCCACAAATAGCCCAGAGATGCATTTTAAATAAAAGGACACATTCTACTCATGGAAAAACACGCTGATTCCCGGACCGTCCGCGGGCCGGATTGAGAGGCGATTGGGCCACATCCGGCCCCCGGGCCTTACTTTGCCTACCCATGCCTTTAGGCTTTAAGGGAGAGCAGGGAAACTAGTGGCATTCCAGATGTTGCCATCAACCGCAGCCAGGATGGTCAATGGTCAGGAACTGTGGGAGTTGTCATAAGAGTTGGAAAAGGATAATCAAGGGGATGGAGCAACCCCCCTATTAGGAAAGGTTGCAGGGTTGGGGCTTTGTAGTTTAGAGGAAAAGCGAGTAAGAGGATACGTCTCCCTTAAGTTGACAGATAAATCTACTACAAGGGTAAAGGTAAAGGTACCCCTGCCCGTACGGGCCAGTCGTGTCTGACTCTGGGGTTGTGCGCCCATCTCACTTAAGAGGCGGGGGGCCAGCGCTGTCCGGAGACACTTTTGGGTCACGTGGCCTGCGTGATGAAGCTGCTCTGGTGAGCCAGCACCAGCGCAGCGCACGGAAACGCTGTTTACCTTCCCGCTATAAAGCGGTAACTATTTATCTACTTGCACTTAGAAGTGCTTTCTAACTGCTAGGTGGGCAGGAGCTGGAACCGAAAGACGGGAGCTCACCCTGCCGCGGGGATTCGAACTGCCGACCATACGATCGGCAAGTCCTAGGCACTGAGGTTTTACCCACAGCGCCACCCACGTCCCTGGGTACAGAAGGGGAATAGCTCAGTCAGTAGAGCATGGGACCCTTATGTTGGGTGGGAGATTCTTGCATTGCAGGGTGTGGAACTAGATGATACTTGTGTTCCCTTCCAACTCTGTAATCCTATGATTCTATAGTAAGATTAAGGGACGTGGGTGGCGCTGTGGGTTAAACCACAGAGCCTAGGACTTGCTGATCAGAAGGTCGGCGGTTCGAATCCCCACGACGGGGTGAGCTCCCATAGCTCGGTCCCTGTTCCTGCCAGCCTAGCAGTTCGGAAGCACGTCAAAGTGCAAGTAGATAAATAGGTACCGCTCCGGCGGGAAGGTAAACGGCGTTTCCGTGCGCTGCTCTGGTTCGCCAGAAGCGGCTTAGTCATGCTGGCCACATGACCCGGAAGCGGTACGCCGGCTCCCTCAGCCAGTAAAGCGAGATGAGTGCTGCAACCCCAGAGTCGGTCATGACTGGACCTAATGGTCAGGGGTCCCTTTACCTTTACCTTTATAGTAAGATTGTGTCCCAAAGCCATGAGCTGTAAGAGCCAGCATGTTAGCAATTACCAATAAAGTCACATTTTTTTTCTCTTTTCACCCCTACCACTTTGACTGGTGCTGGAACTCACGATAAACGCCTCCCTTGTTCTCTTATAATAGCAATGGCGCCCATCTGAGAGGTGCTGGAACTGAGTTTTGATGAGTTCTGGCTGAAAAAAAGGCCTGGACTTACAATTCCTGGAAACCTTTAATAAAACGACAGTGCCCAGAATTAATTTAGAAGAAAAATGTGCTTCGGGTGTGTTTTAAAGGTACAGCGCGCGCACAGCCCTTGTGCATGGCAGCATTTGCCAAAAACTGTATAGTGAAGGTGCCAGGCACACCTGTATGGGGAGGGAGTTCCACAACCTAGGGGCTGCTCCAGAGAATGCCCTATTTATGTCCTCTGCATTAGCTTCCACTGGATGAGCTCATCAGAGACAAACGAGAGATGGCAAAATTACCAGCCCTGCTAAGAGACTGTCCACCTATTGTGTCTCTGAATAAACCATGGCTTTTTCTAGTTGCGGGGAGACACACCCATATCAGAATCTGATGGAAGTGTGCTTCTTTCAGGACAGGGAACTCCTTGACTTTCTAAAGCTCGAATCCTTATACACACATACCCCCAGGGAAGTATGGGATTACTTCTGAGTAGACATGCTTAAGACTGCACTATAAAGGTAAACGTTTCTGGCTGAAAGATGTGTGTTTTTTTGTGTGTGTTTTTTTTGGTACCCCTGCCCGTTCGGGCCAGTCTTGCCAGACTCTAGGGTTGTGCACTCATCTCACTCTGTAGGCTGGGAGCCAGCGCTGTCCGCGGACACTTCCGGGTCACGTGGCCAGCGTGACGAAGCTGCTCCGGCGAACCGGCACCAGAGCAGCACACGGAACGCCATTTACCTTACCGCTGGTAAGCGGTCCCTATTTATCTACTTGCACCCGGAGGTGCTTTCAAACTGCTAGGTTGGCAGGCGCTGGGACCGAACGACGGGAGCACACCCCGCTGCGGGGATTCGAACCGCCGACCATGTGATCGGCAAGTCCTAGGCGCTGAGGTTTTACCCACAGCGCCACCCGCGTCCCCTGAAAGATGTATAGGATCTTGATTTTCAAAGTCCTCAGAAGTTTCAGAAGCATTGATTTACTCGTTTCAGGTCAAGGAGGATTAAACTGTGAGGTTTCGTACACGAAATGTATAAATAGTTAAAATGCTGCAACAAAGACCACTCACAGCAAGTTTTAATTGGGCCGATCTATTGTTTTTTCACTATGGGCTATGATTAGTTTTAAACGACTTCCTATAACTGAAACACTCAAATGAGCTTTTAAATAGGCCTTCATTATTTTAGTCCCTAACTTTACTTAATATGTTTGGACAGATTCTCACAGTTTCCGTTGCTAATACGATTCCCTGCAAATAGAGCAGAAGGTTCAGCAGAACAAAAGAAATGATCTAATTTTAGTAATGGCGCAAGCAAGGCCTGTATAATCATGTACTCTCTAGTTTTTGAATGTCGAAGCCTTCTTCCCTCCCTGGATTGAGTTGAATTTGCATAATAAGTGCGCGAGTGGATATTCTTTTTCATCTGGCGTTTTATACAGCATCTCACCAAAGGTATATGGGGTTTTGGGATGTTGCTTACCTGATTCGAGACACAGCCAAACCTTTCTCTAAAACTGGGCAATCATAGGCTAAAGAATCACATTTGATAAACAGCAGGGAGTCATTGTGCAATGCCACTGCACACTCAAGTTTTTTATTATTGTTATTCCTTCGTTCCTTCATACAGTGCTGTTGGTGAAGGCAATCTTTACAAATCCCGGCCTTGGGCAGCTCAGCTCAATTTTTAACAGTGAAACCAACTGCAGAAAGGGAAGGAGATGGGGTGGCAGCCGTAACAGAACAAGCTGAATAACTTTCAGACTCCCTCGGAAGGTGGTGGGTTCTCCTTCACAGGAAGTTTTGAAGCAGAACTTGGATGGCCATCTGTAATGGGTGCTTCAGTTGAGATTCCTGCATTGCAGGAGGTTGGGTTAGATGACCCTCTGTATCCCTTCCACCTCTACAATTCTATGATACAGCTCCCAGAATTATTTATGGAATACGGTAAAGTCGCAACTTACGCTGTGGTTACATTCCAGAGAATGGATCTAAAGTCCAAATCATGGATAGTCAAAACCCTTTGGGTTCAATGGTGAGCAGGATTGCCAAAGTCGCTTTTCCTGGTCTTCTGCCTCCTTTCCGCCCCTGTTATTAGTATATATTATTATTATTATTATTATTATTATTATTATTATTATTATGCCACGTGTATAAAGCCTAATGTGCACAAATTAAACTCATGTATGTTACAGGCTTATCTGTATTTACATACAGAAAGCATTTGTTGATCACAGACTGCCATTTATTTTCCAAATCCACAGAACACGGAGCTTTTCGGATGGTATACAAATTTAATACAGTGGTACCTCAGGTTACATACGCTTCAGGTTACAGACTCTGCTAACCCAGAAATAGTGCTTCAGGTTAAGAACTTTGCTTCAGGATGAGAACAGAAATCTTGCTCCAGCAGCACAGCAGCAGGAGGAGGCCCCATTAGCTAAAGTGGTACCTCAGGTTAAGAACAGTTAAGAACGGACCTCCGGAACGAATTAAGTTCTTAACCCAAGGTACCACTGTAAATGATAATAACACCAGAACAAATTTCCCAGCTTTCTCCCACCCCACCTTCATTTATTCCTGCTGTACCCCATGTCTGCTAGCGACATGTAATATTCTGCAGAACAAACCTCCGAAGACAGAGCTTGACACTGGAGGAATCTTAAGGGGTATTAAAAGCTGACCAGGTTAATCTTCCCATGTGTTCTTCCAAGGCAACACAGGTTTGTTTGTCTTTTAATTAAAAGGAAATGCAGCTGTTTCTAATCAAGACGGCACAGAAAAGCTGAAGGGAAGAGCCTGTTGCTATGGGATTTTATTTTATTTTAAAAAATAATGACCATTGTAGCAGATTCGCTCCATTGTTCATTCTTTTTGCAGCGGTGGTTGCCCATCAAAGGTTTGGCTTGAACTGCCTTGCAGTGCCCTCTTGAGGCCAAATGCTGCAACTTCATGGCCAGCTTTGTCCTTTCCTGGCACGGATGCCTGAGGTTGCTTTCGTTGTCAGGGTTGGGACCGGTTTTCATTAAACGTCTTATACTAATACAATTCTCATTAGTGCACTCACACATATTCTTGTTGTTAGACAGTGTTTAGACAACCTCTTTCTTCCAAGTCCCTTCCCAACACATCCTTTCCCCGTGGCCTTTTGTCTTACCCCTTAAAACTAGTTATTAGGAAGATAAGGATGAAAAACATGCAGCTGTCGGGGCTTCCAGACAGCTATTTTGTGGGTGGGATTCTGTCACTGGCAAAATCAGGTTGTGCAATTGAAGAGCAATTTGGGGCTTTTGAACAAACACCCCCAACCAGCCTTTTTGCAATAAAGATGTGAATGAAAGTGTGGATTAACATTTGCTCAGGGCAACATCCCCTGACCTCTCTGCAGACAAATCCAAACGAATACTCAGTAAATAGCCCACGTTTTCTAACCTCCCTGTAAACTCCAAAAAAACAACAACAAACCTCCCCTACATCTTTGAAGGATTGATTGGGGAAACAGAAAAGGTTACCAAATATCATGCTATTGTACCAGGCATGGAATCTAGTATTAAGATTTTTGTTGTTAGCATTAAGCCAACCAAATTTGCCCAAAATCTGTTTTGTAACGTGCATGTAAAAGCTGTGAATTGATGTATGCTCTTCGTTGCCTTCTGACGACAAGCCTGACACAAACTGTTGCAGTGCTGACTAGCTGTGATTTAGGAACAGCTTATGGGTGTGAGTGTGTGCCCTTTCCTCCCTTTCTTTTCCAAAACGTTTGCAAAACTTGAGCTGGACTGTTGAGCGGGACCTACTTTTTGTAATTGGTGAAAATAAGACAAAGTTTGTAAGCTATTTTGTGTTGTGGGGGAGGGATGATTACTGTACAATAGTGTTTTTATATGCAAAATGCACAGATATATTGAAAAATGTACACTTTTGTTAGTTTAATAAAAATGTAGCAATTTATCCAAGAAATCACCTGCCTCCACATGTGCCAGCCTGTACTTTGAGATTACAACCAAAGCTCCTTCTTTGGGTTCCGTTGCCATCTGAGTGCGGTGGGTGGCTCTCGGTGGCACCCCCATTTTTTCAACGCTCTCCCTAGAGAGTTTCACCTGGCACTCACTCGCATGTCTTCCCAGCACCTGGCAAAACTTTTTTATATTTTTATTTCCCCATAATTTTTACTCCCCCCCCAATCCATTTTATTCAGGTTAGTCTAACATATTCAAGATTCTTGCATACATTTACAGATGTCAGCTCAATTTTAGGTATTTTGTGTGTGTGTTAAATTGTAAGCCACTCTGATAAGGCATTTGAAGGGTGGCATATAAATATTACATTGTGCCACCCGGACTTAAGCAGCCCAAACAGCAGCAGTACCCCACCCACTGACAAGAGGGATGTATCTGCAGGCTTGGGAAACGTTTTGCATATTTTTGTTTTTTATTTTAATTGCTCAGGTGGGACCCCTGGCCCCGAAACATCCTAATATCTACACGGACCCCATGATTCTGGGTGGGGGTGGCAGATTTTGCTAACCTTTCATAACCCACACCAGATGGTTGTTTCTGCCTCCAGAGCTTGAAAATAACTGCCCCTTTCTGCAAAAATATAACTTTGGGAATAGGTTTGCTGGATTTGGGAATAGGTTTGCTGGATTTGGATTTGGGATGGTGACCCCACATCTCTTCCCCAGAGCAAAAAGCAACAACACAGCCTCAGGCTTTTTTCCAACCCACTTAGTGTGCTATGGTCCTGCTACGAGCATATCAAGGGTCTCAGTCAATGTGACTAAAAGAGCCTTGGAAAGATTCATCAGGCTCTTCTGTTACTGGAAATTAGCACCTCTCTTTTTGGGGGGGGCAGGGCAGGGGGGAGTTATTGGTGAGAAACAAACAGGGCGAAGCATAATAAGTGCCAGGTTAAGAATATCACCTTAATCACGAACATGTTCCCTGCGCCACTTAATACATTCTCTCCTGCCAGCTGTCCCTTAAATATCCCTGTAAGGTCAATTGGATAAACCAAATTTTAAAGGCTAAAATCAGACACAAAGCCCCCCGCTGTTGTAATGGTCAAATGATTTGCTGTTTTGTAAGCCCTTGGTTGATTTATATATATCTGCGCACAACACACACACACACACACACACAAAATAGCACATAAGGGTTGCGGGAAGGAAACCGGAGGAACCCTCGAAGGTGATTTTCAGGCCTGAAAAGTGAAAGGGCTACACAAACAGCAATCAGAGACAATTAAGAAAACTGGGACAAGTGCCTCATTCTTTTCCCCAACAGCCCCCACATGGGAAATTGCACTGTCCATTTCGCAGCCTTGTTGCATTTCAAATAAGGCCCCCAGCTAAGTCATGGTGGGATTCCCTCCCACCACCTCTTTAGCCTCTCCAAGTCCAACTCCAATCAAAAGGTATTGCTTAAAATCTTCCTATTATGGCACAAATGAAAGGGGTGATTGTCTATGCTGATGAGTCTAGAAGATTGTCTTGGAAAGAATTGGACAGGTTTTTTTGTCTCGAGCGGCTCCATTATAGTGTTATTGCAGAAGACTGTCTCTCTCCCCGACTCCCCAAACAAAAAAATAGAATAAGCAAGTAAGTGTTGAATAACAACATTCAGGTTGTGTGTGTCTGTCTTGGTGCTGGCATCCACTGTGCAGAAGAACTACTGTGCAGCCTGTATTACAGATTCTGTCCCGGAGCAACAGATTTTTCCAGCATATACCCATTGACAGTACTCTTAAAATTATGAATCGTGGCTTCAGAGAACCTGGGACTGTTACCGCACATGTGGTGGTCTTGCCCCAACAACTAAGGGCTCCTCCAACCTGTTTATTCAGCATTCATCCTGATGTGCTGGCACAAAGGTTATGCAGATATTGAACTATGCACGGTCTTTTTTATTGAGAATTTGTTCCAATTTACTTGCAGTGAGGTTATAGGACAAAAAACATCCCGATTTGCTTGGTGTGGGGTGTTTACATGTCTTTGCATTAATCCAGGTGCGCCAACCCCAAGGGGCTGAGGTGTCTTTGGCCCCTCAAAATCTCTGGGCAAGGTGCTGGGCCCCCCTCAATTTTGAGAGGGTGGAGGAGGCCAGCACTCTGAAGATCCAATGCTCTTGCCCTTTGATGAGCCCAGAGAGCCAGACAGGAAATTGCACTGGGCTCATCAGCAGGGTTGCGCCAGAGTGCTGAAGGTCGAGCACGTGTGACGTCATGCATGCGCGACACGGCCCCACCAATGTTGGGTGCAACTCAGTGCCTCTGCATTAATCATTCATTTGCTCCACTCTTTTTGATGCGTTTCCCCCATCAAACTGGAAAAAAGTTCGTTAAAAAAAGTGGTGATTGAGTGCTTTAATCCACTTTTAATAAAGTAAGTTGGAGGATATGTAACCCCACAAATGAAGTCCCACCTTCAGACGTCAGAAAATTCTTTGCCTTTCACTAGGTTTAGGATAGATTTACATCACGTGCTGAAATGTTGAAAATGTCAAAATGTTATGAAAATTAAAGGTTTTCTTTATAAAAAAAAACATTGTAAGACTTAGGGGACTGTTTACACACAGGCTTTTCTTATGTGCAAAGCGCAGCTTCTCTGCATTCAAAGGGAACTTGCACACACACCCAACACCCCGAGAGACCACCAGGGTGTGACAAACTGCATGTCAAAGCATGGCACAAGACTGCAAGGAAACAGCAATCTGTTGTTCAAAGTGCTAGTTTCAACCTTTAATGCCTGTGAGGGGAGAGACTGCGTCAGGCAAGGCCTTATTCCTCCTGCCTTGCCCACCCTCCAGTCTCTGCTTCTCAATTTGTATTGCATTATTTTATGTACTGTGGCTTGCCGTCGTTTTACTGATTGTAGTTTAGAAATTATTTAATGTAATTGTTAAGAGTGAATTTCTGTTTAATTTTTATACGCTGGTATTATTATTCTATTCTATTCTAATGATGGTTGAATGTTACATTTTTGATGTAGGTGGCATATTTTAAAGTTATGTTTTATTATCACATTTTTGTATTACATTAATGGTTATAAGATGTACATTCCTTGTTTCTGCAGCTTGTAAACCTCCTTGAGTACAGTGGACGCTCAGGTTGCAAATGTGATCCATGCGGGAGGCACATTCGCAACCCATAGTGTTGCGTCTGCGCACATGCGGGTCGCTATTCGGCCGGTACTTCCGGGTTTGGCACGGTGCGCAACCCGAAAACACGTAACCTGAAGCTTCTGTAACCCGAGGTATGACTGTATTGTAAAATAGAAAGACAGTATACAAATTAAAAGTGATGATGATGAGTGATGATAAATGCCTGAGCCCTGGATATCTTAAAGGACCAGCTCCTCCTGTATGGATTCAATCCGTGGTTCAGCTTAGTTTGTGAAACCCCATTCATGACTGTGTTGCTTCAGTGCAGCTACCCTTCCATGGATAGCTCAGCTGGCAAGAGCATGGGACTCTTAATCTCATGGTTGTGGGTTCGAGCTTGCATTGCAAGGGGTTGGACTAGATGACTCTCATGGCCCTAACTACAATTCTATAATTCTGTGTTTGGGACACTGGTATTAATTAAACCAGGAGAGCCTGACACACACACACACACACACACACACACACCCGAGGCTTGAGGGCACATTTGGAAAACTTGAGAACATTTTCCGGGCACCAAAAAATGCCCATTTCACAGCAAGGGACACTGAGGCTCAACATCCACCCAACTTTAAACACCTACACTTCCCAGAACAACAACAACTTCAAGTACACAACAAAGGCATCTAGAGCAGCATTCTGTTCTCACAGACAACCGGAAGAAGCCAGTAGTGAAGGGAGACTAAGACCATAAGTCCTATTGAATTCAACCAGGCTTACTCCCAGGTAACTGGGGTTGGACTGCAGCTGTATTATACATTCTAGCTACCACATTTAGCTGACTTTCAGAGGAGATGGTTGCCCTTGCATAACCGTGAGCTCCAGGAGTCTTTGTGCAGCTTCCAGTCTTCCCTTGAGTAAGGCAGCGGAACTATTTTTGGACTTGCACTGAGATGCAAAAGGATCTGGAAATTCCATTAATCTTCCAGGCCTCCAGCTTCACCCGAAGCTCAAAGGGAATGAACCTTTGCAGTTGTCTTTATCTTTTTGATAGCTATTAAACTATTTAAGGATTCCAGTCTCAACACTTCTGCAGAACCACTGCCGTTTCCTCTCTCTCACACACACAGAGGCACATTGTTAATTCCCAAAACATCACCAAGCTTCTGAGAGCTGATGCAAATGTCTTTTTAGAATGGGAGGGAGCCACTTATGATGCCAAGCCCAACCCATCTGCTGTCCTGAAGAAGACCAAGATGAAGAAGAGAAAGAGACTCTTAAGGATGATCTGTTACCTCACAGAAGCAAAGGGTTACAGAACAGAGGCAAGATATCTGTTTCTCTACCACAAAGGGTTGTCTACATCTAACTCAGCTTACTGGGAGCTCTCCGTGGTCCTGAAAAGGCCTGCCTGACTCTGAACACACCTTGCCAAGTCCAGCTACTACGGTCTCTTGAGCCTGGCTTGACCTGATGTCACAGAGTCATAGAAAGTAGAGTTGGAAGTGATCCCGAGGGTCATCTAGTCCAACCCCTGCAATGCAGAAATCTCAACCAGGTCTTGCATGACAGATCTTGCAAAACCTCCAAGGAAGGAGAACTCACCACCACAGGTCTTACTTTCAGAAAGTTCTCCCTGATGTTTAGTTGGAATCTCCTTTCTTGTAACTTGAATCCATTGGTTCGGGTCCCACCCTCCAGAGAAGGAGAAAACAAGCTTGCTCCATCCTCCATGTGGCAGCAATTCAGATATTTGAAGATGGCTATCATATCTCCTCTCGGTCTTCTCTTTTCCAGGCTAAACATGCCCAGCTCCTTCAACCATTCCTCATAAGGCTTGATTACCAGACCCTTGATCATCTTGGTCACCCGCGTCTGCACACATTCCAGCTTGTCAATATCCTTCTTAAATTGTGGTGCCCTGAACTGGACACAGTATTCCAGGTGTGGTCTGACCAAGGCAGAATGGAGCAACACTATTACTTCCCTTAATCTGGACACTATACTTCCATTGATGCAGCCTAGAATAGTATTAGCCTTTTTGCTGCTGCATCACACAGTTGACTCATGTTAAGCTTGTGATCTACTAAGACCCCTGGATCCTTTTCACAGGTATTACTGGCAAGCCAGGTGTCCCCCATCTTATATTTGTTCATCTTGGTTCTTCCTGCTTAAGTGCAGAACCTTCCCTAAGTAAGTCTGCAACCAATTCCTCTAAAAGTCACGAGCCCCAGCAGATCAGGACACCCACTTCATTCTTACATCCAAAGTGTTTTGCTTTTAGAGCAAGGAAGCAGCAACACCAGATCCTGAAACTAGCCCCTGGAATGTAAAAGATGCACTTCTGATTCCAAACCAGCAGTTGCCAACAGTGAAAGAATGGCAGCAGAAGGTAATGGAATATGCAGAAATAGCTAAATTAATGGGGGAAATTCAACAACAACAAATTCGACAACAACAAATTCGACCTGGCCACATTGATCCATGCGACGGTCACTTCCAGGCTTGACTACTGTATTATTATTTTTTAAAGAAATATTTATTAAAGTTTTACAAAAGCATGAATACAAAAATACATGAAAGAAGAAAAAATAAAAATAAAAAATACAACATACAAAAGACCAAAAAAAGAGAAAAATTTAAAAACAAATCCGTTTTTCATAACTTTAAACTCCTTTGCTTGTTTCTTTGACCTCCTCACACCTCCCCTTTTTGTATTCCCATTTACATAATCAAGTCAGCAAATCCTTACCCTCTTTCATTTATCTTAACTCTATATCTTAACATTTTTTAACTCTATATTTTCATCCATTATCAATTCATTTTTGCATATTCTTATTAACTTTGTTGCTAATGCCACTTATTTTCAATCCAACATCATTTTAACATTCATTGATTTTACAGTATTTCTGCAGATAGTCTTTAAATTTCTTCCAATCTTCTTCCACCAACTCTTCTCCCAGGTCTCGGATTCTGCCAGTCATTTCCGCCAATTCCATATAGTCCAACACCTTCATCTGCCACTCTTCCAGGGTGGGTAAATCTTGTGTCTTCCAGTACTTTGCAATAAGTATTCTTGCTGCTGTTGTTGCATACATGAAGAAAGTTCTATCCTTCTTTGGCACCAATTGGCCGACTATGCCCAGGAGAAAGGCCTCTGGTTTCTTCAGAAAGGTATATTTAAATACCTTTTTCATTTCATTATAGATCATCTCCCAGAAAGCCTTAATCTTTGGGCACGTCCACCAAAGGTGAAAGAATGTACCTTCATTTTCTTTACATTTCCAACATTTATTATCGGGCAGATGATATATTTTTGCAAGCTTGACTGGTGACATGTACCACCTGTATATCATTTTCATAATATTCTCTCTTAAGGCATTACATGCCGCAGGCTTGACTACTGTAATTTGCTCTCCGCGGGGCTGCCCTTGTAGCTGTCCCAGAAACTCCAGCGGGTGCAGAATGCTGCAGCAAGGCTCCTCACAGGGTCTCTGCCATGGGAGCATATTCGCCCAGTGCTTTTCCAGCTGCACTGGCTCCCGGGTGGAGTACAGGGTCAGATTTAAGGTGCTGGTTTTGACCTTTAAAGCCCTTCACAGCCTAGGACCCTCGTACCTACGGGAACGACTCTCCTGGTATGCCCCACGGAGGACCTTAAGGTCCATAAATAGCAACACCCTAGAGGTCCCAGGCCCTAAGGAAGTCAGATTAGCCTCAACCAGAGCCAGGGCCTTCTCAACACTGGCTCCGGCCTTGTGGAACACTCTGTCTCATGAGACCAGGGCTCTGCGGGATCTGATTTCTTTCCGCAGGGCCTGTAAGACAGAGTTGTTCCACCTGGCCTTTGGCTTAGAATCAGTTTGATTCCCTCCCCCTCTTTCCTTTTCCTTTCTCCTCCTGTGAAGAGGCTGCATCCTAATGTTTTAATGTTGTATTTTAATCTTTTTAAATTGTATTTTAATCAACTTGTTTTTATTATTGGTTGTTAGCCACCCTGAGCCTGGTCTTGGGAGGGGGTATAAATAAAAATTTATTATTATTATTATTATTATAACAACAGGGCAATGAAGCATTTCAAAAAGAATGGGAAAAATTTATGTCGTACATAGGAAAGATAAGGTGAAATAGTGAAATCAGCAGAACTGAAACAAACCTCATAATGTAAAATACAAAGAAATTTACTGGATGATAAAAACAATAAGAAGTAAAATGTACAATGTGACCAATGTAACTAATAGCAGTTGTAAATGAACATAGGCAACAAGAATTGTACAGTATATATAGCAGGATTTATTTGCTTATAGACATTTTATGGGCAAATGTGGAAGAAGAACAACAATATACAAAATGGATAAAGACAATGTGAAAAATTTAGAGGCGATATAAAAAAGCCAGAAGAAGGAAGGGGGGAAGTCAGCTCCTAGGAGCAAGTATAAATGTAAAATGTAATACAATATGTGTATGCGGGGTATGCAACTGAAAAACCAATAAAGATTATCTTAAAAAGAAAAGATGCACTTCTGAAGGGACAGCCAACTCCTCTGAGCATCCAGAACCCTCCACAAAGCTCCCACAGGTCAAGTTCCCAGAGCCCTAAATAGCCAATGTGGTGGTTATAGAGTATTGGAAAAGGACCAGGGTCCAAATCCCCACTCAGCCATGAAGCTCACTAGGTGAGCTTGGGCCACTCCCTGCCTCTCAGTCTAACCCACCTCACAGGCTTGTTGTGGGGATTAAATAAGGAAGGGAGAACTCACTGGAGAGAAAATATGTGTGCTATAAATGCAATAGATAAACCCCATTGCTTAGAAGGAGAAAATTGCTGCATGAAAAGGGCCTTTAACTGGGATGTTGCAGCACTCAGAATGTGGGGCTTCCCAAAGCCAGTTTAGATGCCCCAAACTAGACCATGGAGGAAAGGATACAGCAAAAGGTGAGTAGGGGGAGACATGCCAGAGGCGTGGAAAGTTATTCATGGCGTGTACAAAGCTGATAGCCAGTTGTCTTCTTCCACGACGGAGGACATTCAATGGAGGTGAATGGAGTGTGGCAGAAGACAAGGGAGCTCATTCTTAACACAGGGCATGGCTGTGGAACTCCCCGCCACCAGACAGAGTGGTGGCTGCCCACTTTGACAGCTTTAAAGGGGGTTTAGGCAAAATTAGGGATGCGGGTGGCGCTGTGGTCTAAACCCCCGAGTCTCTTGGGCTTGCCGATCGGAAGGTCGGCGGTTCAAATCCCCACAACGGGGTGAGCGCCCGTTGCTCTGTCCCAGCTCCTGCCAACCTAGCAGTTCGAAAGCACACCAGTGCAAGTAGATAAATAGGTACCGCTGTGGCGGGAAGGTAAATGGTGTTTCCATCACATTGTTCCCTTGCGCCAGAAGCGATTTAGTCCTGCTGGCCACATGACCGGGAAAGCTGTCTGTGGACGAACGCTGGCTCCCTCAGCCTGAAAGCAAGATGAGCGCCAAAACCCCATAGTCGCCTTTGACTGGACTTAACCATCCAGGGGTCGGGGGAAAAAAAATTCCTTCCAGTAGCACGTTAGAGACCAACTAAGTTTGTCATTGGTATGAGCTTTCGTGTGCATGCACACTTCTTCAGATACACTGAAACAGAAGTCACCGGACCCTTCTGTTTCAGTGTACAGTGGTACCTCGGGTTAAGAACTTCTGGAGGTCCGTTCTTAACCTGAAACTGTTCTTAACCTGAGGTCCCACTTTAGCTAATGGGGCCTCCCGCTGCCCGATTTCTGTTCTCATCCTGAAGCAAAGTTCTTAACCTGAGGTATTATTTCTGGGTTAGCGGAGTCTGTAACCTGAAGCGTCTGTAACCCGAGGTACCACTGTATCACCATATGTTTCTCAGCGCCTAGACACAAAGGCAAGAGGTCACCTTAATTGTCTTCCTACGGTATCCAGAAATTTCCCCCAGCAACAGGTTGTATATGTAGACTACATTTCTCATCTCCAAGCTTAGCAAAATACCTTGGTGTTAAAATGAAGGAACAACCCCCCTCCCACCCATCCAAATAATTACATATACATAAGGTGTTTTTTGGTTCTTTCTTGAAGAGAAAGTAATGAGGGAAGACATTAAAGGCACTACGATGGCAGCAGAATTAATGCAAAGAGGTTTTGGGGAGATTGCTTGGGTCTTTCCATTTGTCTTAACAGTCCAATTATGTACCACATAGCAGTCCGTATAACCGTCGTACGAAGGAATTATCTTGCAATCAGGTTGCCCACAAAGACCCCAAGAGGATGAGAGGTTTTATTTTATTTCTCTACTCACCCCCCTCCTGCTCCTTTAAATCTCCTTAGATTTAAGAAGGTTTTGGTCAACCAAATTAATTGTTTTTTTGGGGGGTGGAATCTTCCTTTACGGATCACGCAGAGGATCAAGAGAGAGAGAGAGAGAGAAAACATGCCTTCTGTAGCTCTGCGAGTCAGATGTTCTTTTGGAGTTACAGTGATTTTCGCTTTTAATTCCTCATCTTGCCGACATGCATGCTGAAAGAATAATGAGGGCTGCGCTGGTGGGTTTTAAGGCTCTTCTCTGCCAGTGTACTTTAGGAAATCTTGGCCCCGCAGCAGCGATAAGGGCTGGGCTCTGAGTGTCAGGTGGACTTTGAAAAGAATTGCAGTGAGCTGTAAGCAAGCAGGAAAGCTTCTGTTCAGCTAATACACCCAGTTGTTGAGGCACAACACAGAACCGGTCTTCTATTTATTTCCATAAATATTTATATAAACCATGCAATAAAAGCCATATTGAAATTTTAAAATCGGCTCACGAAACAGCAGCTAACTATCGTGGAAAGATGTTTATTACTTACTATTTATCATTATTTCTATTCACGGCACTTTTCGTCCTTACCAATTCCCAGAGCAGCACGTTGCAAGCATAATATAAGCCTTTTAAAGGGAGATTCTTATCCTAATTTGCATCTGCATTGGATTTGAAATGCCCACCCCCCACGCCCCGTACCAAATTGTCGTTATGTGTGGAGTTGTTTTTAATTGGTTCTATATTTATAGAGTGGCTTTTATGTATGGGATTTTTTTTCCACATGGATTTTTCTTTCGAAATGCGCCCCCGTTAATTTTAATTTTCCTGTGAGATATTCTGTGGGGAGCAATTCATAAATGGAATCTAGCTAACTAACCATCAGTTTGGAAAGCCAACATCAACTGGGAAAAACATTGAAACAGGTTAAAAACCAATATGCTGATTAAAGATGGGTCAACCTGCCAATTTTGGTTTCCCTCAGCATCTAGAGTTCAGCTCTCCACATTTCCATTTGCTGATTCCCGCCCCCCCAAGTCCTCATCATGAAAATCTGCCATTTTAAGTGTGAATTTCTCTCAATCTACACGGCTTGCAATTTTGCCACATATGCACATTTCTGCGAAGCAATTCTCCCTAATATAATGCAGTCTTGTATATTATTTTCACTAATAAATGCATTTTCACGCATGTGTTTTGCCCTATTATATGTACCTCTGCGCACAGAACTTGGCTAGGGGACTGCACTGCAAGATTTGGAAAAGTGCACATGGTTCAGTTCACATACCGTATAAGAAATTGTATATTAGTTAGGTAGGCTCACCTTCGAATACAACCTGAATCGAGATTCTACCCCGTCCTTCCCTGTGATGCATTTAGAGCCTGAACCTGGCAGCTTAAAAGGCAGCACAGAATAGGAGGTTCTGCTGGCTTTCCAAGGGACAAACTAGATGCTTTGCGGGGCAACCAAATTTTATTTGGCCCTGTTCATGACTGAAGAGTGAGTCTCTCTGCATGTTCCTTTTCTCTTTCTTTTTGTATCAGAAGGGCAGCTTTTTGTTTAAGCAAGCCTACTGAGACATGCAATTTTATTGCTATGAAACTGTTGATTTTATCTGTATTTTGATAATTTGTCTGCTATTTTTTAAACCTGTTAAAATACTATTTTTTAAAAAACAGGGATACGCTATTACATAACTGCTTAGAGGTGTTGGGTAGGTATCCAGCTAACGTGTCCCGTCAGTGCAAGGATTTACATTTGCACAATGGAGGGTCCCACAGTGCTATTTTTCAAGAAAAAGAGGTGTTGCGAACACCCCCCTCATTCTCTTAGAATGGCAATGGCACCCACCTAAGCACCATTTTTTTTCCAGCTGAAAAAAAACCCCGGTTCCACTCCCCCTCCCCCTGCGATGCCCCTAAGTCTGTTCTAGGGGGTTTCCCCAACCCTCCAGAGCTGGGTTGGGGGGGACATGGGACCAGTGGCGTAGCGTGGGGGGTGCAGGGGGGGCCGGCCGCACCGGGCGCAACATCTGGGGGTTAGGGTTAGGGGGCGCAAATCCACGGGTTAGGGGGCGCAAATCCACGGGTTAGGGGTGCAAATTACTTGCCTTGCCCCGGGTTCTGACAACCCACGCTACGCCACTGCATGGGACACATGCAAAGAAGGGCGAGAGGATTTAGGCATGAGCCGAAATCCTTGCACTGATGTGACACTTGAATTGGATACTACCCATTATTTTGATTAAACATTATCATCATCACCATCACTTTTAATTTGTATACCGTCTTTCTATTTTACAATACTCAAGGCGGTTTGCAAGCTGCAGAAACAAGGAATGTACGTCTTATAACAATCAATGCAATACAAAAACGTGATAATAAAACATAACTTTAAAATAAGCAACCTACATCAAAAATGTAACATTCAACCATCATTAGAATAGTGTATATAAACCTTGCTGAATTAATAAGGGACTGTAAACAGGAGAAGGGGGCATAAAAGCACAAAAGTGGCCTTAGAATTATTGCAAGGAAGTCTAGGTAAGTCTCATTGGGTCTTGTGTCCAGTTCAGTCCCACACAGCAATGATCGCAAGAAGAGTATGGTGGGATAATATTGCAACCAGGTTAAGCGCAAAGACACCAAGGAGTCGAGAGGTTTTATTGTGCTGTTGACACGGACACCCTTCACACATGAACAAACAGTGCACATATATTTAAAACAGCAAGGGGGCAGATTAATGAAGTCTCCATCAGAGGGGAGCCACCACCAGGAAGGCCCTGGTGCTAGAAGATGTTGATCCTTTCTCTCAAAAGAGGAATCCATACAAAAGGGTCGCATCTCTAGACCACAGTTGTTGTTGTTATGATTGATTATTATTATTGATTAAATTTGTATCCCACCCTATTCCCACAGGTCTCAGGACGGTTACAACATCAAATCACAAACACAACATACGTAATAAAAACAAAAACAACCCAGTAACACACACACACACCCCCCCAGCAAATATTAAAAGGGAACTGGATGTCAGTCAGCCAAAGGCCTGGTTAAAGAGGAAAGTTTTTGCCTGGTGCCTAAAGGTGTATAATGAAGGCCTGGGGAGAGCGTTCCACAAACAGGGGGCCACTACAGAAAAGCCCCGTTCTCGTGTTGCGTCTCTCGTGGAGGAGGCACACGACGAAGGCTTGCAAAGTTCAGGTTCGCAAAGGGAATTGTGCTCACAAGGGAGAAGACGGCTTACTCTGGAGCGCAGTCCGGGAGAAACATCTCCTGCACAGCCCTTTCGGAAACAAACTCGTGCAAGAGGCCTCCTTGCCGGATCGTGTCCTTTGCCTGCAGCCCCGTGAACCCTGTCGCAACCCCCCTGCTGGCAACGCCAAGCACGCCGCTTATGCGGCCGAGAGATTTCATTTCTGCGGAAGCAGCATTGCCTAATAATCCCAGGGTTTTTAAAGCTCTGCAGGTGGAAAACAGGGGGCCATAAAAATTGGGTTATTTATTCCAGGGAAGGGATAAAGGAAGCCATTCGAAATAATGCTGGTTAGGATCTCTCTCTCTTTTTTAAAAAAGAAAGGAGACAATCCCTTCCAAAGTGAATTAAACCGCAAACTATGCCAATTTTGATTTCTAGCCTCGCCAGCCACCCTGCGCATTCATTTGGCTCCTGCTTGAAGGCCCTTCATTCTGATGTTTTGAGCCTCTTTTTATAGTCCCCAGCTTCCTTTTCACCTTCCTCCTCACAGTTTAACACAAATGTCTCGGCCCAGCCTATTGTTCCAATTGTCAGTAGTTTAAAAAGCCTCTGCAGTATTTTACTCTTTCCATTGTATCTCTGCTTCCCTGAGTGCTCTGCTCAACAGCGTATTACTTGTCTTGGCTGCGTTTTCTAAACCCATTTATCCCTCTCTTTCTCTCTCTCTCTCCCCCTCCCCTTCTCCAGACACTTGTTCATCAGGGAGCTTAAATTGACTTCTCTCCCATTTTGTTTCCTTAACTAAAAATGCACCATTAAGGCTGATTGAAGTCTTTTGAAAACACTTCATGAAAAATGAAAGGACCCGAAGAAATGAGGCTACCCGTGTTTGCAAATACCTGTTTTTCAGACAAATTGGTGGGAAGAAATCTGAAAGAATCGGGAACTTAACAACGCCATTGATAGGTGTTTATGCGCTCTCCTTATTCTCGCACAAATTGGAAAACATCATTTTCGGAAATGTGAAAAATTGGGGGGCACTCAGCAAGTTTCTTTAAATAAAAACACATCAGCCTCGTGAGGAGGTGGGGGACACCCAGAACATATACTTGTATTGTTTCTTTAAAACACACACACACACACACACTGTGGCATTTAATAAAAACATGTATTCAGCATTTAAATATTATCCTTGTGTTATCATCAAGGTAAGCTTTGAAATGAGCAACATACAATTATCAGGTATTTGAATTTTAGTTAATATTTTCTCTTAAAAGCAAAATATTTCCATCTGGAGGAAATTGTGCAATAGGAAGCAATTTAGCACATACTAAATATATTAGTGGACTGCGGTTTTGGCTTACATTTGTTACAGTAAGAATTGTTACTTTGCTGTGTGGACTGTGGCTGATGTGTTATGATAGATGTCACAAAGTTTTAAGGAAATGTCTGAAATTGTTTATTTTGGGTATTTTACCCCACCAGCACTATGGAACGTGCCCTTTCCCGTGGAAAAGAGAACAATATTGCTTTTGCCTTTCTCGCAGGGGTGTGTTTTTCTCGTTATTCAGCTCTCCACATTTCACATTTGTAAAAATTCATCAGCGTTTCAGTGCAAATTTCTCTTAATATTAACATTTGTGTGCAATTTCCCATTTTTTGTACATTTGTGAATCATGCATTGTTATGCATATTTTACTCTAGTACAAACATCACTTGGATAGAGAAATGCAAAATTTGGAGAAGTACAAGTTTTGAAGTATGACTGAGATTCCGTTTGTGTATTGTATTGTAAAGTAAAAAATGAGGCTGGTTTTGCCTTTAAATATGAACGGAATCAAATTTATCCTTTATCTGTACTTTTTGGTAAGGTTGACTTATATACTCAGCTTCTTAAATGAGACTGCATTTTTGTACCATTTAAGATGGTAGCTTGTTTGGCAGTCGGTTTTGGTTAAGAAGTGGGATATAAACACAGCAAATAAATCCTCACATTTGGGGGATTTCTTGATGAGCGCTTTAGATATTTTTACCGGCGAGTGCTAGCACTTTCTCTTTTCCTCTTGCCCTAAAAAAAACGCATCCTCAGCACCAGATATTAAACGTCAACCTGTACCATAAATTGAAACAAATACATGTGATTGTAATTGTCTTGTAGACTTCTTAATTTATGTGGGCTGTTACATGCTTAAAACTAGTTTTCCTCCATGGAGTTTAAATGCAGTAATGTTCTTTAAAAATATAAAATGATTAAAAATAAAAATATTAGAATGCCTGAGAAACTGTGGCGTGAATCAAGCCTTATGAGGAGCGGTTGAAGGAGCTGGGTGTGCTTAGCCTGGAAAAGAGGAGACTGAGAGGAGATATGAGAGCCATTGTCAAATATCTCAAGGGCTGTCACATGGAGGAGGGAGCATGCTTGTTTTCTCTTGCTCTGGAGGGCAGGACTCGAACCCATGGCCTCAAGTTACAAGAAAGGAGATTCCAACTAAACATCAGGAAGAACTTTCTGACAGTAAGAGCTGTTCAGCAGTGGAACGGTCTCCCTCCGGAGGTTGTGGACTCTCCTTCCTTGGAGGTTTTTCAGCAGAGGTTGGATGGCCATCTGTCATGGATGCTTTAGCTGAGATTCCTGCATTGCAGGGGGTTGGAATAGATGACCCCAGGGTCCCTTCCAACTCTACAATTCTATGATTCTATGAATCAGCTGCTTTAGAAATGCACACTTGGCTTTTGCTAAGGATGGAGGAACCTGCAATGTCAGTTTCTCATTTTTCCAGTCATAAGTTCACTTCTTCACATTATCACATCAATCTGCAAATTATTTATTTTTTTAAAAAAGTTCTGTTGACAATTCATCAGCACTCCATTGAGAATTTCGCCTAATACAGTGGTACCTCTGGATGCGAACGGGATCCGTTCTGGAGCCCTGTTTGCATCCTGAACGCAACCTGCGTCTGCACGTCTGCGCATGCACGGGTCGCAATTCGCCGCGTCTGCGCATGCGCGTGGCGTTATTTTGAGCATCTGCGCATGCACGAGCGTCAAAACCCGGAAGTAACGCATTCCATTACTTCTGGGTCGCTGCGGAGCGTAACCTGAAAATGCTCAACCTGAAGCACGTTTAACCCGAGGTATGACTGTACAGCTATTTTAGCACACAATTTCTCCCAACACACAAATTTTTGCAAATGATTTCCTCCAAATACAAGGCATTTTGGTATGTTATTTTCAATGATCTGTGGGTTTTTATAGGCATGCTTTATGTGTTTTTGTACACATTACCCGGCTGTAGAACTGCATTGCAAAATTCAGAGAATTGTGCCTATCAAAATGTGGCAGTTTCACATATTGCTTTGGAAAGTGTGAATCGGGGAGATTCACCTTTAAATGCAAACTGAATTGAATTTCTCCCGCATTCCTACTTTCAATCAAATGGGCCCTCAAGAGAAATTGGCAATAAATAATTATGCATTTGTGAAGCTAGGAAACAGAAAACCCTGACGGTGTCTTTCCTCCTTAATGCTCAAAGCAGCCCATGCTTTTTGGTGCTCCAGATATGGGATCGCTGAAGAAGAGGAAAATCCATTTGTAAACCATCTGACACAAGAGAGGAGGAGGCTAATTCTGGTCAGCGGAGAGATTTGTAATGGAAATCTCTACCCGGCATATGGAAAAATGCCTCTTGCTGCAAAAGGAGGAAAATATCAGGAGGGATTATGCAGAGCTTAAAAGCAGGCAAGTGCTTCCAACGGATGAATGATTAAATTGAAAATGGCAGCCAGTTCATGAAGAAAACTGACCTGGCTCTGTCTGCAAAACAAGGGACTGCATCAGAGGCTAGGTGAGGAGAGGTGGGTAGCTAGGTGGGCCTTTTTGGTGTTGGCCCCCTTTTCCTGCTCTTCTTCAGGGAGGTGGCAACACTTCTCTCAGACAGAAAGTGCAAGGCCTTCAGTGTAGTGTCAGTGGTCATAGCATTGGGTTTGGCTCAGGGAAACCTGGTTTCAAACTCAGCCTTGAAGCTCAGTAGCCTGACCTGGAAATCATCCATCAGGCTTTGGCATGTGTCTGTGGTCTGTTAAGATTAGAGAGCACTTCCCTTACTAAAAAAGCAAATTACACTTACGCTATAGTAGAAGTTGCAGAGCGTGGAAGCTGACATTTCAGCTGGGCCTTAAATGATAATTTTAGATTATATTTTAGTGACTAAGTTTTAATTTATATTTTTTTTTAACTGTTGCTATATGTGTAGTGTCCCTGTTATACCTAATTGCAAATTCAAATGTATCCCTATCGTGTTTTATGACTTCCTTGATATTGTATGTGGGCTGGAACTGGTCTGTGACTGAAATAATAAATTCACATTCAGCTGGGCAAACGTTGCATCTTGCCAGAAGGAATGAATCCCTCCATCCCTCCACTTCCTGATCTGGGGTTTCTCCCGACCCCCGACCCCCAAGAGCCAATTGCATGGGGAGGCGATGGAGGAGAGCCCCCATTGCACAAGCAGAAGTCCTTGTGCAGGATTGGTTACCCAGAGATTCTGGGATGGCAATCCCGTCCAGTGCTATTTTTCTAATAATAATAATAATAATAATAATAATAATAATAATAATAATTTTTTATTTATACCCCGCCCTCCCCAGCCAAGGCCGGGCTCAGAGCGGCTTACAAGCAATAATAAAAACAAGATGAATGATTACAACTTAAAAACAAAATTAAAATACAACATTAAAATATTGAAACATTAAAATATTAAAATGTAGCCTCATTGCAGGAGGAGAAGGGAAAAGAAAAAAGAAAGAGGGGGAGGGAATCAAATTGGCTCCAAGCCAAAGGCCAGGCGGAACAACTCTGTCTTACAGACCCTGTGGAAAGAAATCAGATCCCGCAGGGCCCTGGTCTCATGAGGCAGAGCGTTCCACCAGGCCGGGGTCAGTGCTGAAAAGGCCCTGGCTCTGGTTGAAGCTAATCTGACTTCCTTAGGGCCCAGGACCACTAGGGTGTTGCTATTTATGGACCTTGAGGCTCTCCGTGGGGCATACCAGGAGAGGCGGTCCCGTAGGTACGAGGGTCCTAGGCCGTGAAGGGCTTTAAAGGTCAAAAGCAGCACCTTAAATCTGACCCTGTACTCCACCGGGAAAATGAGGTGCCAGAACTCACCATGACGAGCTTCCTCGTTCTCTTAGAATGGCAATGGCGTCCACCTGAGAGGTTGCGGAACTGAGTTCCCCCAAGTTCCTGTTGGGAAAAAGCCCTGGTCCTGTCCGTGAGGCAGACTGAAGCCATCACCTCGGGTAACGGAATCCAAGGGGCACCTCCACCGCCCTAGAAGCGAGGAAAAGTTGCGGCAGCTTCTGGCGAGATCTTATGTGACCTTCCCAACACCCTGATAAGCAAAGCACTCTTCCTCACAAACTGGGGTCTCAGGAAAGGTTGTGCGAGAGCTCTGGAGGCCTCCACGTGAATTCTCAGGGCTCAACACTGTACCTATGTGCAGAAACTGGGTTTGTACTGAGACTGTACTGACACACTGCCCAGTGGTGTTCACGGAAAGGGAGAGGATGTTAGATTTCTGTTATGCCACTGTGCAGTTTTTGGAGTCACAAGACTCTGTTGACATTCCAGACTGTTGGAAGTCTCACGGGAGACGGGAGAGGGATGTGGAAGTTACTGGTTTCCTGTTTCTTTGTTCCTGCTGTTTTCTGTCTCTCACAGAGAGCAGACGCATATTCTTTTCTGTCCTGCGTAGTTAGAAATAAAAGTAGCAATGTAGCACATATTTCTGGCTCTTCTGCTGCTGTTTGGGTACTTGCGTAATGGGGAGCGTGCCTGAAGTCTCATTAAAGGCTTAGGTCGTTAATCACCGTCGGAGGAGAGCCTAGATGGATTCCGAAGATATGACGCGGAGGAGAGCCATTACAGCTCGGTCGTATGGAAGCTCCGACAGGCTCTTGCACAATCTCACCAGAAGCTGAGCAACCCCGGTAAGCAAGGCTTTGGTGGAGGTGCCAAGGGGACTCGTGTAGGGCAGCACTCTCCTGTTTCACCGCAGGTGGTGAAATGGAACTGGCCACCCTTGGATTCTGGGAAATGTCCGTTCTTTCAGGGGTGGGACTAGAGCTCAGATGGTAGAGGCAGGCCACAGCAGAAGACCTGGCTTCCATCGACAGCATCTCCATAGCAAGTGATGGCAAAGCTCCTTCTCTGCCTGAGACCTTCGAAAGCTTCTGCCAGTCAGAATACTGGGCTAGACGGACAGCTTGGTCTGACCTGATATAAGCCAGTCTCCCATGTCTCTGACTCCATCCAATTCGCTGAAGACTGTGCAAATAACAACTGGCTCATTACTGGCGTGTCTTCTGCTGTAGGGTTTGCATAGCTGCCGTGGCAGCAATGGTGACAAGTAGGCGCAAATGTCATTGCTGGCCTTTAAAGCCCTAAACGGCCTCAGTCCAGTATATCTGAAGGAGCATCTCCACCCCCATCTTTCTATCCGGACCCTGAGGTCCAGTGCTGAGGGCCTTCTGGAGGTTCCCTCACTGTGAAAAGCCAAGTTACAGGGAACCAGGCAGAGGGCCTTCTTGGTAGTGGCGCCCGCCCTGTGGGACGCCCTCCCACCAGATGTCAAAGAGAAAAACAACTACCAGACTTTTAGAAGACATCTGAAGGCAGCCCTGTTTAGGGAAGCTTTTAATGTTTGATGCATTACGGTATTTTAATATTTTGTTGGAAGCCGCCCAGAGTGGCTGGGGAAGCCCAGCCAAATGGGCGGGGTATAAATAATAAATTATTATTATTATTATTATTATTATTATTATTATTATTATTATTATTATTATAGCTGTGCATCAGCACAGTGTGCTTGCATTATTACGAACAGGGATGTGGGTGGTGCTGTGGTCTAAACCACTAAGCCTCTTGGGCTTGCCGATCGGAAGGTTGGCGGTTCGAATCCCCACGACAGGGTGAGCTCCCGTTTGTTCTGTCCCAGCTCCTGCCAACCTAGCAAGTTGAAAGCACACTGGTGTGCGTAGATAAATAGGTACTGCAGTGGCAGGAAGGTAAATGGCGTTTCCATGCGCTGTGGTTTCCGTCATGGTGCTCCGTTGTGCCAGAAGCGGTTTAGTCATGCCGGCCACATGACCCGGAAAGTTGTCTGTGTGGACAAACGCTGTCTCCCTCAGCCTGAAGTGAGATGAGCGCCACACCCCATAGTCGCCTTTGACTGGACTTAGCCGTCCAGGGGTCCTTTACCTTCTACCTATTACAAATACAAACAAGCCATTGGCAATGCATGTACGGTTGTTTCTGCAGGGTTGAGGCTCAACAAGAGAGAGGTTTGCATAACACAGACTCCTGGGTAAACCAGCGTCTCGCCAGATAGCCATGTTGTGCAAATGATTCTGAACTGCATTTTACATGGGGCTGCCCTTGTAGACTGCTTGGAAATCGATGGCACCATTATTATTTTTCAGTTTCCAAAATATTTTTTTTTGTTGCTGGTGGTGCACCAGGCCAGCATAGCTACCCCTCTGAAAGTTCTGGGTTGTGTCTAACCAGGTTCTACTCAAAGTAGAATCACTGAAATGATGGACCTGCCTTAGTCATGTCCATCAATTTCACTGGGTCTACTCAAGAGTATGACTAATGTTTTAATCAATTTGTGGTTCTATTTTTCATACAATTATAATACACACTGTGAAGTATCTTGGATTGAAGAGTAGGCCACTAAGCAGGAGAATAAATGAAAACAGGCTAGGGACTAAAATGGCAAAGGGAACTTTTGGGTTAAGGGATTCAAAGCGGCCATTAGCCACCTTGCCTGCTACTCTAGGGCTTATTGATTGCAAACATTAATTTTCCAAATTACAATTTCTGACTAGGGGTGGGGATCCGTTTCCCTTCCACCCCCCAGCTTTTGCAGAGAAACATGTACCTTTTTCAATATTTACAGAAATGCTTAAAATAAAACAAATAGCCAACTCAGCTTTTATGATGCTTTACGGAAAAAGGTTTGCTTTTCATGGCTGCATCTGAAAAAAAAAAAAATCAGTTTGACCAGGAAGAACATTGCAAAGCTGAAATAACTAAAATCCATGAGTTGGTTTTTGTAAACTGGCTATTAGGACAACTTTCTTTCAGCAAAGAAACCAAACAAATTAATTAAGCATTTAAGACCCTGGGTTTTACAAATTGAAGCATTCCAACTCCCCTGTTAAAATTATTCTGTAATATTTTCTTTTTCTTTTTAAATAGAATGCATGAAATATCTTCCAAGCCAAAACTGTCTTTATTATTTGAGGGAATGTAGAAAAGTGGGGCATTTGCCTTTAAGAGTTTCTCCCATTAATGGAAGGGAAAAGAGCAGTGAGATCAACAAGCAAAGTAGCTAAGTACACTGAGGTCATTTGAAAGCTATGAGTTCTATAGCAGCGGTACAAGACAAACCTGTCAGCTTCCATCCCATTAAACAAGCTATGAGCCATGTGTTAGGCACGGCGTGATTATGGGCAAATCTCGACCGAGCTACACCCAAGTGTCTGCTTCTCTATAAATTATTCAATTCCTTTTATGCAAATAATGTTTCAAGGAAGCAACGGGGATCTCTAATGGCTGGGAGAGAAACATCCATTTAGAAGAATTAAAGACTGGGCGAAAGGTACAACCTTTTTATAGGCCAAGGCTTCTGAAAACTCCGCAAAATCGGTACGTTCTGAAAGGTTTTCAGCAGGACACAGGAGTCTACATGAAGTTACAGGTTTTGCTGTCCTTCTCTCCCTTTATCCAAGAGGAAACAAAGGATTGATGCCAGCAGACATCATCCTACTGGTTTTTGAAGACTGGGAGGAAGAGGTTTGTGTGTGTGTGTTTCTCACACACAAATGCACTGCACTGTATCCAGGAAGTTTGGATAGATGGGCTTTCATTTGTGCCGCCGTGAAAAACAAACCGTACTCTTTTCTGAAAAAGTACACCATTCGAATTTCTGAAGAGGGAGGCATTGCAACAGCCACACACACCATGTAATTATTATCTTCTTTAAAAAAAAAAAAATACTTGGGGAAAAATAATAAATAGGACTTAAAACGAGAAAGCAGACACCAAACAGAAAGAGGATTTGAAACAAGAGCTGAAAGCAGAGAGGTAGAACCGGACCAGGAAAACAGAGCTTCACACACAAAATAACCACATCATCTGGGCTTGATCAGGAATTAACGGAGGAAGTATTCCCCCCTGTATGTTCTTCCCTGTCACATCGTATCTGCAGATATTGCTTCGTTCCAAGTCCATACTTTCTGGAAACGGGAAAAACAACAACGAAGCAATGCGCAAGTGTGAATGCAGAGGTAGGGACTCGCGGGGAAGAATTGTGCCAGTGGCGTAGTTGTTTAACCCCTCCCGCAGCCGTCGATTCTTTTCCCGCAGATGCACCCAGCCCCCTCTACTCGACTTCTGATTTCAGAGTCCAGGAGAGAATTAAGTCAACATTGGATATCCTCCACCTCCCTGCCAATTCCCTCCCGCAGTTATCTGGTATCTCTGAACTAAGGTTGGGGACCACATCTTCTCCTTGGTCAGCATCACGTTCCACTCTGAAGGCACTTTGGTATGACTTGTTTATTGAACGTTCATCCCGAATGGTTACCAGGGAGGGTAGAGAATATGGGCTACTTGAAGAGGATTCTGATTTCTGTGCGCGGAGGTTAGATGCTGCTGCAGAGTGGTGCATGCTCTAGTTATCTCCCGCTTGGACTACTGCAATGCGCTCACTCTGAAGGTGATTTGGAAACTGAAGAGCCTAGGACTTGCCGATCAGAAGGTCGGCAGTTCGAATCCCCACGACAGGGTGAGCTCCCATTGCTCGGTCCCTGCTCCTGCCAACCTAGCAGTTTGAAAGCACGTCAAAGTGCAAGTAGATAAATAGGTACCGCTCCGGCGGGAAGGTAAACGGCATTTCGGTGCGCTGCTCTGGTTCGCCAGAAGCGGCTTAGTCATGCTGGCCACATGACACAGAAGCTGTACGCCGGCTCCCTCAGCCAGAAAAGCGAGATGAGCGCCGCAACCCCAGGGTCGGCCATGACTGGACCCAACTGTCAGGGGTCCCTTTACCTTTTTATTAAATAAGAAACATTTCAGCCACAGTGAGGAGAGGTCCGGTAAATGCCACCCCCAGGGATCCCTGGCTGGATCGCAAACACTCCAGCAGTGGTCTCGGGTATGGCTGCACACAGGTTGAACATTTCCTGACGCACCAAGTCAGCTTGGCTGGTTGGTTTGCTCCCTCAAGGATGCTCTACCAATGTTTCCTTTTAAAAGACCACCTCAGCACTCAGCACCCGTAGCCTCGTGAGGGCCAGCAGCTCCAAAGAACCCAACGCAAGCTCTAGCCCATCAGCAGTTGGGTAGTGCAGGGAAAGGCAACCCATTGCTCCCTTCTCCTGATATCGCTGGACCAAAATTCTCATCATCCCTGACCACTGGGCCATGCAGGCTGGGGCTGATGTGAGATGGGAGTCTATAATCTGGAGGGCTGCAGGTTCCCTGCCCCGAAGACAGAGGGTCAACTGGTTAATGGCCACAAAACGGGGCTCTTCAACCTGCCCCCCTATTTCAGATGGCCATCCACATTCCATACACTTTCCTACTATGTGCCAGTGCCATTTCCAACATGGCAACCCCAAAATTTGCCAGCTTCTATGGTTCCACTGTGTTGCCATGCTGTGCCCCCCCTTGTGAGGACTACCCCACCTGATTCCCCCCCAAAAAAATACATATATGCAAGGAACACCTTTCTTCAGTTCCACAGGAAGAGCACTTCTTGTTTTTCTTTTGCATAATGCCAGAGGGTTTAAAGTGTTTGGGGGAAGTTATGTTTGGAGCTGAGTTGGCAGAACATGAGACTCTTAATCTCAGAGTTGCAGGTTTGAGCCCCACATTGGGCAACAGATTCCTGCATTGTTGGGGGTTGGACTTAGAAGGCAGTCCTGTTTAGGGACGCTTTTAATGTCTGATGTTTTATCGCTTTTTTATATTATTTTCATTCATTCTGTTGGGAGCCGCCCAGAGTGTCTGGGGAAACCCAGCCAAATGGGTAGATTATAAATAATATTAATATTAATAATAATAATAATAATAATAATAATAATAATAATAATTATACCCTTGGGGTCCTTTCCAACTCTATATCACCAACTCACATTTTCTGCTCTCCGATTATATTATTTTCATTCATCACTTGTTACAAGGACAGTCTCCCACATGAATTCCATATCCTGAGCCGACGTATTTTAGGAATGGATGTCAACTTCAATTTATTCCTTGCTATTATCTTTTCTCCAAAGCTGCCCCTGCCAACAATGCTTCCATCAGAATACCCTTATGCGACCGTAACAGTTACATCTTGTACTCAACCCCAAGTCTAATTAAAACGGAACAACACCATAAGGTCAGGTTAAGGGGACGAATGCTAGTACGGCTATCCATCCGCAATCCGTCAACAGTTATGTATTAAATCTGGAATAAACATGGGCTCCCATGGAGCCTCATCTTTCCCATTGATAGCTAAGGCACACCCCTGATTTGCAGTACAACAGTGCTGAGGCTAAAACTACACATGGAGGTCAATTGTGTGGTTGTTTTCATAAAGGTATAAATTCCAAATCAGCCTGGGGAGAAGAGTGAAAGTGTCAGAGGAGCTGTTAGATCTGTTTTCCTTCCTGTTGTTTGCCCGTCTCCTCAATATGTTTTTCCGGGGAGCGAAAATATAGGGGAGAAAACATAGTTTCCAGTAGGGGGAAGCGTGGTGCAGAGGTAGCGCTCACGTGACCTCCTGACCACAGAGTCACCGCTGCTTATCGGGAGGGAGAAGGGTCAAGCACCAGGGAGGTTGGCTCACACCAGCAGGAGCACAGGATTAGCTCTGCTGCTCTATCTGCATCACACTGACTTTCCTGCGACTTCTCTGTCTCTAGGTAAGCAGCAGCAATGCAGCTGTCGGGAGGTCAGGTGAGCTTCACCACTTCCATCCAGCCACCGTCTGCTGCTGGTTATTTTCTGACACAGGTGGAAGAGGGAGAGGGAGGTGCTTTTGAGCAGACAAATGAAAGAAAGGGAGAGGGTTAAGCAGCCCCTCTCCCTGCCATTCTTCCAGCTGTTAATGGCCTCCCCGAAGGCTGATTTGCATTCTGGTTGTTGGTTGTTTTTTTATGGGCAGAACTGATTGCACTACCAATAGTCACATGGTAACTGGAGCCTAAGAGTCCCATTTGGTCCAGAGTATCCTACTCAGTCCTGGATCTGAAAAAAAAATCAGGCATGCTTCATCAACCTTAAGAAACTTAAATCAGTTAATTCATTTCAGTCTCTGATCGAAGATATAAAATGTGAAATTATGGAACAAATTCTCCTGGGATGTAACTCAAATTGGGAAAGCAAACATCTGGATACAAATGGAAATCAGTGTCAAAACTAGGGGTCGTTCCTCTTGCAGCTATTTACAATTTGTTCAATCCGAAAGTGCAACTGCACCGTTTCTGAAAGGAAAAGAAAGGAAGTCAAATGAGAAGGGTTATGTTAATTCAAAACAGGGATGCTACAGGAGTTTCTGTGACACAGGTGATGAACAGGTGATTTTATTTATTTATTTGGTACATACTATTTGGTACATCTTGTGTAACTGAAGGCAGTGTGTACAAGGCTCTGACCAGACCCACCTAAACCTCTTTAGCTTATGGAAGATGGTTATATTATGTACCCTCCAATAAAAATAGGCAAATCTGTCTTTTTTTGGATTCCCTGTGTTTCTCATTTTCCTAACCTTAAACTCTGTTTTTCACATTTCCATAACAATCAGTGATTTAAAATGAAATCCTCATGAAAATTCACCAGCATTTTAGTGCAAACTTCTAATAATCACATTTTGGTATGCAGTTTTATCTAATCTGCACATATAATATACAGAGCAATTACCCCTCATATATTTTTTACACACTGGTTGCTTGGAGAACTCCCATCACAAAATCTGGAGAAATGCGAATTTCAAGGGATAGCTGTTTGAGTTCACATATCAATTTGAGATAAATTAGATAATTTATCATTAAAACTCAAACAAAACTACATTTCTTCCCCATCACGAACCACAGACTATGTCCCAAGTTTCCAGAACTTATTGTCTACAAGATCATTCTTGCCATCTACCCATTCAATTTTTATTCCCCCATCTAAGCAACACAGCTTAACAACAACAACAATAAAAATAAACGATGCCAAGGACTGAATTCACTAAGAATTCACTTCATTCCTATCCCACTTTGGACAAGAACTGTTTTCTAATGCACCATGCATGGAGGGGAAAAGGTGGAACCCAGAGCCACTTTTAACATCTCGTATCAATGATCCGAGTGCAAAAATATGGAATTGACACAGTGCCAGATCAATTTGGTGGTTAGAGTGCCAGGCTGATCCAGTTTCACTTAGCATTAGCACTTAGTCATGGAGTTCATTGGGGCAACCTTTGGCTAGTTGCCCTCTCTCAGTCTTACCAACCTCACAGGGTTGTTGTGAGCCTAAAAGAGGAGGAAAAGAACCACACATATCACGCTAAGCCCTTAGAGTAGGGCTTGACTGCAGCCCCCATCATCCCTGGCTGACTGGGGTTGATGGGAGTGAGGTCCATTTAGCCCCCCACCCCATAAAATATTTGAGGGAGCTGGCCCCCCTCAAAGTTGATGGGCATTGCCTTTCAGATGGTGTGCATGTGACTGTGGTCCTGTGATTATGTGGACTGTGGGATACCTGTCGTCCCCCATATTTTATTCAAGTTGGCCCCCCTGGCCACACGTTAGGCAACCTTAACTTAGGAGGACAGACGGGATAAAACCACTAAAACCCAGGCAAAAAATGGAGAGCTATTGTTGGCTCTTTAGAAGTCTTCTTTCCCTGCTGCTACGTGTATTCTGTGTTTGGTCCTTTATTTTCAGCCAGAGGAGTGACATAAGGGAGTCTGCAAAACGTAGCTTACACCAAGAGAAAGAGAAAGAGAAAGAGAAAGACAATGTGTTCAGTCACATACCTGCACTCTACTAGCTGGGTGGCAGGTTTACGTGGTTCGAGAGGGGCCGCTCTGTGGTGCCCCGTGGGCTGGAAGGTTGGCCGAGGCAGCTCTGACTTGCCTGATGGCGACCTCCGCATGGATGCTCCGAGGGTTACACACGCCCTGTGTGGCGTTCTTGGATTTCTTACCTGAAAGCGGAACTGTAAAATTGGCAATTTTCTAACTTAGGGTCGCCATTGTTTTACACCAGAGGTCAGCAACCTAAGGCCCGTGGGCTGGAAGCAGCCCATGAGGGTTGTTTAACTGGCCCATGAGCTGCCCCTGAACCAAGCCGCCAGCTTGGCGAGTCCATGCGCGCTGTGCTAAACCGGTGTGGCATGGCAGGGAGCAGGGACTCGCTTCCACAGCTCCAGAAATTGCTTCTGCGCATGCCCAGACGCTGGAAATCGCATCTGTGCATGTCTGCGGTGCCAGAAATCGCATCTGCGCATGTCCGCGGTGCTGGAAATCACTTCTGTGCATGCCCAGATGCCAGAAATACCATCTGCACATGTCCGCGGTGCTGGAAATCACTTCTGTGCATGCCCAGACGCCAGAAATAGCATCTGCGCATGTCCACGGCGCCAGAAATCACTTCTGTGCATGCCCAGATGCCAGAAATTGCATCTGCGCATGTCCGCAGTGCCGGAAACCACTTCTGTTGACATCTGGGCATGCACAGAAGCGATTTCTGGTGCCGCGGACATGCGCAGACGCGATTTCCAGCATCGCGCTGCACCTGGCCCACGGAGGATCTCTGCAGGAGTGATCCAGCCTATGCCTGGTAAGCCTTGCCGACCCCTGTTTTACACCAAGTGAGATGAGTCAAGTTTATGAAAGGGAAAACAAGGCTGCAGGCAGCTAACTGAACCAGGCTGCTTCTTTGGGTGATTCTGCCTTTAGATGATGTTTGGCTCGGGACAGGTCCCTGGCGCTGGACCTCAACTTGACCTCGACATTGCAACGCATCGTTAAAACTGCAGAACTCCCTCTCACAGGAGGCTGGGATGGCCCCCAACTGGGATGGCTTTAAAAGGGGATTAGACAAATTTATGGTAAGGTAAATGTAAATGACCCCTGGACGGTTAAGTCCAGTCAAAGGCGGCTATGGGGTTGCAGCGCTCATCTCGCTTTCAGGCCGAGGGAGCCAGTGTTTGTCCACAGACAGCTTTCTGGGTCATGTGGCCAGCAGGACTAAACCGCTACAGGTGCAACAGAACACCGTGATGGAAACCAGAGCAGACAGAAACACCGCTTACCTTCCCACTGGAGTGGTACCTATTTATCTACTTGCACTGACATGCTTTCAAACTGCTAGGTTGGCAGGAGCTGGGACAGAGCAATGGGAGCTCACCCCGTCGTGGGGATTCGAACCGCCGACTTCCAATCAGCAAGCCCAAGAGGCTCAGTGGTTTAGACCACAGCGCCACCCATGTCCCTACAAATTCATGGAGGAGAGGGCTATCGCTGGTCCTGATGGCTTTGCTCTGCCTCCACAGTTGGAGGCAGCAATGCTTCTGAATGCCAATTGCTGGAAACTGCAGGGAGAATTTTTCTTGCGCTCTAATCCTGCTGGAAGGATTCTGGTTATCTAGTGTGAAAACAGGATGCTGGACTAGATGGTCCATGGGCCTGATCCAGCAGGCTCTTTTCATGTTCTTAAGTTCATCTAGACTCCCCTTGACATTTCTCGAGGTGCTTATGTATTGGACCAGAGAACTTTTAGGGGACCCTGTTGTGCCATCTTCAACCAACCAAGTGGAAGACCTGAGACTTAACCCAGAGAAAAACAAAGAGCATCATGGACCATTTATGCTCACCTTTGACGGACTCGCTCCCAACCAGCTCATCCACAGAATGAGGGACGATAAAGTCGCCCCCATATAAATAGTTGATACCCGCGTTCAGGTTCACGTTGGCTATCTTCAGGGGACAAGGCTTGGGGAAAGTAGTCTGCAGCACGGGGAATCCACAGTCTATTGGAGAGTTGGCAAGAGGAAAGACCTATATGGTGAGACATCAGGGGTATTAGTAAGTCTTGTCTCTCAGGCTTGGAAATGCCACAAAGAAACAGGGAGGGAAAGTTACTTACCCCAACTACTATGGTCATGTGGGCCCCCCCCAAAAGTTAATCGTTCTACCCGGACACTGAGGTCCAGCGCTGAGGGCCTTTTGGTGGTTCCCTCGCTGCGAGAAGCCAAGTTACAGGCAACCAGGCAGAGGGCCTTCTCGGTAGTGGCACCCGCCCTGTGGAACGCCCTCCCAGCAGATGTCAAAGAGAAGACATCTGAGGGCAGCTCTGTTTAGGGAAGCTTTTAATGTTTGATGAATTACTGTATTTTAATATTTTGTTGGAAGCCGCCCAGAGTGGCTGCGGAAGCCCAGCCAGATGGGCAGGGTATAAATTATTATTATTATTAATATTATTATTATTATCATCCTCCTCCTCCTCCTCCCCTGGGCTAAAAAGGGTTCCTCAGTCCTGCTCTTATTTCAAAGCAGGACACATTTCCATTTGCCTTAGAAAAATATTCTACTATGTGCAAGACTGCCTTTCAATTCAGAAGTTTCCTCCCAGTGTCCAGTATGAGGCTGTGACAATTTTATTTCTGCTGGTTAGCGCACTCACCCATTTCCCCCAAGCTCTCAGTCCAAAGAGATCTGCCTTGACTCCATTTCCCTCCCTTTCACGATTCAATACAGTACAGCCTGCAAAACTACAATCCCCATCAGGCTTTGCTCCTCTCCTCTCTCACAAGATTCCACCGCCAAGGGTCAAGGGCTACGCGTTTGCCTCAATGCCCTCTGTAAAAAATTTTTAAAAAATGCACTTCCCAGCATGTTTCTGCCTTTCCCTGTTGGATTTTCCTGCAAAGTTCAGTGGATTATGTTGGCTTTGCTTTAGCACGAGCTGAAGCCTAACTTAGTCATGCTCATTAATGTTAGTGGGTCTACTCTTGAGTAAAACAAGGTTGCATTGCCACTCCCCAAGTTTCCACCATGCTCTGCCTTTTTGTGAAAGATCACAGGGTGGAATTAAATGTCACACTACGACGGACATCCCACCTGCGCAAGCATTTTGGCTTGCCAGACTGAACAATTCCCCTTCTTCCCGCACTGTGTGCTGTTTTGCAGGCTCCCCCAGTGTTAACAGAGAAATCTGAGGGCTCCCTTGGACAAAAAACAAGGAGACCAGCCAGGAATACCAGAGCAAAACAGCAGCCAGTAGGCTTGGCCTTTATTGAAGACTGTCGCGACAGGACTCCCACTTGCCACCAGGTGAAACAAGTTGGAAGTCCTGAACAAAAGGAGACCCCAACTTTTATTAGCTACTAATCCCCCAAGCTACACCCCTAGAACTACATCACAACTACATCATGACTGCATCATTGACACATCACAAAAAGGAGGGGTTGAGGGAGGAGTTGTGGTGGTAACCTGAGTGTCTTGTCACCTGGCCGGTTCCACCTTTCTCCCTCCCCATGAGTACTTTCCAGAGGACAAAGAGGAGTGTGCAGTATCCTGCCCCCAAAGGGAAGAGCTGATCATTGTCCTTTGTCTCAGTCCGTGCTGAATCCACTCCCATATGCAAGTTCTTTGATGGTCTTCTGTCTGGGACCATCATGGCTGGCATGCCAACTGGGTAGGGGTCCTGAGTACGTCTTGGTACGCTCAAGGGATTATGGCTGCCCTGTATCAAACCTTCCCCCTTTGATAGTCCATTCTTAATGGAGCAAAATAAAAGTGGAATGGTGTAGATCCGATGTACGGTTGATTTTCTACGAATTTATTACAGAGACATCGCGTATGTCGTGTGTGAGTGTGTGTGTCGAGTTTGCACAAACTAAATGATTGGGGGGGGGGTCCTGCAGCACCAGCACAGATTTTTTCTTTGGTGGGGAGGAAGGAGGACGAGGCCCCACTGTGCAAATGGAAGTTCTTATGCTGGGCTTTTGCTGATGGGCCTCTTAAAGTGAATCCCACCTTTAGACTGTGACCAAAAGACCAATGAATTTTAAAATACCGTATTTTTCACTCTATAAGACGCACCAGACCACAAGACGCACCTAGTTTCGAGGAGGAGGAAAACAAGAAAAAAAATATTCTGAATCTCAGAAGCCAGAACAAGAGGGATCGCTGCACTGCGATCCCTCTTGCTGTTCTGGCTTCTGGGATAGCTGCACAGCCTGCATTCGCTCCATAAGACGCACACACATCTCCCCTTACTTTTTAGGAGGGAAAAAGTGAGTCTTACAGAGCAAAAAATACGGTAGTTAAACCTGGTTGAAATACGAACCCTAAAAAACGGGCAGGAGATTTGAGAACTGGTGCATCCCCCTCCCCCAGGTGAGCTCCCCCCAGGATCGCATAAAATTGGTTTGCAAATGAGCTGAGCTATATTTTCCCCCAAGGAGGAAGTAGATTGGCACATTTCTAAACGTCCTCCGCTAATATTTTCTGGGTGCAGCCTCTGCAAGTGGCAAAGCAAAGAGATGAATGGGATCCTTCTGAGCAGGAGGGGCCCTGTTGCATGCAGTTGGTGCTGCCTCCCCAGTCCTCCGCAGCTGTTTCCCTGCTAAGGGAAGCAAGGGTGAGCCACAATTTTTTTTAATGCTCCCCCTTTCCACTGAGCCGAGCATAACTGGGCACCTACAGCTTGCTTCTGGGCCTGAGCCCAAGAAACTACAGATGCATCCCTTTCTGAAACTGCCGCCAGTTTACGTCGATTGTGTTTAACACCAGCGCTTCCTTCTCCGCCTTCGGCTGCAGGGTTTAAAATTCGTTCCCACTCTTGCCGATACCGTTTTTATGTGCTTCTTAATATTCCTAATCGGCCTCGGTCCAGTATATCTGAAGGAGCGTCTCCACCCCCATTGTTCTGCCCGGACACTGAGGTCCAGCGCCGAGGGCCTTCTGGCAGTTCCCTCACTGCGAGAAGCTAAGTTACAGGGAACCAGGCAGAGGGTCTTCTCAGTAGTGGCGCCCTTCCTGTGGAACGCCCTCCCATCAGATGTCAAAGGAATAAACAACTATCTGACTTTTAGAAGACATCTGAATAAATTATTATTATTATTATTATTATTATTATTATTATTATTATTATTATTATTTTTCCACACAGAAGCACGTCCTGCCCGTGACTCATAGAGGTAGGGCTGAAGGAATGAGGATATACAACAGGCCCCATAGAATCGGGGGGGGGGGACTCCCAGTCTATAGAACCTTGGTTCCTGGAGCAGTTTGATGGGACTGCAATACAGTCATACCTTGGTTTGCGAACGGCTTAGTTGTCGAACAAATCGGCTCCCGGACGCCGCAAACCCGGAAGTAAGTGTTCTGGTTTACGAACGTTTTTCGGAAGCCAAACATCCGTTTCTGCTGTCGGCGTTGTTTCCGGGGCCAATCAGAAGCTGTTGGATTTCGAATGGACTTCGTTCTGGACTTCCAGAATGGATTGAGTTCGAGAGCCAAGGTACCACTATACCTGCTAGGACTTCAGCCCAAAGCTTGAATTGGATATGCACTCGGCAATATCTTGCAGGCAGGCAAAGTTTGCAGGAGGTAGAGCAAAAGACCAATATTCTCCCGCATGACGTCACCATGTCCCGCCCCGTTTTACCAGCCCATCCTTGCTTCTCCAAGGGATGCCATAAACTAGGGGTGTCTCCAACTTATAAGAGTCAGGCAGGCCCAGGAAATGCATTCGGCAGTAAAAATTTGCCGTCAGGGAAAGATGTCAATCAAGGCCTGCCGTACCAGTGGATTGATTCAGGGGATTTGGGGAACAATCTGTACATTATTTGGCTCATCATTATAGCGTTTTTACCCTCATGTTGGGGTTTGGATGGGGGCTAATGTTTTGGTTTTCTGCTTCCATTTCCAAAATGTTTCCGGAGCACCTTGGAAGAAAACAAGGCGCTAATTAAGATGCTTTCTCCTGTGCGAAATTTCCTGTGACATTTAACACCAAAAACGTACTTTTCAAAGAGAAACGACAGAAGAGCTTGCTTCTCAACTTTCTAACAAGCACTTAGGAAAGAGCAGCTTTGATGTCGCGAAGGAAACCGAGAAATCGTTTGTTGTTCCACTTCGGTGGCCTAATGAGATAATGCCTCAGTTCTGTTCTAGCTAACGAGGCAGAGCATCTTCACTGAAGCTTTCTGAAAAACCCAGAAATCTCTCTCTCCTAAGAGAGGGGAGGCCTTAGCACTCTTTCGGCAGCTGCACTAATACGGCCATGTTTTTTATTTTTAAGTGATGTCCAACGTATAAAAAGCATAGGTCAGTTTGGAAATAAAGGCATTTACAACGTGCTGCAATCCGCTTCACAGCACTTAGAAGCCTTGTATACAAAGCACCACATCTTCAAGCAGCAAAAAAAACACACACACACGCACCAGTGTTCATTTTTGCAAGGCAGCCCGCTGAGCTCTTGGCTCTACAAAGAGGCAGGAGCTGCTTCTGATACTGTAAACACGGCAAAGATGTCGCCTAATGTGTTTGTCGGACTGGGGCTTGGGGCATCACAAACTGAGCGAGTTTTCACGCAGACTAGAGCAGCCTTCACCAACCGGGTGCCCTCCAGATGTTCTGGATTATAACTCCCATCAGCTCCAGCCAGATTTGGGCGTCGTGGTTGAAAACATTGAGGGCACCAGGTTGACGAAAGCTGGGCTAGAGACTGTGGGTGGACACCCCTAAATTACACCCCTAAAAGGCTACCAATAGTGTTGTAGTCAAATTACATATGCACAAACATGTATCACGGAATGGTACTCCTCCTGCAAAGGAATTGCTAGAATCACAGAATTGTGGAGCTGGAAAGGACCCCAAAGCTTATCTAGTCCAATCCTGTGCAATGAAGGAAGAGGGATGTAAGGCCATTAAGCTCAGAGTCTAAAATAAGGGTGGGAGCCTGTGGTCTTGCAGGCGTCAATGGGCTCCAATTCCTACCAACCTCCAGCCAGCACAGTCAATGCACGGGGCTAACATGATGTGGGGTGTAGCTCAGACCATCACTGGTCTGAAATTAACTGCTTGCATATATACAACTTCTTGTGTACACACACATGCACACCCATAGAAGCTCTGGAAGCACGTTGCAGCGTACTCAGGGACCGACAGTGTAATTATATTGCATGCACTTCCTGACGCGCGTATTGGAATCACAACAGCTTAAAAATCTGGTGTGGTCTTGTTTACATTACACAAGCATACAAACCTCCCGCAGGCAAGTGTGAGGATTTGACCTTACACTGAAAGCGGCAAGGAAAGCTTGTACCGCAAATCGTTCAGTCTTACCTCTCAAAGCCTCACTCGATCGATCGCATAAACCAGTCCGCCATTCTGCCACCCTCCTCTGCCATCCTCCTTTTTCCGAACCCCATCCTTTCCCCAGCCACTTTCAATCTATCCTCCCAAAATCTCTGCCAGAAGTCACTTCTTGGCTGTACCCATCTATATGTCAAGTAAGGTTGATGCATGGAAGTGAGAGCTGGACCATAAAGAAGGCTGATCGCCAAAGAACTGATGCTTTTGAATTATGGTGCTGGAGGAGACTCTTGAGAGTCCCATGGACTGCAAGAAGATCCAACCTCTCCATTCTGAAGGAAATCAGCCCTGAGTGCTCACTGGAAGGACAGATCCTGAAGCTGAGGCTCCAATACTTTGGCCACCTCATGAGAAGAGAAGACTCCCTGGAAAAGACCCTGATGTTGGGGAAGATGGAGGGCACAAGAAGAAGGGGATGACAGAGGACGAAATGGTTGGACAGTGTTCTCGAAGCTACAAACATGAGTTTGACCAAGTTGTGGGAGGCAGTGGAAGACAGGAGTGCCTGGCGTGCTCTGGTCCATGGGGTCACGAAGAGTTGGACACGACTAAACAACAACGAGGTTGGTGGGGACTAATTCGACTGTCCCCCGATATCGAGGGTGGCAGCGGGGATGGTTCACCCAGAATAAAAAGTGAATTGCAAGCATACGTTCAATGTCGTTTGGTGCTGCAGGAAGGTGGTTTTTTTAAAAAAAGAAATAAAGAGAGGAATGAACTGACTTTGCAAGCCCCGTCAGAAAGTGTTATTTTGGTTCTTTGGGTGCACAAGGATTATCGTTCGGGGCAGGTAACAGGACCCAGGGGGTGGGTGATATGTGCCACTTTGGGACTTGACAGTAGCTCAAGGTAGCTGTGCCACTGTGTGGAATTAAAGAGCCCTCGTTACTGAGCTGTCATGGATACCAGCACCCAAACATGGCTGCCCCTGAATGCGACTCAAAAACAGGCTGGATTTTTAAAGAGGAAAAGAAGACACCAAAGGCAATTTCTGAGCTGACAGAATCACACCTGCCTCGGTCAGAGGCCTAAGCAGATCTTAATTATAATAATTGTGCTTTACTTGCTGTTCTAGCAAATGGACTTCAGCCCTTGCCCTCTCTTCTGGAGTGACTGTTACTCCATCCAGCACCTGAAGGTTAGGTAAGTGGAATACGAGGAGCGGGCGGTGGCAAATCTTGCGGGACACCTGGGATGTGGAGAGGAAAGAAGACAGTGGTGAAATCCAGGTGTTAAATCAAGTGCATTTTGCTCACATCCCTTCCAGAGTTTCAGGTTCAGGTTTAGGCCCTACAGTTAGCTAACAGATGTAACATAACACAGCGAAGGCAGATGTAACAAACACAGTGAAGACAGATGTAACACAACACGCCAAAGACAGATGTAACACAACACAGTGAAGACAGATGTAACATACTTAACGGTAAGCACCCATGGAGGGAAATCTTGCTTCTAAACTTGCCATATGCACACGCATATGTCCAAGACAAACTCTGGATCTGCTTTCAGTCTTGTCCCACCCATTGTGCTTTCTAGAAGACATCATTTTAGAAGAGGCACATATACAATTGAATGACTACTGTCTTGCACGCAAAACATTTCCAGGCTTTCTCATGGATATATTTACTGTCAAATGGTATATGACCTGTTTGGGGATACCAAAACACACACACAAAAACCACTGTACTTAACATCATGGAAATGAGTTCCGAATATTCCAGAATGAGATCATAGAATCACAGAACTGTAGAGTTGGAAGGGACCCCAAGGGTCATCTAGTCCAACCCCCTGCAAGGCAGGAATCTCAACTAAAACATGTCAGGCCTCTCTGCGAGCACTTCAGCCTTAAGGCAGCATCCTGCGAAGCACTCACTAAATAGATTGTGCATAGTTAACGAGATGAAGGTAAACCTCAGCTTTACTCACCGGATTTCCATATATCGAGAGTTCTTTAATGCATGGAAGACAATCCAGCTTTTCAAGTTCTGACAACTCCTGTCCCAAGATTAAAAGAGGTTGTATTCAAGAGCCATTGAAAGCTTTCCTGCGGAATGCAAGCACTGACAGTCTTATGCAGGAATCTTCATACAGCTTTGCTATGGAGTCCTTCAGGGATCACTTTGGGTAGGAATGGGGAGCCTGTGCCCCTCCTGCTACTGGAGGACTGCAACTGCCATCAGCCCTAGCCAGCCTGGGGAATGGCCAGGGATGATGGGAGTAGTGGTCCAAAATCTGGAGGGCTGCAGATTTCCCAGTCTATTCAAATCACGACCCCTAATTCCCAGTTGACCATTTGTTGGCTCAATTGTTTCTTGACTGATCTCCCGCTTGGACTACTGCAATGCGCTCTACGTGGGGCTACCTTTGAAGGTGACCCGGAAACTGCAATTAATCCAGAATGCGGCAGCCAGACTGGTGACTGGGAGCGGCCGCCGAGACCATATAACACTGGTCTTGAAAGACCTACACTGGCTCCCAGTACGTTTCCGAGCACAATTCAAAGTGTTGGTGCTGACCTTTAAAGCCCTAAATGACCTCGGTCCAGTATATCTGAAGGAGCGTCTCCACCCCGGACACTGAGGTCCAGCGCCGAGGGCCTTCTGGCGTTTCCCTCACTGAGAGAAGCCAAGTTACAGGGAACCAGGCAGAGGGCCTTCTCGGTAGTGGCACCCTCCCTGTGGAACGCCCTCCCACCAGATGTCAAAGAGAACAACAACTACCAGATTTTAGAAGACACCTGAAGGCAGTCCTGTTTAGGGAAGCTTTTAATGTTTGATGTATTACTGTATTTTAATATTTTTTTGGAAGCCGCCCAGAGTGGCTGGGGAAGCCCAGCCAGATGGGCGGGGTATAAATAATAAATTATTATTATTATTATTATTATTATTATTATCCTAAGAGATAGCGGCACAAGATCCATTGCAATTAGGGATGGAGCAGAAATTTATTCCAGTCCCCATTCAACGGCAAGCCTACCTAATTCACCCTTCCCAAAACAGTGAGTCAATCGAAACACAACCATCCTTTCATATCTGCACTTCTCCAGATTTTTACAGTTCTCCAGCCAAGCGTACCAAATAAAATGCATATACCAAGGTAAAGTATGCAATCAAATGCTCACATAACACAGAAGCATGCATTGCATTAGGAAAAATTCATTTGCAAAAAAGGTGTGTTCTAGCCAAAGCTGGATACAAATATGTGATTGTTAGGAGGAATTTGCTGATGAATCTTCAAGAGGGTTTTTTAAAACAAGAATTTACAAACTGATGCGGAAATTGAAGAACTGCACTTTGGAAAAATGAGAAATGGAGAGAAACCAAAATGGATAGATTTTTCTCTTTCCTAACAGCAAACGACAAGCTGAGTGCAGAATTCAGCACTGGAAACTTTTGCATCCAGCCTTCCCCAAGTTGGTGCCCCCCAGCTGTTGTGGACTGCAGCTCCTACACATCTGGAGGGCACCAGGTTGGGGGAGGCTTGCTCCGCTCTCTCCCACCAGATCCACTGTACCTGAATTCTATTGAGGCCCAGGAAAAGCTTCTGCAGCTTCACCAAGCAATGCAAATTGTTCAGTTCTCTCAGGCGGTTCTCCTCCAGGTGAAGCGCCACTAGGGAGCTCTGCTTAGCAAACGAATTCTCATGGATTGCTTTGAGTCGGTTATGATCGAGCACCAATTCCTGTAGAAGCTGCAGGCCATCAAGCCCCTCGATCTGGCTGATCTCGTTGCCTGCAATGGAAAGAGCAAAGGATGTGGGGTGTAGCAAAAGCAGTCAAGTACAACACTTCCTGTTTGCCCAGAGCGGACACACAGGGGGATGTTACTCCAGCCAGGAGGACTTCCTGTCACACCTGGCCTCCCCCTGCTTGTGACCAGGTAGATGGGCGTGACCCTGTGAGACCCTGTAAAAAGGGCCAGTCACGCAGCCATCCTCCACTTGCTCTGTTGACTTCTTCAACTCTTGATGTATTTTGCTGTCTGCTGGCTTTTAGCCAGCAGCACATGGGCTCATATTCCTACATGGGATGAACCTACTCTCTTTCCTGTAACTACAAGCTAAAGCCTGCCTTCAGGGAACCTACTGTGAAGAACAAGAAACTTCTTGTTATACTTTTAAAGAAGACTGTTGTGTCTTTGTTCTTTTGAAGAGGGAACAAAGGGGATTTACCAGGATCAAACCCAATCTGGACAAGCCAGATTGGATTGCTTAAGTTAAAATTTACCTACGAAAAAGGACTTCGTATTTTTATTTTTAGTTTGTTGTTTATTGTAATGTATTATGAAAAGTCTTAATGAAACCTTATAAAATACAACAGACACAGAAACACACCTATGCACAGTGCTATTTTTCTAGAAAAAGAGGTGCCGGAACTCACTACGAATCCTTGTTCTCTTATATTGGCAATGGCGCCTACCTGAGAGGTGCTGGAACTGAGTTCTGGTGAGTTGTGGCTGGAAAAAAGCCCTGTATATACACACACACACACACACACACACACACACACACACAACCCCACAGATCAACTGGTTTACCTCTGGCCTTGTTTAGAAGTCTGCAGTGGCTTCTGGGAAGCGAATGGGAATTAGTTGGGGATTATATATACTACAAGCTGAGTCTGCAACCAAATGTTGCTGTGCTCCAACTCAGGGTTCCAGCCCACCCCCCAGACCTTCTTACAGACCTTTCTTCCATCTCCCCTCCCCCCAAAAAAGGTATCGTGTGAACACGTGATAATGACTGTTTATACTACTGTTGTTACTTACCCTGTAGGAACAGAAACTTCAGGTTTTTTAGCCTGCTAATCTGCAGCGAGGCCAAACTGGCAATCCCGTTGTAGCCCAGATGGAGAACTTCTAAGCTCTCCATGATGGGAGGCAAGCTTTCATTGGCTCCCATGTCCCTGAAACAACAAGGGGACCGTGTCAGGGGACAGAGGTCAGCTGCCAATGGCCAAGAAAGAAATTTACGTACAGCTTCCCCCGACCCCAATGCACAGAGTTTTGCTAGAGCTTTGCAGCAGGGCTGGGCGAGGACACCATGCTGCTGTTAAAACAGCAGCGCTGGAACCCCCACCATGGACTTCGGGCATTAACATGGAAATCCACTCTTCCCCCAGCAAAATGCCTGACAGGAGGAAAAGTGGAACAGCTGGAAACCGCTGTTTGCTTCTATTTAGTAAAAGTTTCATGACGACCCCTTGGCAACAGCCCTTTGCTGCCAGGGCAAAGTGGAGCAAGACATCAGAATGCAATACTTCTGCCACTCTGCATAGGAAAAGTCAGGGCTCGGCCAAATGGAGGTTACTTCTGAGGTTTCGGCGCACTTCCTTTTTATGGGTCTGGCATGCCAGGTTATCCTGCCAACCTAGCACTTCGAAAGCACATCAAAGTGCAAGTAGATAAATAGGTACCACTCTGGCGGGAAGGTAAACGGCGTTTCCGTGCGCTGCTCTGGTTTGCCAGAAGCGGCTTAGTCATGCTGGCCACAGGACCCGGAAGCTGTACGTCGGCTCCCTTGGCCAATATAGCAAGATGAGCGCCGCAACCCCAGAGTCAGCCACAACTGGACCTAATGGTCAGGGGTCCCTTTACCGTTACCTATGCCAGGTTAAGTTAACTGAGGTCTAGCGCCGAGGGCCTTCTGGCGGTTCCCTCGCTGCGAGAAGCCAAATTACAGGGAACCAGGCAGAGGGCCTTCTCGGTAGTGGCACCCGCCCTGTGGAACGCCCTCACACCAGATGTCAAAGAGAACAACAACTACCAGACTTTTAGAAGACATCTGAAGGCAGCCCTGTTTAGGGAAGCTTTTAATGTTTAATAGGTTATTGTATTTTAGTGTTTTGTTGGAAGCCGCCCAGAGTGGCTGGGGAAACCCAGCCATATGGGTGGAGTATAAATAATAAATTATTTATTATTATTATTATTATTATTATTATTATTATTATTATTATTATTACACAGCAGTGCACCCAGGGGAGTGTTCCTGGGTGCATTATCAGCAGGAAACTACAGCCATTCCTGGCCCCTTGACAGGCGTACCTGGAGAATGCGCGTTTGTTTGCAGACTCACCGGTCATATTCCTACATCACATTTTTAGGTGTTGCAAAAGTTGGGTGCCAACCCTGCTCTCTGCCAAGTGGTGGCAAGAGACTATGAGGTTCCAGGAACTCACCCAGGGTTTTTGTTCCTTTGGGGAACTGAAGACGTAGCAGGGACTATCATAGCTTTAAGAAATACGGGTTATTCACCCATTTACACCTTCAGTCTGCGTGGAAGGAGTCCAAATCACGCCCCTTAAGAGGTGCCACCCGAGGCAGCTGCCTCATCCGGCCTCACGGGCAGACTGTCTGTGCTCTAAAGCACAAAGAGCAAACACTTCCGATGGCCATTGCTATGAGAATACTCATACACAGAAGAGGCCTGAGATGATTACTGAAAGCAGGCTGAAAGGGAGGACTTAATTGCCTTAAGAAGGAAAGGTCGTACTGATACCCCGCGAATCAGACAGTGGAATTAAGCAGTTTTTAATTAACTAAAGGGTTCAAGGACTTAATACCCCGACTGATAAGCCTGATTAAGGTCTTTCGGAGATATCAGACCTGTAAAACCCATGCATATCTTTTGCCAGATGTTTCTGAGAAAAGCACAAAAGCCTCACTGTACACCTGGACCAAACTGACCAGAGGAGGAGGCTGGACAAAGCAGTCTGATTTTCATAGATTAAGCAGATATAAGGGGCTCACGCGTCTGGAACAAAAGGCCGAGATGCAAGAGAGATTCCATTTGTTTTCTCTTCCTGCCTCTGCCAGGAACTTGTCCACAGTATCTCAAGGCCTTCGTTTACCAGTCTGGGTCATTCACACACCAGTTCCACTCCTCTGCACCCCCATCAGAATGTGTCCCAGAAAAGGCTCCAAATGGAGCTGTTGACTAGGGGGACCCAGGGTGTCTGACTTGGGAAGCAGGTAGCCCCCACTGCAAATGCGTAGAACTGGTTCTCCCTCCAGAGACCAACCTCCCGAAGGGGATGTAACAGCTAAAAATTGGCTGCTGTTTCTTTAATGCTAAAAGAACTAAGTCAGCATGAGTCAGTGGCCTACAATGACTCATGCAACCTTTCACCAAATTGTACCTGTATAGATAGAGTGGTCAATGTTAGTGTTGGGTTGGGTTGGCTGGATGGTAGAAAGCTGGTTGCATTTGATGTGTGTAAAAGCTGTCGGTCGTGGTTGTAGAAGACTTTTTAAGAATAAAAGCAGCAATACACTGCAAGAATACTCTTTCTCAAAGACTCTTTTGTGCCAACTAAGGTCTGAGGACTAGGCAAAGGAGTACAAAGGAGGTCAGAACCTTTTCTTTTTCAAACAGGGGAAGCACCATCCATCTGGGTTTCACAAAGCAACGGTGCTTCTAGATCGGCGTCAGAACACCCATCCATCTTCAGCAGCTCCTGCTGGACTTATCTACGACATACCTGTTGCCTTTGGAAGATCCTTGCTGTCCGTAGCCGCTGGATGTCACTTTCTGGTACAGCAGCTGCCTGTTGGTTAAGTGATTTGAAACCTTCTGCCTGGGAAGGATCGACTCGATGTGATTGTAGTTGAGGCAGAGAACCTGCATAAAAGAAGGGAGTCGGAGGATATCAGGTGAATTCAGTTTGGCCATGTAAAAAGGACCCATAATTGACCCTCTGCATTGGGTTGGACCAGATGACCCCTGGCATCTCTTCCAACTCTATAATCTTCTATGATTCTATGACCTAGGATGGGGCAAGTAGCACAAACAGGGAATAAAGACAGATCCACAGTTCTGACCTGCTTAGTCCTAGGATGTCGTGGACTGGTTAGATGCAGAAGAATGGTGAGAGTGACCAGCTGGGGAACCCCCAAGGGAAGAAGGCTCAGAACCCAGGGAGTGGTGGTGGGACAATGATGAGGGGGCAGAGGGAGATGGTCTCCCAGAACCAGAAGAGGCAGGAAAAGGGCGGAGAAGAGACATGCAGGCATAGTCTCCAATTGCTTGGGGGAAATCATGGAGTGGAGGGGACTTGGTAAAGGTAAAGGACTCCTGGACGGTTAAGTCCAGTTGAATTTGACTATAGGGTGTGGCCCTCATCTCCACTTTGAGGCCGAGGGAGCTGGCATTTGTCCACAGACAGAAGCCAGAGCACACAGAAATGCCGTTTATCCTTCTGCCGCAGTGGTACCTATTTATCTATTCACACTGGTATGCTCTTGAACTGCTAGATTGGCAGGAGCTTGGACAATGCAATGGGAGCTCACTCTGTTGCATGGATTCAAACTGCTGACCTTCCGATCAGCAAGCTCAAGAGGCTCAGTGTTTTAGACCACAGTGCCACCCGCATCCCTACAGAGGGGACTTAGGCAGCTGTGAGGAGGTGGGAACCTTCAGCCTCAAGAGCTGCTTAATTAAGCCTGACACTCCTATGCCGATCACGTTTTGGCTAATAAAGAGTTAACTTGCACAGTGTGATTTACTGCTGCCTCACTCCTGACAGCAGCCTTTTGAGCCGGGGTGGGAAACCTGTGGCCCTCTGTATCCCGCTCCCATCATCACTGACCACTGGTCCAGGCTGGATGGAGCTGATGGGAATCCAAGAACGTTTGCAGGGCTGCAGGTTCCCCATCCCTTCTCTAGAACTTCTGAGGCTACTACCCCTGGCTGCTACTATCCTTGACATTGCAAAGCAATGTATGAACTTCACAGCATTCACCCTTATAATAATCTGTGGAGGAGGAGAGAACGAAGACTGAGACGCAGGACTGAAAACTGGGGCATAGTTGTAGTAAATGGTAATAATTTTTTTAAAAGTAAGTCTGAAATAGCCCTCGCACACCCACACCAGGGCCATCTATATCTGCACTCTATTCCCTGCGAATGAGAGGGGAAGAATAGGAAGCATAGATGACTCACTTTGATGTTAGGGAGGTAGACCAGACCACTGAAAGAGGTGAGGTTGTTGTTCTGCAAATTCACGCTGGTGATGTTCTTAAACTGGTCTGCTGGCGCAAGATCCACCATTCTGAGTCAGACAAAGGAAAGAAAGAAGACATTTAGAGAGGGCGGATGGTAAATAAAACTTGATGCTGTTTCCCGCCCTGAGGCATGCTCTAAGGAATCACCAACAGAGCTTTTCTTTCCCTTTTCAAAGCAAATGGAAAACATTTTGGGAATTATAGGGACAGAACTACTTAAATCGTACAGAAATTTATTTATGTGTGCTACTACAGCAGCAAGAATGTTACTTGCCCCAAAATGGAAAGAAGCAGAAGTCCCAACAAAGGAAAAATGGATACAAAAACTTATGGAATATGCAGAAATGGTGAAACTTACCGAAGAATAAGAAATCAAGATAACAAACTTTTTATAAAAGAATGGAAATGGTTTATTGAATATTTACAGATAAACTGCAAACAAATAAACATTATTATACTAACCTGCAGTTATAGCAAGGTAAAGGTAAAGGTACCCCTGCCCGTACGGGCCAGTCGTGACCGACTCTAGGGTTGCGTGCTCATCTCGCTCTAGAGGCCGTGAGCCGGCGCCGTCCGAAGACACTTCCGGGTCACGTGGCCAGCGTGATGAAGCTGCACTGGCAAGCCAGCACCGGTGCCGCACACGGAAACGCCGTTTACCTTCCCGCTATAAAGCGGTCCCTATTTATCTACTTGCACTTAGGGGTGCTTTTGAACTGCTAGGTGGGCAGGAGCTGGGACCGAACGACGGGAGCTCACCCCGCCGCGGGGATTCGAACCACCGACCACCGACCGGCAAGTCCTAGGCACTGAGGTTTTACCCACAGCGCCACCAGCGTCCAGTTATAGCAAGAGTATATATTTAAAGTAGATAAACAAGTGAGCAAATTAAATGAATTTGGATATGCAGAAGATATAAAAAACAATAATAACTTTAAGGAACCGCAGAAAGAGGGGGAAGGAAGTCAAGTTTTAAAATGTTAAAATGACTGTAAAATTAAGGAAAGGTATAAACCTGAAAAGCATAAATAAAAATTAAAAGAGAGAGACAGAGAAAGAAAACATCGGTCTAGGAACATAGGAAGCCTCCATACTCCAGGTCAGACCAATTGGTACAGCTAGTCTTCTCTGACCAGCAGCAGCAGCAGCCACTCTCCAGAATCTCAGACAGAGGCTTTCCATGTCTTCTACTCATTATCTATTTAACTGGAGATGGTGGCGATGGAACCTGGTACCTTCTGTGTGCAAAGGCTGTGCTCCGAAAAATTTCTTGTCACCCTCCCCCACATTGAATTTTTTAATATATTTTTTTTGCCTGCAAAAAATGGTTTGGCTTTATTTCATATTTTTGGGGGGCGGGGAGACAGAGTTGTTGAGCTTTTTTTGGGGGGAGATCACATGCCTTGTGACGACGAGTCTACCTGCCGCCCTACAGCTGAGGCCGGCAGGCGGAGACTTGCATGTGCCAAAGCCACAGCATCTCTCACAAAGTGCTGCACAGCATTTTGTACACCCTACTGGACTACTGCAACACGCTCTACGTGGGGCTACCTTTGAAGGTGACCCAGAAACTGCAATTAATCCAGAATGCGGCAGCTAGACTGGTGACTGGGAGTGGCCGACGGGACCACATAACACCGATTCTGAGAGATCTGCATTGGCTCCCAGTACATTTCCGAGCACAATTCAAAGTGTTGGTGCTGACCTTTAAAGCCCTAAACGGCCTCGGTCCTGTATACCTGAAGGAGCGTCTCCACCCCCATCGTTAAGCCCAGACACTGAGGTCCAGCGCCAAGGGCCTTCTGGCGGTTCCCTCCCTGCGAGAAGTGAGGTTACAGGGAACCAGGCAGAGGGCCTTCTCGGTAGTGGCACCCACCCTGTGGAACACCCTCCCTTCAGATGTGAAGGAAATAAGCAGCTATCCTATCTTTAAAAGACATCTGAAGGCAGCCCTGTTCAGGGAAGTTTTTAATATTTAACGCTGTACTGTCTTTAACACTTGATTGGGAGCAGCCCAGAGTGGCTGGGGAAACTCAGCCAGATATACTCAGCGGGGTATAAATAATAAATTATTATTATTATTATTATTATTATTATTATTATTATTATTATTCTCACCCCCCTCAGAGGTGACACTTGGGGCAGACCGCACCCACCTTGCTCCGCCCCTGTGTGCAAGTCCAGCTTAGACCAGTCCCAACCACTGCGTGTTTCATACACACACAAATCAAGGCACCAGCCCTTTCATTAAAAGCAGCCAGTTCCCAAAAGCCTGCTGGAATAAGGAGGTCTTCTTCACATACCAGTGGAAGGACAGCAAGGAGGGAGCCAGGCTGGCTTCTCTGGGGAGCTCCCCATCCCTAGCCAGGCATGATGGGAGCTGTACTTTTTAAAGGGATTCAAGGACAATTAGTGGTAAGAGCTGATGTGCGGTTTTAGGAACTCTGCTGACAAACAGAGCTGGGCAGCTGCCCACATTCCTTGTCACTTGTGTTAAAATTATTACTGACCTGATCATAGAGGCTGTCCAATTTAATTCTTGCATTTTGCTGAAGTTGGAATGGCCCAGTCTTTCCGCAACCATATCCGCATTAAGTTTGCCCCCAAATAAATCTTTAGCGTTTTCAGTTTCAGCTGCTTCCTGCATTGAGGACATTAATTTGTTTATTTTTAACTGAGAGCCGAAATGAAAGTTAGAAGATTGAAACGGGATGTTGGAAGATTCAGATGAGAAGATGAGATGAGAAGAAAGTCGTTACTCGCAGAGTGTACACAGCACATCTGTATTCCGCTCCTTCCTCCTGGGCCGTGTTCAGAAAGTGGTGTTGGGGGGGTGAGTGTTCAGACCCCTGGCTCTCACTTGTGGGGTGCCTCAGGGTTCTGTTCTCTCCCCCATGCTTTTCAACATTTATATGCAGCCGCTGGGAGAGATCATCAGGGGGTTTGCGCTGGGTGTCCATCAATATGCGGATGATATCCAGCTCTACCTCTCAAATCAGAACCAGTGAAGGCGGTGAAGGTCTGAAGGCGGTTGGAGGATGGATGGCAGCTAACAGATTGAGGTTGAATCCTGACAAGACAGAAGTACTGTTTTTGGGGGACAGGAGGCGGGCAGATGTGGAGGACTCCCTGGTCCTGAAGGGGTAACTGCCCCTGAAGGACCAGGTGTGCAGCCTGGGAGTCATTCTGGACTCACAGCTGTCCATGGAGGCGCAGGTCAATTCTGTGTCCAGGGCAGCTGTCTACCAGCTCTATCTGGTACGCAGGCCAAGACCCTACCTGCCCGCACACTGCCTCGCCAGAGTGGTGCATGCTCTAGTTTTCTCTTGCTTGGACTACTGCAATGCGCTCTGTGTGGGGCTACCTTTGAAGGTGACCTGGAAACTACAACTAATCCAGAATGTGGCAGCTAGATTGGTGACTGGGAGCGGCCGCTGAGACCACATAACAGCGGTCTTGAAAGACCTACATTGGCTCCCAGTACATTTCTGAGCACAATTCAAAGTGTTGGTGCTGATCTTGAAAGCCCTAAACGGCCTCGGTCCAGTATATCTGAAGGAGCGTCTCCACCCCATCGCTCTGCCCAGACACTGAGGTCCAGTGCCAAGGGCCTTCTGGCGGTTCCCTCACTGCGAGAAGCTCAACAATTTTGGGGGTGTCCTGGTTTTTCCTTTTTGAAATATGGCAGCCCTACATTCACCCCAAGGTCCCAATATTCAAGACAATATTCAACAAAGCACAATATTCAACACTGACTCTGTATTCTCTCCTTGGGGCTGGCTGCCTTCCTTGCTTATAAGACATAAAAGTTTTATACATATCCTTTATGTAGAAAAGGAGCTCACCACTGCGGTGCCGTCCAAGGCTTTCAGGGATGGGATATGGAAAATTACAAAGAGGCGGTAGTTATCCTGCTTCCAAACGATCAGGTTTCCATACATGTCCAGGATGACCAGATTGTTGAGACCCTGGAAAAGAAGGCTGGTGTTATCAAGTGTCTGGTTCTCCCACTTTCCACCTTTCCACAGTGTGAACCCTACTAGTAAGGAGATGGATGCTCCAAGCTTAGACCACATGGCTTAAGAAAGCCATCTTTGTGTTTCTATACAATTTAGAAACTAAGTCTTACTGCCTGTGTTTTCTTACTGCCGTATGGAAAAGCACATGAATCTGACCTTTGAAGAGTCTGTAAGCAAACCACTTTTAACCTACCAAACATGTGATTTCTTTCTACGTTAAGGGAAGTAAGGGGAACTTTGGAAGCAACATAGAAGGGGATATCTTTATTGTTGTAACAGCTTATATTTCCAAGCATTACTTTGCTGTATACTTTGTGATTTTAAATCTCTACTGGGGCTCTGTCACCAAAGAGCACTGGCCCCAAACCTGGATCTAGCCATCAGAGAATTCTATTTTTATAACACTACCATATTTTATATTTAACCAAATACCAAAAACAAGAATTTCAAAGAATAGCTGTGTTTCCATTTGAGGGATAACAGACTCAGTGGTTCACAATCCCTTCTCTTTGGCATGAAGCTACACACTCACAAGAGTTTCATTCAGGTAGGTAGCCGTGTTGGTCTGACGGAGTCGAAATATATAAAAAAATTGTCCAGTAGCACCTTAGAGACCAACTCAGTTTGTTATTGGTATAAGCTTTCATGTGCATGCACACTTTTTGAGATACACTGAAACAGAAGTCACCAGACCATTATACAGTGGTACCTCTGGTTACGTACGCTTCAGGTTACATATGCTTCAGGTTACAGACTCCGCTAACCCAGAAATAGTGCTTCAGGTTAAGAACTTTGCTTCAGGATGTGAACAGAAATCGTGCTCCGGCGGTGCGGCGGCAGCAGGAGGCCCCATTAGCTAAAGTGGTGCTTCAGGTTAAGAACAATTTCAGGTTAAGTACGGACCTCCGGAACGAATTAAGTACTTAACCTGAGGTACCACTGTACATAGTGGGAGGGCGGGGTGGGGTTTTTCTCAGGAGGGTAGTAGGAGATGGGTGATTGACTTTCATTCACGCTTTTAAAGTGGCGGTGTCCCCCCCTTTACCTTCAGCTGATATATTTCTTGGTTGGACGAAACGTAGTTGTTGCTTATGTAGAGTTCAATGAGCGCATAGGCTTTTTGCAAGCCCGCCAAAGAAGTGATCCGGTTGTTCTCCAGAGAGAGATAATGGAGGTGAGACAAGTTATCAAAAACATTCCTCTCCAGGCTGGTGAGGTGATTGTTGTTGGCGCTCAACCTCATGAGCTTGCAGAGCTTCGAAATGCCTGGGGAAGGGGAAGCAAGAATGTTTCTGACGAGAGCAGTGACACAAGGGAGAGAGCTTTCTCCGTGGCTGCTCCCATATTATGGAACTCCTTCCCTTAACAACAACAACAACAGTTTGGATTTGATATCCTGCTTTATCACTACCCTAAGGAGTCTCAAAGCGGCTAACATTCTCCTTTCTCTTCCTCCCCAACAACAAACACTCTGTGAGGTGAGTGAGGCTGTGAGCAGCCCAAGGTCACCCAGCAGCTGCATGTGGAGCAGCGGGGAAGCGAACCTGGTTCACCAGATTACGAGTCTACCGCTCTTAACCACTACACCACACTGGCTCACAACAACAACGATGGTGTGCTGGTCCCGGGGGGAAGGTCACCGTTGGCGTAGTCAAAGTCCGGTCCTGGGTCACTAGCCTGGAAACAGTTCACAAGGAGCGGGGCGAGGTCCGAAGCAGGAAGCCAGGCAGGGACAGGAACACTGGAGGGTCAGGTCTGGGTCCGGGCAGGAACAGGTACTCAACAACGACATTGCTCCCGCAACCTGGGACCGGGCTGACTGGCCTTTATCTTCTCTGAGGCCAGGGGCGGTCCCGGCCCCCAGGAGACCCGCCTCTCCTGGCCTTAAGGCGAGCACTCCTCCTGGGAGAAACCAGTTCCCTTCGCCTCTCTGCCCTGAGCGTCTGCAGTTCAGGAGAGGCTGAAGGGTTACTGGGCCCAGGGGGAGACTCACCTGTAGGCACTGAGTCCTCAATCACCTCTGGAGCCAGAGTGGATTCACCTGGTGCCTGCTCCTGAGGATCCGGCACAGGTGCAGGCGCTTCAGAATCAAGGCCCTGCCCCAGTTCAGCCGGCCCTGGAGGCGGGGACTCCTGTGCAGGCTGGGATTCCTCCAGTTCAGCCTCTGAATCGGATTCCCAGGCCATCACAAATGGTGATGAAGGCCAAGTCCTTCCTGTTCAGACAGGTCTTTGAAAAGCAAAGTGCCGATCACTGGGCTGCCGTCAGGGCGAACTATCTTAACTGCTGGTTCTAAATGTATTTTGGTGTATTTTAACTCTTCCTAGAAATGTGGAGTCAGAAGGTGTCCCATGAGTCATCTAGACCAACCCCCTGCAAGGCAAGAATCTCAACTAACCAGAAATATTGCTCTTAACCAGTTTTTCGCTATGCATTTGAGAACAATGTTTTGTAGACGTTGGAAGTCACCTTGAATCCTGGCTTGGGGAAAAGGCGGTACAGTCGTATCTCGGAAGTCGAACGAACCTTTTGGCTCCCGAATGCCGCAAACCCGGAAGTGATTGTTCTTTGGAAACTATCATGGCTTCCGTGGCTTTCGATTGGCTGCAGGAGCTTCCTGCAGCCAATCGGAAGCAGCGCCTTGGTTCCCAAACGTTTTGGAAGTCAAATGGACTTCTGGAACTTTTGGTTTTCTATGGAAGCCGCCCAGAGTGGCTGGGGAAACCCAGCCAGATGGGCGGGGTACAAATAATAAATTATTATTATTATTATTATATGGAACGGATTCCGTTGGACTTCGAGGTACCACCATATATTTAAGTACAGTACAATAAGTAACTAAATAAACCGACGACGACGATTATTTCTCAAGCGGAGGCAGGCAGAGAAAGCAAGGCAAAGGGGCAAAATTGTCTGCCTCCCCCCCCCCGGCAAATTAAATAAATAAATAAATAATAAAAAAACTGGCAACCCAACTGAGCAATAGGCGTGGCTTCCGCGAATTGACCAATCACATCGCAGGGAGCTTGGTTCTGGAAGCTTTTCATCGTTTTCAGCAAATCCGAGAAAAGTTAAGATTTTTTTTAAAATAAGATAAAAAAAAGGTGTGCTCTTTTTAATTTTGCAAAATATTCTCTTTAACCACATGAAAGGTACACCCTGGTGTTAATTATTAAAAATTTAACTAGTTTTAAAATGACTGAAGGTCATAATTTAAAACAACTGTTGTTCCTAGGAAACTGGGAATTAAGTTCACATGTGGCGGCGGTGTAAATATGTACAATTTTTCTAGCAAAGGGTGTTTAAGAAGATAACAGAAAAAGTCCAGAGGTAGCATTATTATCAATTTACCATGGGGTGAAAGGTTCACAGGCTATGAAGGACCTGCTCACAAATTTATTGACAGCTGCACAAATTATTATATGTAGGAAGTGGAAGGGGCAAGCAGAATATAAAATGGAAGAATGGTATAAAGAGGTGTGGGATATAGCTATTAATGATAAATTAACGTGTGCCATTAAGGTAAGATGGGGAATACGCAGGAGAAATGATTTTGAGGAGATATGGAGGGTGTTTGTAGAATTTGTAAAGTGCTAGCTCTAGTTACGGACTCGATCCATTCCGGGGTGCCATTTGCACCCCGAAAAGTCCGCAACTAGAGCACGGCTTCTGTGCATGCGCATGGCGCGATAGAGTGTTTCTGCGCATGCGCGCAGGGCAAAACCTGGAAGTATACATTTCCGGGTTTGCCGCGTTCGTATCCTAAAAAACACAACCAGAGACTGACGTAACAAGAGGTACGATTGTACTGTTAAAACGGAAAGGGGTCAAACAATCGCAAGAGGTGCTGAAATTTTGGGAGGTTGGATAGTTGCAATGGAATGGTCTCGGTGGTGGGGTGCACATTTTTATTCTTATTTATGTATGATTATTACTTTGACAAAGTAAAATGATAATAATAATAATAATAATAATAATAATAATAATAATAATAATGATGTCTCAAAGCCTCACTCGATCGATCGCATAAACCAGTCCGCCATTCTGCCACCCTCCTCTGCCATCCTCCTTCGTCTGAACCCCATCCTTTCCCCAGCCACTTTCAATCCATCCTCCCAAAATCTCTGCCAGAAGTCACTTCTTGGCTGTACCCATCTATATGTCAAGTAAGGTTGATGCATGGAAGTGAGAGCTGGACCATAAAGAAGGCTGATCGCTGAAGAATTGATGCTTTTGAATTATGGTGCTGGAGGAGACTCTTGAGAGTCCCATGGACTGCAAGAAGATCAAACCTCTCCTTTCTGAAGGAAATCAGCCCTGAGTGCTCACTAGAAGGACAGATCCCGAAGCTGAGGCTCCAGTACTTTGGCCACCTCATGAGAAGAGACGACTCCCTGGAAAAGACCCTGATGTTGGGAAAGATGGAGGGCACAAGGAGAAGGGGACGACAGAGGATGAGATGGTTGGATGGTGTTCTTGAAGCTACCAGCATGAGTTTGATCAAACTGCGGGAGGCAGTGGAGGACAGAAGTGCCTGGCGTGCTCTGGTCCAGGGGGTCACCAAGAGGCGGACACGACTAAACGACTAAACAACAACAATAATAATAAACAAACAACTGTTGTTGAGACACTTCATTCCGAATCTGCGAGAAAGAGACAGAGGATGGTTACGGGTGGCTGTCCTGCCCACCCTCTAACTTAAATCCTGGCTACACCCATGGACCCAGAAACAATTCAGAAGCCAGTGCCATCGTGTATCAAGGGCCCTGAACTGAAAGTGTTCTGCACCAGCTGCCCTTTCTAAGCGCCGCTTCTCCAAGGCGGACGATCATGTGACGCCCGTCTCCTCCAGGAAATGGCAAAGCTCTTGCAAAAGCTGCTGCTGTGCAGAAGTACTCCTGGCCCTGGCCTCCTCCCTGGGAGCAGAGCCAAGTCCAGGAACGCCCAAAGCTGTGGATATTCAGAACGGAGCATGCAAAATACCTTACCCTCGAGGGTTGTGATGCAGTTTCCATCTACCGTGAGCTCCTCCAGATTTTGGCAAGTATCCAGCCCTTCTATTTTAGTGAGGTTATTGTTGCTAAAGGACGCCCACCGCAAATTCTCCAGTTTGTCCAAGCCACTGATTCTGCTGAGATGTTGCCCGTCAAGGTCTAACACTGTGATCTGTTAGGGCAGGGGGAGCGGGGGGAGAAAACACAATCATAACTGTATAATTCTGCTCAATCAATGAATTCGGGATTCTAGGTATGAGAGTCATCAGTGCACATGATGTTTGGTGCACAGCCTATCCTACCCTGAACGACAGACAGGAGCATATTTTATCTCGTTGAATTTCACTGAGTCTTTTCTTCTTGTATAAAGCGACTAACAACTGTAATAAATAATAATAGAGTGGTACCTCTGGTTGCGAACAGGATCCGTTCCAGAGGCCCGTTCGCAACATAAGCAGAACGCAACCCGCGTCTGCGCAGCTGCGGGTCGTGATTCGTCACTTCTGCGCATGCGCATATCGTCATTTTGCGCGTCTGCACATGCGGCGAAACCCGGAAGTAACCCTTTCCAGTACTTCTGGGTCGCCGTGGGACGCAACCTGAAAACATTCAACCTGAAGCAAACGCAACACGAGGTACGACTGTAATGATAATAATAATCACTATTTCTATAGTTCAGTTTCTGTGAGTGTGTGTGCACATTGAGCGCTGCATTTTAACAATAATGTACAGAGGCTAATACCTGCCTAAATTCCGACTGATCGCCAACATTTTAAAATTTCTTATTGACACTTTAAAAAAGGATAAACCACAAAACGCAGTCCTGCCGTGCTGAATCATATCTCATTACTTGCTTTCATCTTCACAGTAATGTGGGAATCTAGCTTCCCAGGATTCCCATTTTACAGAGGTGGAGACTGAGGCAGTGAGACTGTGGCTTTCAAAAGATTCTCCCGTGGACAGGTAACTGAGGTGTGTTCTGGACCCATCTCTCTGAAACCCAGTAACTACCTCCCCGAGAACCCACCAGAGGTTTCTCTTTTCGCCTCTTGTTGCAATGCATATATGTTTTCAGCAAAAATGCATCCTTCCCCCGATACGAATCACCTTTGGCACCGATGTCACACAGTGTAATGTTGACACCATGGGCTGAAACGTCCGCCTCTCTTGGCAGCCTCTGTGAATGCGCTTCCCTTAATGTACAAAGAGCAGAACGCTATGCTCATCTGCCCAAATGTGTTCTCCTCTAGCTATGCTATGCGCCGCGCAACAAATCGAACTGACAGAGGAGCTTTTAACCTTTTCTACATGGCAAATTAACATGATTCTGGATGATGGGCCGCAACACAGACTGTGACAGGTCGGGGTGCCTGAGGATCTCCCTGGACTGCCTTGTCCAATGGCCTTATTTTGTGGAACGGACTATGAACGGTGGGTGGTCATTGAGGAGGGAGAATGAGAACTGTGCCCCCGTGCACTATGCTGAAAGGAGCTGGACCTGAGGTTTGTCCAGAGAGCTTGGGAAATGGTTGCCTATCGGTCAGCTTGATGGACCGTTAGCCTGACTGGTCAGAGGAAGGCAGCTCCATTATAACCACAAACTGCTTACTCTGAGATGGAGCCACGGAAGGGATTTTGGAACAGTCTGCTTTTATCTTATCTGTCAAACGCAAACTTTTCCGTTCCACCTGCTTCGTTCCAAAAAATCATTCCCCGTGCCCCCTACCCTTATTCAGAATAGCTGTTTCCACGAGCCACTAAGGTAAGATAACGACCCAATAAAATTCCAAAAAAGTAGCAGCTAACTGCACACTTATTTAATTAAAGCTAGTTCATTTACCGTATTTTTCGCTCCATAAGACACACATTTTTCTTCCTAAAAAGTAAGGGGAAATTTGAGTGCGCCTTATGGAATGAATGGCGCTGCACAGAGAGAGAGAGCTGCGCAGCACCCCTTCAGCGAAGTGGGAGGAGGAACGGAGCCCCTTCTGTTCCTCCTCCTGCTTCGCTGAAGGGGCGCTGCACAGCTCTCCCTCTATGCGCAGCGCCTGTCCTGGAAGCCGAAGGAGGAACAGAAGGGTCTCCTTCTGTTCCTTCTCCAGCTTCGCTGAAGGGGTGCTGCGCAGTTCTCCGAGGGAGAACTGCACAGCGCCCCTTCAGCGATGTGCCTGTCCTGGCTTCTGCCTTAGCCGTGCGCAGCCTCTTCGGGCAGGGGGAGCCTTCATCCCGCTGCCCCGAAGAGGCTTGGCGCGGTTATCTCAGAAGCCAGAACAGCCACACAGTATCCCAGAAGCCAGATCCCTTTTGCTGTTCTGGCTTCTGGGATTCAGAATAATTTTTTCTTATTTTCCTCCTCCCAGAACTAGGTGCGCCTTATGGTCTGGTGCGTCTTTTGGAGCGAAAAATACGGTAATTCAACAAAACCTTATGAACTTCATACAGTGATGCCAGCCTTCCAAAGGTTGACAGTTGTCTACACCTCCAGCAGCCCCCTTGCCTCTAGCACCCCCCTAAATCATCCTACTTAACCCCCTGGGGGGGCAGTATTGCCCACTCTGGGAGCCACAGCGTTAAAGAGACCCAGCTATCTTTTTCTCCTATGGAGTGGAGGAGAATCTGGTTCTAAGAGGCTTCTGCGGGAGAGTCCTCTAGAGTTAGAGAATGGCAATGGGAGTGGCACAGCAGGCCCAGAAGTGGTGGACCCGCTCACAAAATTTCAGGAGATCTGCTTTGACGAGCATGTGGTATTTGATAAGGTTTTCCCCTTACCCGAGAAAGCCAGTTGTTCTGAAACACGTCCACTCTGTTCTTGCTAATCTGGGTCAGGATCACGGCCTGAGGAAGGATGCTCAGTATGCGAAGCCTGTCTTGGTCCGTCCGAGAATTCTCCACCAGAGACGCCTGGAGGAACGAAACCACCAAAATGAAGGAAAGCAGCAGACGAGTGCGCAGTTTCGTAACCCAATCGAATCACCTTTGGAGACATTTTTAAAGCAAATGTGTGAGTGGGGATTTCTCCCCCTCTCCCAACCTTGCTCGAGCAGGCTCATTTTGATCATTTCTGCGTAGGCCAAGCATACTTTCGGCTTTCTATAGAAGAGTTTGGATTTGATATCCCGCGTTATTACTACCCGAAGGAGTCTCAAAGCGGCTAACATTCTCCTTTCCCTTCCTCCCCCACAACAAACACTCTGTGAGGTGAGTGGGGCTGAGAGACTTCAGAGAAGTGTGAGCAGCCCAAGGTCACCCAGGAGCTGCATGCGGAGGAGCGGGGAAGCGAACCCAGTTCACCAGATTATGAGTCCACCGCTCTTAACCACTACACCACACTGGCTTTCCAGTGTGCAAAGCTTGCAAGGTGGATGAAGAAACTCACTGGTGGAGAGACCATCAGCTTAACAGAAAACCAGCTCTGCCTACCTCAAGGGTGGGGAACCTGTGGTTCTCCCAGCTGTCACTGGACTGCAACTCCCATCATCCCTCGCTATTGGCCCCTGCTGGCTGGGACTGATGGGAGATGGGGTCCAATAGCACACGGAGGCTTCCCTACCCAACCAAACTGACAATTGTTCTGACTTCTCCCCCACTCTGTTTATGGACCCTCTAAAACAAAAAGCTGTTCCTGCAGTCTGTGGGTCTGCAGCTCAGAGTATGGGGTGATTGCAGAAATCCTGGTGGACATACGTACAGGACCCAAATGGATCTCCTGCTGCATATCCTTCGCGCATTCTCTCTTGGGAATGCCCACAAAACAAAGTCTGGTCAGAATTGAGTAGACACTTCCAGACTTAACGCTAAATCTTGGCAAATGAGCCGCTCTAGCTGCTAGAGGGCCTTGAAAATTTGTGTCCCGGGCTTCTTTTACTCGTCTACCCATGTACTGTCTGAAACTCAAAGGGCACATGCGTTGTCAAGCGTGAAATATATCGGCATTATTTCCAGTTCTGCTACCCCACTCAGGGCCGTCTTTACCCGGGGGTGCAAGGGGTGCGGGGCACCCAGGCGCCAAATTTGGGGGGGGGGAGCCAGGCGCCTGCCGCTGAAGCCGCCTAAGCTCTTAACTATCTACCTGTTATGAAATAATAAATAATTTTGATGAAGCTAGAAAAACAAAATGCATATATATCTAGGTATTACTGAAATGTATACCTACTGTTTCACTAAAGGACTTTCAACTTTGTGCACTCATTTACCAAACATGTGCTGTGCCAGCGGTGGCGCCTGTCATTCACAACAGCACCGTGCACGTGAAATTTGGGGGTGCTGGGCGGATCTTTGCCCCCTGGCGGCACATAGGCTAAAGACAGCGCTGACCCCACTACGCCTTGCTCCCCTCCCTCTAAAGGTTTGCCCATGAGATGCCCCACTTGGGCCGAGAACCCTTTTTAATGTTGTACTTTAATCTAGTTTTTAAGTTGTGTTTTAATCAATTGTTTTTATACCTGGTGTTAGCCACCCTGAGCCCGGTCTTGGCTGGGGAGGGCGGAGTATAAATAAAATTTATTATTATTATTAATTATTCCTTGCTGCTGCCTTAAATGAGCAAACAAACCCGGGCTGTCTAACCTGCGTGATTTTCGAGTCTGCCATGAACTGGATGGCAGCTGCTGCCTCGTCCTCAGTGATCAGAAGTCCATCAAGGTGAGTCAGAGCCCTCAGCTGGCCAATCACACTCAAGCGTACGGAGGCTGGCTGGGGGGCGGGGGGAGAGAGAAAAACAAGAGTGGGATGACTTTGGACGCAAGCATTCAGTGTTGCGGGATGTATCTTCACTGAAGCAGTCAAGTACAACATTTTCCTGTTGCCTAGAGTGGACACACAGGGGAATGTGGCTCCAGCCAGGGAGGACTTCCTGCCATACCTGTTCTGGAGCCACCTTTCCTTGTGTTTGACCAGGTAGATGGGCATGACCCTAGCTGACTCTGTAAAAGGGCTAGCCATGCCGCCATCTCCCCTTTTTCCATTTTCTCCTTTCAAGCTTCTCTCTTTGTGATGGCCTGGGAATCGGATTCAGAGGCTGAACCTGAGGAATCTCAGCCTGCACAGGTGTCCCCGCCTCCAGGACCGGCTGAGCCGGGGCTGGGACTTGAACCTGAAGGGCCCTCACCTGCGCCGGATCCTCAGGTGCAGGCACCAGGTGAGTCTGCTCTGGCTCCTGAGGGGGTGGAGGACCCATTGCCTGCAGGTGCTCTACTCTCAGCCCCGTCAGAGGAAGATGAGATTGCCTCTGGATCCAGTAACCCTCCAGCCTCTCCTGAGCTGCAGAGGCTCAGGGCAGAGAGGCGGAGGGAACTAAGTTCCCACAGGAGGAGTGCTCGCCTCCAGGCCAGGGGAGGTGAGTCACCTGTGGACCGGGGCTGCCCTATGCCTTGGGGCAGATAAAAGCCAGCCAGCCCCAGTCCCAGGTTGCAGAAGCAACATTGTTGGCAACCTGTTCCTGCCTGCACCCTGTCCTGCTCTTCTGCCAGAGTTCCTGACCTCACCTGACTCATTGCCTTGGACCCCGCTTCAGCCTTGACGGACAGACGCCATACCACACCCTCAACCTCGGACTGGACTCGGACCATGCCGCACGGTAACCCCCCGGGACCAGCACACTCTTGGACCTCCTCTTCTGGCTCTTAGCCAGCTCATGGCTCATCCTTACAGAGGATGGAAACCACAAGGCAGAAGGTCTGAGGCCCAGCTCAGATTTCTTTTCTCTACAAATGTAACTGTAAGCACAAGATAAAGCCTGCCTTCAGATTACTGCTGTGAACTGAATGTAAGGAAACTTTACTCTTACTTTTAAACAAGACTGTCATGCTATTATTATTTTAAGAGGGAAATAAAAGGGGAAACTTACCAAGAACAATCCAGTCTGGACAAGCCAGATTGGATTGCTTAATTTAAACGATTCTAACGAATCCATCAACTTGCTTCCAGGAATCTGCAAGGGAATGTGCTCCTCTGCTTGCTCACTAGCGTGAGTGAGGAGGGATAATATTTAATCCATGTATCCTCTCCTACTTGCCTCAGGATTCCCGCAGGTGGTGGCTCCTACCCCAAAGTACAAGTTATCCCAGGCCCTGCATTGGTCACCTTCCATGGACAGCTTAAGAACATTTGTGTTTACCAAGGCGTAGGGATGGAGGAAATATGCGACGCTGTTTGCATTTTATTGAGAAGCTACCAGATTTAGTCCTGCCTTATGGCTATATTGCTTTTAGTTCTGAGGGCCACCAGGTGGCGCGTTGGAAGATGGCCGACAATAACATCTCTCTGACCCATACGAGGTAATTAAGGGGCTGCTATGGGAAGTAGGCAGCCTTCCCTTCCCCCTAGGATGTAGGGGGATTCTGTCCTGCCAGCGGTGTTCATAATGCACCCCCTGATCCGAGAGATGGGGGTGCCGAACACTTGGCACGAGCCCTCGGTGAAGTCAGCTCTTCCTGACGCCAATTCCAATCAGGTTGCTTCAGCTCGGAATTATAATTGGAAACATACGATTGGAAATGAAGCTGAAGCACATATATCAAGTAAAGCTCGACAGATAAGGCTGCTGAGTAATGGATCTCTGTGACCGGGAGCGACGGATGGATAAGTAAATCTTCTGATGAGTCACCACCAGGAGACTGTATGTTTGGAACAAAGGGGGGGGTGGAGGAAAAACCCTTTTCTTTCTTTGTACGATGTGATAATAATAACCCTCCACCCCAGAAAGAAACAAGATCGTCGCGTTTTTAATAATCATAAGCAGGATTTTAAGAACTGTGTGGGGATGGATTACAACAGGAGAGAAGATTGGTGAACGGTGAGAAAGTGGAAAAATTTTATGACGCAGTTAAAAAATGGCGTCTCGCCAAGACAGGCTTGCCAGAGAAAGAAGGACAGGGGGGAGGAGAATCAGGATTGTTCGAAAGAGAAGGAGTGTTGGAATTGAAAGTTTGACCTGACAGAGCCCCCTGATCTATTTGATTTATTTGGCTAGCCTGGAAAAAATAAAGGACAGACCGAAGATTAATTTTGTTTATGGAAGCGTTGAACAGAGGCCGTCCCGGAGTGATATAGCTTTTGAAGAGTGCAAAACCCACACAGAGACGCCAGCTTTCAGTCTGCTTGTGAGAATCATCAGAGATCGCAAAGAAAGGAATATATGACTACAACAAGATGAGAAAGAAAGTAATAAAGGACTATCCAGATCGAACTGGATAGAACTGACTAATTAATGCAGTAAAATGAGTGATGTCTGGAGTTATCCGGAATTTTGGACTCGTGCGGAGCTTGATGAATGGGTACCCTCAAAAAAATTTAAAATTTGGCTGTATAATTTGGAACTAATGTGATTTGAATAATGTGATGTGATTGGCCTGTTAATAAAAATTATTTTAAAAAAATAATATTGCTTTTAGTTCTTTTATTAGTTCTTATTTATGTTTTGCTGTTTATTCCTCTTTGGCTCATCTTATTGGGAAAGCAACGTATAAACGACTGAGGGTGCAATGAAATTAAGGGCTACTATCTGAACAATAATCTTGGTCATTTGATTGCCCTTTTTGCCCATTGCTGTCTTTTTACTTGTATATATTGCTTGTTTTATGTTGCTATGGCCATTGGCTAATACGAATAAAGTTTCTCCTAATCTTAACGTATAAACGAGGCAACTGAATGGACAGCAAATGAAAGGAACAGCAAATGAAATTCAGCACAGCCTTCTCTAATGCACTACTATAATTAATAATAATAATAATAATAATAATAATAATAATTTATTATTTATACCCCGCCCATCTGGCTGGGTTTCCCCAGCCACTCTGGGCGGCTTCCAACAGAATATTAAAACACAATAACCTATTAAACATTAAAAGCTTCCCTAAACAGGGCCACCTTCAGATGTCTTCTAAAAGTCTGATAGTTGTTGTTCTCTTTGACATCTGGTGGGAGGGCGTTCCATAGGGCGGGTGCCACAACCGAGAAGGCCCTCTGCCTGGTTCCCTGTAACTTGGCTTCTCACAGGGAGGGAACCGCCAGAAGGCCCTCGGCACTGGACCTAAGTGTCCGGGCAGAACGATGGGGGTGGAGACGCAGGAGGGGAAAGTAACTTCTGCAACAGCATCATATCCAACACAGAAGTAGCTGCAGGTTGTGGGGAACCTCTGGCAACATCTGCAGGCCAGAGGCTCCCCATCGCTGCTGTCCTATAACAGCACTCACAGCAGAAACAGGGAATTGTCCTACTAGCGTTAACGAAGAGCAGTGGCAATGGGGCTCACTTGAAAGGTAGCAATGAAGTAAAAAAAAGACCGCTAGTCTTGGTTTTTTTGGTTTCGTTACAAGTTCAGGAGGAGATCTACCTTATGCCATGGATTATGACGGATATCGAGACTGAGCACCATGGGGGTATGTTTCCGTAAGACGCCAATTTCCTCCCCGGCCTTCTTCAGTTGGTTCCAGCTCAAGTCCAAATACTTCAGTTTGTTTAGGCCTCTGATGCCCTCCAGGGTGATCACGTGGTTATGGCTGGCGTCAAAATATTCCAGGTTTGGCTGCAACGGAAGTAAGAAGTGTAAGGATGACTTGAAAAGCAAGCAGCTAAGAAACTACCGTATTTTTTGCTCTATAAGACTCACTTTTTCCCTCCTAAAAAGTAAGGGGAAATGTGTGTGCATCTTATGGAGCAAATGTAGGCTGCACAGCTATCCCAGAAGCCAGAACAGCAAGAGGGATTGCTGCTTTCACTGCGCAGAGATCCCTCTTGCTGTTCTGGCTTCTGAGATTCAGAATATATTTTTTCTTGTTTTCCTCCTCCAAAAACCAGGTGCGTCTTGTGGTCTGGTGCGTCTTATAGAGCGAAAAATACGGTAATTTGTTTGCAGAACAATGTGCATGGTATTACGATTGTATTGGGTGGTTTGACAGTGGAACTGCACTTCTTGGTGCAGAAAGTACTGATCTGAAGTGTAGAGATCTTTCCTATTCTATTCTATTCTAGAGCATAGCTGTTTCCTTTTTTTTAAGGGAAATTCCCTTATTCTGAATAGGATTCCTCGCAAGAAAAGGGAAAAGTTGACAGCTGTGTTCAAGAGGGTTCTGGAAGCTTCTCTGTGTGAAAGAAACAAGCAGAAGGTTGATGATGTTTGGGTTATTCCTTCAGAGAAGCTGAGTACAGCTGGCTTAAACTGGTTCTGTTATCTCTTCTGTCAAGGTCATGGAGACTATAATAATGCCAAAAGGAGCCTGGGTTTCACTTTCTTTTTCTATCTCTTTTCCTTCTGGTGTGGTGTTCTGTATATAGCATGCTTAGTGTTAAGACTTATTATAAGTTATTGCAAATTTAAGTTAAGTCTGCTGCAACTGGATTTTTTACGGACAGGGCCAATCCTGAATGTATTGGATTTGTGACCATTATGCTCATTTGCCTTCAGTGGCAGTAGTAAACTCGGCTGAATGAAATATTAATTGCCTCTGGTCTATTTCTTGGGAATCCTGCAGCAGGTTTAAGTTTTTACTCTGCTAACTATACATCGGATTTCTGCTCTGGATCAATATTGAGTAGAATTTCATGCCACGGTCTCCCTCGGAAAGCAGTAGACTCTCCTTCCTTGGAGGTTTTCAAGCAGATGTTGGAGGCCCATCTGTCAGGGATGCTTGAGCTGAGATTCCTGCATTGCAGGGGGTTCATCTAGATGACCATTGGGGGTCCCTCCCAGCTCTTCAATTCTATGATCTATGAAGTCACATCAAAGGTTTTAAGCAGATAATTATTATATCCAATGATGTCCAAAGACTTGCGTTTCCCCATGAAAAGCTCCCTTCACTCCAGGGCTTTTTCACTTTGTGCCTTAAATTTAATTTTTACGAACATACCCACTCTAATGAGAAAAAATGTAGCCGCGTTACTCTTACCAAGTGGTAAACGTCATCTAAACAGGTGAATTCGTTAAAACTAATAATGAGTTTGCGAAGCCCGGTGAGCTTGGAGATGTCTCGGAGTTTGCTCAGCCTGTTTCCATGCAGGTTCAGAATCTGCGTTGAAAGAGAAGAGGGGATTGGATGATCTTCTGCATGCAAGGCAGCTGCTACCCTGCCACTGAGCCACAACAACATCTGGAGGGTATCAGATTGGGACTGGAAATTTTATTATGGGGTTGGGCTTCTGCATTGGTCCTTTTGCTTTCTTAAAAAAAGAAACAGAAAAAGAAAAAACCCAAGCTCTGCCCCTTTTCAATATAATTGGGACAGTTCCATGTTTAGTCACATCTGGCCCTAAAAGCCTTCCTGGAAAAACTGTCCCCTCTTCACCATTGCAATGGAGAGGCAGTGTAGCCTAGTGGCTAGAGTGGAAGCCGGGAGTTCATACCCCCACTAAGCTCCCTGGGTGACCATGGCTAGTCACTATGTCTTGGCGTAACCTACCTCCCAGGGATGTTGTGAGGATAAAATGGAAGCCGGGGGGCGGGGGGGGGGGGGAGAACCACACATGATTGTTTGAAGAAATGTGAGATATAAACGCAACAATACATTAAAAGACAATGAAGCTACATTCTCTTCTCCTTCCACCTCCACTGCCAGGAGATTCTTCAGTCTGACTCCCTACCACCATGCACCTGTGAAATCCTGACCTGTCTAGAGAGGTGCAAGGAGACTGTGGGGTTTTTTTAAATTTATTCCTTATTGAAGGGGGGGAAAGAATTTTGTACCCAGTATAAAATTAGAAGTGCACAAGGTAAAAAAATAAAGACGTGCAAATAACAATGGTTCAGACACACTCGTGTAAAAAAAAGAGACACATACATACAAATTTATAAGCTTACAAGGTATATATCGTATTTTTCACTCTATAAGATGCACTTTTTCCCTCCTAAAAAGTAAGGGGAAATGTGTGTGCGTCTTATGGGGCGAATGCAGGCTGCACAGCTATCCCAGAAGGCAGAACAGCAAGAGGGATTGTTGCGCAGCGCAAGCAGCGATCCCTCTTGCTGTTCTGACCGCTTCGCTGGAGATGCGCTGAGCAGCTTTCCCTCTCTGCTCAGCGCCCCTTCAGCAAAGCGGGAGGAGAAACGGAGCCCCTTCCATTTCTCCTCCCGCTTTGCTGAAGGGGCGCTGCGCAGAGAGGGAGAGAATATTTTTTTTCTTGTTCTGCTCTAAAACTAGGTGCGTCTTATGGTCGGGTGCGTCTTATAGAGCGAAAAATATGGTAAGTGGTGTAGCAAGACAAAAACAAAAGTCCCCCCAACTTCAGGGAACGGGAGGAGTTTGCGGTCTCCTTTGGAACCAGCACCGTGTCGCTTCGATTCTGCAAGAACACCGAGTAACAGAACCTGCTCACCATTATCTGACTATAGATGTTGGCCTTGGCTACCGCCAGCACCGTCTTTTCATCCAGGCAAACGATTTTGGGCTTGGGCTTAATGATAGGCTTCATGCTTAGAACTTCGTCGTCGCGTTGCAAATCCCGAGAAAGCACAAATCCTGCCGAGTTTCTCCTTCCTTCCTCCCCGGTCACGTTGCTGAGCGACGAGAACAGAGGCTCCACTTTGACCTAGGCAGGAGACCCAGAGCTTTCTCTTTTTGCCACAGCTTGTTACTGCATTTCCTTTGTTTAACTAAACAGATATGTAAACGAGCTAAGCGAGAGTCATAAAGATGCTTCGGTGCAACACCCAGCACGGGGGGCGGGGGGAAGCCTGTGATTCTCCAGGCGCCGTTGGACTATAGCTTTCATCATCCAACATCTAGAGGGCCAAAGGCTCCCAGCTCCTGACTTAGGAGGACCAAAAAAACCAAAAAGCCTGGATCTCCTCTGCACTGGATTTGACCCTTTGCAAATTAGCTTGGGGTCCAACCGCTGAAGTGGGGGTGAGCCCCTTTAATTAAAGGCAGAGCTTGCTAATTGAGAAAGATGTAGCCATGCATAGGTGGTGCAATGAGTGTGTGCTATCTGTTAGAATTCTTGCTCCGTGATTGCAGTCATGGGATTGCTGTCTGTCACATGAGGGTATATGTTTTGACTCCACAAAGTGGGAAGTGATGGAGACAGGATGTTTGTGTTACTGTGTTCCGTGAAGTGGGACTATTGTCCTTTGTTCTTTTTCTCTTTGCTGTCTGATGCTAAAGAGAGAGGGAGCCATATTGCAGTGCTCCGTGTGTGTTTATATGAAAATAAAGTAGATTAGCCAAAATGCTGAGTTGCTGAGGTCTGTTATGCGAACTGCGCAAACTCTGCGGATCCCTAAGTGTGCCAGTGTCGGTTGGCATCGGTCGCTGTGATGTTTGGGCAGAAGAAAGCTTATGAAGCTCCCGAACGTTCGACCAGGAGGGAGGGAACATGCCAGTTGGGCATGTGTTTCTGCCAGGGTCCTACTCAAGTGTAGGCTGAACTCCTGACACTATCTGTCCATTTCAGTTTTGTAGACTTGGAAAGTACCCCCAGTTATCATCTAGTCCAACCCCTTGCAATGCAGGAATCTCGACTCAAGGATCCCTGACAGATGGCCATCCAACCTCTGCTTAACAACCTCCAAGGGAGGAGAGTCCACCACCTTCTGAAGGAGCCTGATCCACGACCAAACAGCTCTTACTGTGGTGTGGCATACATTTCCGTCGTGCGGCCCCTTTAATTGCAGGGGCAAGCTGCCAAGCCTGTACCACAGCTAGCATTGCCACTGTTGCAGTAGCAGCAGCGGCAACAGCAAGCAATGCATCCCTGTGGGACAGATCTGCTGCCCCGTAGATGCTAGCGCCTGAGGCAGCCAGGTCACCTTGCCTCATGAATGGGCCGGCCCTGACTAAATGGCTGCAGCTTCTCAGGATGCATGATAACTCTGTAGGTAAAAGTTTAAAATGGTAAAGGACCCCTGGGCAGTTAAGTCCAGTCCAAGGTGACTATGGGGAGTGGCGCTCATCTCGCATCAGGCCGAGGGAGCCTGTGTTTGTCCACAGACAGCTTTCCGGGTCATGTGGCCAGCAGGACTAAACTGCTTCTGATGCAATGGGACACCGTGATGGAAGTCAGAGTGCACGGAAATGCCATTTCCCTTCCCGCCGCAGTGGTACCTATTTATCTACTTGCACTGGTGTGCTTTCGAACTGCTAGGTTGGCAGGAGCTGGGACAGAGCAACAGGAGATCGCCCCGTCGCAGGGATTCGAACTGCCGACTTCTGATCGGCAAGCCCAGGCACATTTGCTGAGGGGCTACACTAGCCCCTCCGCGCTGAAGGCATTGCTAGGGAGCAGGAAGCGCGTACCAACGTGATGTACTCAAACTCTACGATGTACTCGGGCAGAACCAGCTCGTGATCGAACACAAACCACTCGCACTGTCGCAGGTTGCAGTCGCAGTTCTTGTAGTCGAGGGAAGAGCAGACTTCTGAAGCTGAAAGGCAAGAACAGGAATGGCGGATTCTCTTACAGATTCCCCACCCCTCCGGTTACTGAAGTTTTGAAATTGTAAGAACAGGAGACATTTCCAGAAGGAAAATAAGAAAGAGAGGAGAGAAGGAGAGCCCGCAGGATCAGGCCAATGGCCCACCTAGTCCAGCATCCTCTTCTCACAGTGGCCAACCAGGTGCCCAGGGGAAACCCACAAGAAAAGTTCCTGAGCACAAGAGCAATACTATCCTGTGGTTTCCAGCTGCCTCCAGCTCCACCATAGCTAGAAGCCATCAGTAGACCTCTGCCCCACACTCCACTTAGATGAGCTGCCTCCCTGGGTGGACAGACCCTATTTGCCCCTGCACAGCATGTGCAGAAACCACCTTCTCATTGTTTATTAGATTGATATGCCGCCCTTCGTTGTAAGATCTCAGGACGGTTCACCGAATAAAAGACAGGATGAAAATGAGGAAGTCGTTAAAAACAAAGCAACAACAAACAAACCTATGGTCATGTAAAGCATCCTCAATAAACACACGAGAAGTAACCGACTGTGTTGTTAGATAAATATGATATACAGTGGTACCTCGGGTACATATGCTTCAGGTTACGGACTCCACTAACCCAGAAATATTACCTCGGGTTAAGAACTTTGCTTTAGGATGAGAAAAGAAATTGTGCAGCAGCAGCACAGCGGCAGTGGGAGGCCCCATTAGCTAAAGTGGTGCTTCAGGTTAAGAACAGTTTCAGGTTAAGAACGGACCTCCGGAACGAATTAAGTTCTTAACCCGAGGTACCACTGTAACTCATAAAGTTCAACAACCAAACAAAGCAGAAGACCCAGTGGATCAGATCATTTTCTAGTCAGTTCATGCATAAGGTCCACCCGTGTAATGGTGTCTATTCCACCTGTCTGTTCATAAAGTCCAAAGAATCCACATGAAAGGTTGTTACAGTTCCACAAAATCCTTTCACAGAGTCTAGGCAAGGATTTCCAGAATATTTTCCTTGTTTTGCCATCCTGGGCTTCTTCAGTGTGATTATACCCCCCTTTTTGCCAAACGACGCACTAAGTCACTAAAAGATATATTGGTGCATATGGATTTAAAACCAACACCCATACAACGTATGTTGTCTGGTCCTCCACGTGGTTTCTTTAAATGTGGGCACTGTAACTCCTGCAAATACGCTCTGCAGGTAAAAGAGTTTAACAACAAAGAAGGTTTTAAGTTCTGATCTGATCCACTGGGTCTTCTGCTTTATTTGGTTGTTGAACTTTATGAGTTACTTCTGTTGAAATTTGATACAATAAAAAGTATACCTTATTTATTAAGAACACAGCCGGTTACATCTTGTTAAAAACAAAGCAGCAAAAACAGTAACCTACCCACCTCCCTTCCTGCAGAAACATTTAGAAAGGCTGTAGAGCGTTAATCAGCCAAAGGCCTGGTTGAAGAGGAAAGTTTCCGCCTGGTACCTAAAGGTGTATAATGAAGGTGCCAGGCGAGTCTCCCTGGGGAGAGCATCCCACAAACGGGGAGCCACTGCGGAGGAGGCCAGTTTTCCCGTTGCCCATTGCAGCCTGTCTTTGCATGCAGGGGGAGCCCCTAACTCACTGAGGATTTAAGACCAATCGAAGTCATTTCCTGGGGTGTGGCTGCTGCTGCATGCTGACAGCTTCTGAGAGCCACAGGTGAGAGCTGAGTGCAGGGTAGAGACCAAAGATGGAAAAACTATACAACATGCCTCCCACCAGAGGTCCTACCCCTCCCTTAACACACCCCAAAAACCCCATACCACGTATGCTTTCGAGAAAAATAGAATTGTAGAGTCCAGTCCAACCCCCTGCAATACAGGAATATGCAGCTGCCCCGTGTGGGGATCGAACCTGCAACCTTGGCGTCATCAGCACCATGCTCTAGGCAACCTAGCTATCCAGGCTGCCCCAGGAGGGTCAGCACTTGTCACAAGAGCTCTGCTGGAACAGGACAAAGGCTCATCTAGTCCAGCAATTCGTTCTAAATAAGGTTACCAGACGTCCCTGTTTCCCGGGGAAGATCCCGGATTTACAAATCAGTCCCCTGACAAAATCCTATCATTCCTACTGAAGTTGAAAAGTGTCCCCGGATTCACTGAAAAAAAATCTGGTAACCTTATTCTAACATTCACCAGCCAAACGCCCATGGGAAGCGTGCAAGGGAAGCTCAGGCGCAACAGCCCTTTTGCCCCGCTTGGGATTCCCTGTGGCTCATATTCAGAGGCATATCTCCTCCGACAGCGGAGGCAGAACATCGCCACCATCGCTGTGAGCTACGCCATCCCAAGCGCTTACTTCCATCTTCCCGCTTTCTCTGTACTAGGGCAGATCACGGCTTTTGGAGCACACCAAAGCAGTAAAAAAGAATGCAAAGGTTTCAAATAAATGCAGAGGCTCCATGTGTGAGGCTGGAGCTCCCTCTAGCGGCTACTCGCTGCCTTGCTACTTTCTTCCGGTAGCAGTGGGTGGGCGGAAATATCTGCTCTCTCCTGAGCTTTTTCTAGGCCCTGTCTCGCCTTCTGCACCAGAGTCCTCAGACAAATGGAGACTTCCATTCTTTGCGGCGTTTGGGGGTGTGTCCAAATAGCTTACAAAAGCTGACTTATTGGAACACATCTGAAACAGACTGGATGGTCAAAACACATCTATAGCCAGTTGTTCTGCAAGAACTGGAAATCATAGAATTGTAGAGCGGGTCATCTGGTCCAGCCCCCTGCAATACAAGAATCTCAGCTAAATAACCTCCTACACCTGGTTTACTGGTAGTACATGTGAAAAGGACCACAAGCTTGACATGAGTCAACAGTGTGATGCAGCAGCAAAAAAAGCTAATGCTATTCTAGGCTGCATCCATGGAAGTCTAGTGTCCAGATCAAGGGAAGTAATAGTAACACTCTGTTCTGCCTTGGTCAGACAACACCTAGAATACTGTGTCCAATTCAGGGAACCCCAATTTAAGAAGGATGTTGACAAGCTGGAAGGTGTGCAGAGGACGGCAGCCAAGATGATCTAGGGTCTGGAAACCAAGCCTGATGAGGAATGGTTGAAGGAGCTGGGTATGTTTAGCCTGGAAAAGAGGAGGCCGAGAGGAGATACGACAGCCATCTTCAAATATCTCAAGGGCTGTCACATGCAAGATGGAGCAAGCTTGTTTTCTCCTGCTCTGGAGGATAGGATCCAAACCAATGGATTCAAGTTCTAAGAAAGGCATAACTTTCTGACAGTACAGAATGGACTCCTTCGGGAGGTGGTGGATTCTCCTTCCTTGTGTGGGAATGTTCAGGCATGCAGGAGAGGATATATTGTCTGATTATATCCTTTTCCAACTTGTGTTAACAAGTCCCACAATTTAGCAGAGTAACATTCCCCTTTTTAAACTTGCAGCGGATGCGCTTGCTCAGGCTCGCTAAAGCCTCTATAATAACTGTTCTGGTATTTCCCCCTTATTCTCTCATAAAAGATAAGACATGACACAGTCTTCTACAAAAGTATAAAAAGAGTTTACTCACATATCATTCTGTTCACAATAGGATCCCAGAAGGCAGACTTAGCTTAGAAAAGTAACATACACTTGGAAACTATTCCATAAGAAGACAGTCCCTTTGTCCTCTCTTGTCTGGAAGCCAAGAGGACATCTTTGGCTAACCAGATGTTGCTTCTTCGATGCATGTAGTAAAAAAAGAGAGATGGCTGCCCTGCCCTGTGCTTTTGTCATTACCTGCACAGGTGAGGCCACGCCCACCTCTAGTCACATGCAGAGGAAGTCTGTCCCAACCCAGAAGGAAACAGGAAGTTTACCTGCTGGCTGGACAAACGTTCCTCCCCATGTGTAAACATGTTCACTCTAGGAATGTTGTACTTGACTGCTCTTGTGTTTCACATCCCACACCTTGGAGGTTTTAAAATAGAGGTTGGGTAGCTATCTGCCCTGGATGATTTGGCTGAGATTCCTGTATTGCAGCGGGTTGGACTCGATGACCCCTGAGGGTCCCTTAATCCTATGATCTCCTTACTTGTACTACTGTGCATTGTCCTTTTGTATATGTTTGGTTGTTGAGGTACATCACACCTAGGTGGTTATATATTGTCGATTCCATATGACCCGAGACATCACCTTGCCAACAAAGGTCCGTATAGTTAAAGCTATGGTTTTCCCAGTAGTGATGTATGGAAGTGAGAACTGGACCATCAAGAAGGCTGAACACCGAAGAATTGATGCTTTTGAATTATGGTGCTGGAGGAGACTCTTGAGAGTCCCATGGACTGCAAGATCAAACCTCTCCATTCTGAAGGAAATCAGCCCTGAGTGCTCACTGGAAGGACGGATCCTGAAGCTGAGGCTCCAATACTTTGGCCACCTCATGAGAAGAGAAGACTCCCTGGAAAAGACCCTGATGCTGGGAAAGATGGAGGGCACAAGGAGAAGGGGACGACAGAGGACGAGATGGTGGGACAGTGTTATTGAAGCTACCAGCATGAGTCTGACCAAACTGAGGGAGGCAGTGGAAGACAGGAGTGCCTGGTGTGCTCTGGTCCATGGGGTCACGAAGAGTCGGACACGACTAAACGACTAAACAACAAATTGGGTACTGTTACATTTTAAAAAATAATAAAAATCCCAGGATCAAATTTCCCCAATGAAATCCCAGGAGTATGATATGACCAACTCCAGTTGGAGACACTAACTTACACTTGGGTTTCTCTTGCTGGTCCACAGCCCCACTGCTGGCTGTACTACAGGGGCTGTTCTGGGAGGACTTGCCAGACCTGTAGACGGAATTGATGTTGGGATAGCTGGCCTGGACGATTGGCTCTCCGTCATGAGCCGGGGCGCTGTGTCCAAGGAAGACTTTTGCGACGATGAGTTTCCCTGAGAAAGGAGAAGAGAAGAGAAGGTATCACTTACAAGAACACAAGGCATCAAAACCCCAGAGGAGTGTCCCAAACGAAGGAAGCAAAATGAACCAAGCAGCACACACAATGGGTGACCGTTCTTGCCCGGATCTGCCCACGCATTAAGGACATCATCAGAGGTCATTCCCCTGGGTGCCATCCAAACAGAGATGAAGGGGGTGTCAAGATTTTCCTTTGGAGGCGCCATGACTCGCTGTCCTACAAAATGCCGAATTTCACCCCTCGCAGAACACGTTTTTGCATGTTGTTCTCACTAACGTGCGTGTTTTTTGTGTACTTTAAAATAAATAAATAAGTGATTTGCCCACCACTCTGAAAGCCTTTTCAGCTGAACAAGAGGGATTAAAAATGGCTTATGTAAATAGCTAGCTAACTAACTAAATATACTAAACAAATAAATAATATACCCATTTTTGTATTCATTCGTTGGAACATTGCATAGCAGCCTTTGATGGATGTATGGATTTTGAAACAGATTTTGAATCATTGGTATGAGAAGGGTGAATTTGGTATAATCATAGAATTGCAGAAGTTGGAAAGTCCACCCCCCCCTGCAATGCAGGACTATGCAGCTGCCCCATACAGGGATCGAACCTGCAACCTTGGGCATGATCAGCACCATGCTCTAACCAGCTGAGCTACAGGTCTGCATAAAAAAACCCCAGACTGAATGAATTTCTTCTTTGTCTCCAGTGCAAGCTGCTTTCCTCTCTGACAGTTCCTCACCTTGTCACAGCAATATTATTTGGATTCCAGTCTCATCTACGACTGGTCTGCCCCGCAGAGGACCTTAATAGTTTAGAGGTCCAGGGCCCTAAGGAAGTCAGATTATCCTCCACCATGGACAGGACCTTCTCAGTGATGGCTCCGACCTGGTGGAATGCTCTGTCCCATGAGACCAGGGCCCTGCAGGATTTAACTTCCTTCCGCAGGGCCTGTAAGACAGAGCTATTCTGCCTGGTTTTCAATTTGAACTTAGCCTGATCTTTTATTCCCCTTCCTTCCCTCCCCCTCCCCCTTTTATGAAGATTACCCGCTCTGGGATCCCACAGCTAATTCTCCCCTGGTCTCCTCGCTGGCCCAAAGAGGACTAATTTACCCAGCTAGCCCTGGTTATCATCTAATGTTTATTGGATGCATTTTCCCCCTAAATTGATTTTTGAATTGATGGTTATTCACGTTTTATGCTGTTTTTTGTTGCATCAATTAAGTATTTTAAATTTGTTGTTAGCTGCCCTGAGCCTGGTTTTCTGAACCGGGAAGGGCGGGGTATAAATAAAATATTATTATTATTATTATTATTATTAGGGACGCGGGTGGCGCTGTGGGTAAAACCTCAGTGCCTAGGACTTGCTGATCGTATGGTCGGCGGTTCGAATCCCCACGGCGGGGTGAGCTCCCGTCGTTCGGTCCCAGCTCCTGCCCACCTAGCAGTTCGAAAGCACGTCAAAGTGCAAGTAGATAAATAGGGACCGCTTTAAAGCGGGAAGGTAAACGGCGTTTCCGTGTGCTGCGCTGGTGCTGGCTCGCCAGAGCAGCTTCGTCATGCTGGCCACGTGACCCGGAAGTGTCTTCGGACGGTGCCGGCTCCCGGCCTCTTGAGCGAGATGAGCGCGCAACCCTAGAGTCGGACACGACTGGCCCGTACGGGCAGGGGTACCTTTACCTTTATTCTTATTATTGCGAACACCCCCACTTCCACTAGCAGAAAGCATGGCCTTAAAACTTCACATCCTGCTGGACCACCCCGCTAGCACCCAAGGCTCTGTCCCTCTTGCCACAACCCGCTGCATTTATTGCAAGGCCGCTGCGGCTTTTCCAGCTGAAAATGCTTTTTTTTGTGTGATGAGGGCTCTAAAAATTATTCATGGGTGCTTAGAGCAACCTCTCTATATTTACCACGCCTGAATGTATCCTCGGAGTCCCCCTTGCTTCTGGCTTGCTTTTGCAAATATTCAATTCTTGGACATTCGCAGATACTGAGACTGTTGGAGAGCTGGACACCTCCTTCGCTTCCAGGCTGCAAAGAGCAACAAAGCAAGTCTGAGTAGGTAGATCAGATTGACCCTTAAATGCTCTCCCAACATTTAACTACAACAAACCCCTTCCTTCCCATGGAAAGCTGCCATGCTAAGCAAAACACTTCCAGCTCAGCTCTCCCTTATCTCTCTTGGCTATTTTTCTGAGTCATGCAGAGTGACGAAGCGGTTTCACCCTTGAAGATGATGAAGTAGACTCCGCACTCAAGACTTTGAAGACAACTCTTCGCTTGCAGGATGGCAACTATTGCAAGCAATATCGTTGCTGTTGTTGTTTAGCCGTTTAGTCGTGTCCGACTCTTCGTGACCCCATGGACCAGAGCACGCCAGGCACTCCTGTCTTTCACTGCCTCCTGCAGTTTGGTCAAACTCATGCTGGTAGCTTTGAGAACACTGTCCCACCATCTCGTCCTCTGTCGTCCCCTTCTCCTTGTGCCCTCCATCTTTCCCAACATCAGGGTCTTTTCCAGGGAGTCTTCTCTTCTCATGAGGTGGCCAAAGTATTGGAGCCTCAGCTTCAGGATCCGTCCTTCCAGTGAGCACTCAGGGCTGATTTCCTTCAGAATGGATAGGTTTGATCTTCTTGCAGTCCATGGGACTCTCAAGAGTCTCCTCCAGCACCATAATTCAAAAGCATCAATTCTTCGGCGATCAGCCTTCTTTATGATCCAGCAGTATCATACATATGTACTAAGTCCAGTGCAATGCATTTCACTCTCTTGAGCCCAAAAGAGGGTCTTCTTGCTTCTAAAACTCCACTGAAGCAATCCATAAATTGTAGCTTGTCTGTCCTCTCCAACTCCTCTGGGTGGCGGGTTCTTGGAGTCTCCACAGTCGGAAAAACAATGGCAAGTCCCAACCTTCCTACCACTAACTAAGACACAGACATGCTCACTTTTAACAAAGGCAATGATTCAGCGTTACTGTGACCTTAAACTGGAGTCCCAAGATTTTGCAGCCGTTACACTCCATTCCATTGCATAGGTTTTCTTTTCACCCGGTACAATTTATTCTTTATAAAATGCATTTTCTACAAATACAGTACAAGTACTAACAGCATTCTAGAAAATGAGAACATCAGGCTGGGCCAGCCCAGGACACTTTGCCACTTCAGGCGAGACAGAAAATGCCAGACCCCTGTCATGGCTGCTGCCTCCGGTTCGATCAGCTGCAGAGGACGCAGGAGTGACAGGGAGCGTCCAAGAGTGAAGGATTAGTTACAGATAGGTAGCCGTGTTGGTCTGCCATAGTCAAAACAAAAAAAAAAATTTCCTTCCAGTAGCACCTTAAAGACCAACTAAGTTCGTTCTTGGTATGAGCTTTCGTGTGCATGCACACTTCTTCAGATACACTGAAACAGAAGTTGCCAGATCCTTCTATATAGTGAGAAGGTGGGGAGGGGTATTACTCAGAAGGGTGGTGGGAATGGGTGATTGGCAGATAGCTGTGATGAGCCTGTTGACGACTCTTAACGACTGCAATAGGTCTTATAGGAAAAAGCAAGGGGTGAGAAGGTGAAAAATGGCTTTGTCATGTATAATGAGATAAGAATCCAATGTCTTTGTTCAGACCAGGTCTCTCCATGGTTTTAAGTTTGGTAATGAGTGAAGGAGACAGACACATTGGCAGTGATTGGCGGCAGAGGAGGCTGGATCTGCTGCCTGAGGCAACCACCTCACCTTGCCTCCTGAAATATACTCGGAGTCGAGAGTGGATTTCATGCTCTTTATTCAGCTCATAGTGGTGAGGAGGAATGAAAGTCCCCTCAAAGTATCTGCTTTATATACATTATTTACACAATGGGCTGCACGTGATTGGCTAATTCCGGAATTCTCCTGTAGGCCAATCAGGTTGTGGATTCACTTCCATCTGGAGCCGGATTGGGTGGCTCCTGCAGACCAATCATACTGCTGCATTGTTCTAGGACCAATCAGACTGCTGCATTTTGGGTCCTATTCAACTCAGTACATAACAGCTGACTTCAGTGGAGGCGCTGGCGGAGGAAGAGGAGTGCAGGGAGAGCACACCGCCTCCGGCAGCGCAATACCGGTGGAGTGCCATTGTGGCTGCCCCCCCTGCCCACGCTGAGTGCCATGCCCCAGGACATGCGCCAGCCCCACCCTGCCTGCTCTCCGCCCCCCGGTGCCAGAGCATGAAGCTCCACCACTGAGTGGAGGCGTTTTGTTTCTCTTTTTTCTTAAGAAATAAAAAGTAGACTTCAATCCTAAGGTTCCCTCGCTTGCACGATGAAGTGGTACAGTCTGTAGAAGGCTGTAGTACGGAACTTTTCTGAAGACGAAGACGCTAATTCAGACCAAACACTCTGAAGCCAGAGAGACACAAGAGGTCTCAATTTAAACTTCCGGTTACCAAGAAGAACAAACTTTAATAAAGAATGGGGAAAGAATTATAATTTATCTTGGAGACCACTGTAAGCAGATGCCAACCTTAGCAGGATTGCAGTAACACTTGTAATGTAGCAAGCACTATGGAGACAGTGATGTTATATAAAATACAGATTACTGGGAAAGGTGCAGTAGAAAAGGTTTAATTAAAAGGACACACGGAGGGGAGGTGGGAAGTCCAGAGATTCGGAGGAATCTGTAAACGTGGATGTGAATGGGCGGGGAATAAATAATAAGTTGTTGTTGCTGCTGCTGTTATATACTTGTAAAATCAAACAAAAACTACTTCAAAAAATAAAAAATAAAATAAACTTCTGGTTACCTTTTTTACCCCCCAGGTATCACGGAATAACCCCACCACTTGGCCTTCCATCATACATGTCATCTCTTTCATCAGTACCACACCGACTTGCATTTATTCGTGCAAGGTTCAATGCCTTTCCATCGAACCTGCTGAACCACAGATTTTCCAAGGGTTTGGTGTCTCCGCTATGCGTGTGTGACGGGGAAACTGTTGAATCTCTTTCACATATAATGTTCAACTGTCCCCTACATAGCATAGCCAGGGCTAAATTCCTGGGTCCTGCTTTACTGCGCTTGGTTGGCAGGCCTGTTGAGTCACACGCCGCACTGCTTTTGCAGGATACAGATCCTTCTGTAACTCTGCAGGTGGCGAGATTTCTGAATGCGGTTATCTCACACTCAAAAACCACCAAAAAACAACAACAACATCAAAACTAATCGGACTGTTATGATGAGAGTGCATGTCGGAGTTCGTCTTCAGTTTTCCTTTTCTGTGATCCATCCCTTGGAGCTCTCCTGGCCCCAAGCTGTCACTTGGCTCTGCTCAATGACCCACCCTTGCATCGTGGTGTTCACCTTCTGCTGTCGGATATATCTGTTTTTATGTCTCTGTGTTTTTATGTTTGTACATTTTTTATGGGCTAATAGCCGTAAATAAATAAATAAATAAATAAATAAATAAAATACCTTTTTTACTTCCTGGAAACCGTCCTCTAGGATTTGAACCAACTGCTGTTTCTTCAAGGGTACGTCTGGGGGAGATACATAGAAGAGATATTCCAACATCTTCCTGTAGTTTCTAGATTGGGAAGGTGGGAATAAGAGGGGGGGGGAGAACACCTCTAGTACTGGGCACAAGAATGCTCAGGGGCGTTTGCATATGATTTGCATATCAAATGAATGCTTTCGGGAAATTAACAAAGAAGGTGGATGGTGTCCCAGCAGCATTGCACTTGCAACCAACATACTTTTTGAAAACAAAGTTTTACAAGAGAGGGGCAAACAGGCATGAGATATGGAACTTTCTGCTAAAGCGCCTGCTCGTGAGACAACCTCCCCCACTCTCCTGTCTCCAGCTGTGGTCTAAACCACTGAGCCTCTTGGGCTTGCCAATCGGAAGGTCGGCAGTTCGAATCCCCGCGACGGGGTGAGCTCCCGTTGCTCTGTTCCAGCTCCTGCCAACCTAGCAGTTCAAAAGCACACCAGTGCAAGTAGATAAATAGGTAATAGGGGTCCATCTTTAGTATCTAGTTTCCTCTTTGTTCCCTAACTATGGTGAGGAAAGAAGTGTGCTGTGAGTTTTGCACATTCCCTGTCCCCATCTGTCATGTGCAAGTCCGTCCTCCTTTCCTTGGTTCGCTTTAAACCAAGGCAGAACATTAATTTGTGGTGTAACATTAACACTAACCAGATTTCCCTGTAGCCAAAGGATGCAAACCAACTTTGAACTCCAGTTTAAAAACTCTGGTTAATACAAGGACACCTCACCTTTGGTCAGAATTCACTATCTTGCTGTCTTACTCATCTATAATTAAAAGGAAAAGGAAAACCCACTTACAAGAACTCATTTAAATCTTCTTTGTCCAGAAAGTGTTGAAACTTCTCTTCAAATTTCAGCCTCAGAATCCGGTTGTGCACCCTAATGACGCGATTCACTTTCACTCCTGTGATGCCATGGGTTTTGAAGTCCAAGGCGCAAAATCGGGATAGAATCAATTCATAGCAGGAATTAAACCTGTGTTTAAGAAAACAGAGGACTTTGAGGCTGTTGACGGCTGAGGTATGTGCATCAATTGTGCACTGCAATACAAATTTTTTAAAATGTCAGTTTGTATGTCAGTGGATGGCAAAACAGAAGAAAGACTTGTACACAATAAGCCAATTGCGACGGAACAGAAAATACTGGATGAAATTGCAAATTAACATTGGAATAGATTGAGGCACAATAGTGAATGGTTTTGATGACTGAATTACACGTTGTTTTGTGATGTGCTGTAATTGTGCTGCATTTTGATGTATCTTGATTTATTTTGATAGATTTCTGATTGTCATTTTAAGAGGATTTGTAGGAAGCAATTTCACAAACAGAAATAAAAATGAATGAGTTAAGAATGTGGGCTTTGTGGTTCATTCTGTCTATTCCTCCCATCTGTAGCAGAATTGTTTTTGGGTGTTTCTGGATCTTTAAATTACTTTATCTTCTCTGTGTGTACTTAGAGACTTCTGTGGAAATATGAAGAGGTGTAAGAATTAACCTTTTAAGAATGTATATCAAGGTTTCAAAATACAGTATCTCAAAACAGCTGTACCAGGCATCGCTGGGGGAGCCCTCTTCAAAACGGGTGTTCCCCACTGTTTCCAGTTCAGTCAGCAAAAACTGCACAGCCAAACTACTGGCTTTCTTCTTCTTCTTGACTTCTCCCTGATAAACGGCTTCAACTCTGCAACAAAAAGAGCAGGATCTGTCTTGGTTGGAAGGACCACAATAAATACCAGCTGGTCCTAAAAGATCTACATTGGCTCCTGGTAAATTTCTGAGAACCATTCAAAGTGTTGGTGCTGACCTTTGAAGCCCTAAATGGCTTTGGCCCTGTATACCTGAAGGAGCTTTTGAATTGTGGTGCTGGAGGAGACTCTTGAGAGTCCCATGGACTGCAAGAAGATCCAACCTATCCATTCTGAAGGAAATCAGCCCTGAGTGCTCACTGGAAGGACAGATCCTGAAGCTGAGGCTCCAATACTTTGGCCACCTCATGAGAAGAGAAGACTCCCTGGAAAAGACCCTGATGATGGGAAAGATGGAGGACGCAAGGAGAAGGGGAAGACAGAGGACGAGATGGTTGGACAGTGTTCTCGAAGCTACCAGCATGAGTTTGACCAAACTGCGGGAGGCAGTGGAAGACAGGAGTGCCTGGCCTGCTCTGGTCCATGGGGTCATGAAGACTTGGACACGACTAAACAACAACAACAACCTGAAGGAGCGTCTCCACCCGCATCATCCAGCCCAGTACACTGAGGTCCAGCTCCGAGGGTCTTCTGGTGGTTCCCTCATTGTGAGAAGCGAAGTTACAGGGAACCAGGCAGAGGGCCTTCTCGGTAGTGGCACCCACCCTGTGGAACGTGCTCCCATCAGATGTCAAGGAAATAAACAACTATCTGACTATTAGAAGATATCTGAAGGGAGCCCTGTATAGGAAAGTTTTTAATGCTCGGTGGTTAGTTGTGTTTTTAGATGACACGCAGATTTGCATAATGCTTGAAGCCATTTCATAAGAGGCAAGAAAAGTGAAGGAGGAGCTGAGGGAGGATTAAGGGGGAAGAGAAACCCCACCGTGCATTTCACCCCAGGTGTGGGCAGTGAGCACAAGACCTCCAAACCCAAAGCCTACTCAAACAGCCCTTGAACATTTCCTGAAATGCACGTACTCCTCTAGCTTTTTGCTCCAGAAATTCACTCTCCTTTTGAGGGCCTCCAGCTTATGCAGAAACCACTGCTCAAGGCTCGATTCCTCTGAGGCCTCATCCGGACTCTCAGCTTCCTCATCGGATTTTTCGCAGCCTAAGTTTTGGCTCGAAATAGCTTTGCTCGCCTGTATCTTGCCAGAGGCCTGCAGTTCCACCAGTTCACGTTCCAGCTGTTGGAAAAGGAAATGATGAAAAGAAGTACATGAAAATGCTGAAATCTTTAGGGCTGCACTACACTTTACGTTAAACAGGTCTTTTATTTTATTTTATTTTATTTTATTTAAAACCGTACAAAGCACTGAACGCTTTGGTGTTTGTTTGTTTTTCTTTCAGAAGCAGCAACTGCACATTGGCTCAACCCAGATTGGGACCAAAACACATGTCTCCACAAAATTCTCCATTGAAAAGTCTGCTCTTGTTTTCTCTCTGAAACAAACAGTACCTTTGAGAGCAAATAGCAAACTGGAGGTGGGGGGAGATCTGTGGGGGGAAGTGTTGGAAGGAAAGAGTTAACACTGCCTCCTTCTTGCACTGTTGTCTTCTTCTGGATTGGAGCCCCCGCTGGCTGGTTTTTTCCAGAACTATCAGGTGGCCAATGCTAAGCACGCATCTTTTAAAAAAGATAGTGTGCTTAACATAATGTGCAGTTTGGCCTTTGATTTCCCAAGACCAAAGACTGAGCAGCTTTCAGAAGAACCACAAAGCCCATCTCTTTGAGATGGCCTTCGTATTTGAGAAAAGGTGGGGAAATTTCAGTGGACTGGCTCAAATGTTCATTCTGGGGTGGGTGGGTGATGCTTTTGTTCAACCGCCCTAACAACTAGGCAGGAACTGACAGGGTCAGAGCCAATTGGAGACAAAATCTGTTTACTGTGCAATCAACTGTATTTCCAGTGCTGGGTTTTCAATCTCACAACATGACCCAAAACTTTGTAGATACAGTCATACCTTGGGTTACAGATGCTTCAGGTTGCGCATTTTCGGGATATGAACGCACTGAAACCTGGAAGTACCAGAACAGGTTACTTCCAGGTTTCAGCACTCGTGCATGCGCAGAAGCACTAAATCGCGCTTTGCGCATGCGCAGAAATGCCGAATTGCAACCCATGCCTGCACAGACGCGGTACTGCAGGTTGCGGATGCTGCGGGTTGTGAAAGTGCCTCCCGCACGGATCATGTTCGCAACCCAAGCGTCCACTGTACTGTTTGATACTGGTTTCTCAAACCAGTGTCACACCACTTGGGAGCCCTAAAATTTCTAACCAGCGCAAACAGCTTCGCACAGGTTAAAGGCACCCCCTGCTCTGTCACTTCTCCCTGGGGTGCACACAAACAGAAACTTAACTGAAACCTTGCTGACCTGAACGGGGGTGGGGGGAGGTCTGTGAAATGCATGGCTGGGGTGCAGGGGGGAGACCCCTGCCCCCTAAGGCAGCAATGTGAGCACACCTAAAATCCAAGCACACTGCAACTGAAACCACCAGTCCCAGAAGCAGGGCCCAACCCAAACGCACTTGGCTGACGCTGCCAAGGGCCGTGCTTACGTTCTTGATGTTGTAGCTGAAATGCTTTATGCGGTCTTCCGGAAGCTTCTGCAGCTTGTGCTTCCTCTCTTTTAGCTTCTCGAGCTCCTCATTAAGCTGCCGCTGGGCGCTCTTGATGCGCATGTTGTAGAACATGACCTTTTTCATCACCATGGTCTTCAAAAGATAAAAGAGGATCCAAACGGGGGGAATGTGAAGGGAACAGTCATTGCGCTATGTCACAAAAACACCCATGGCAACCAAGATAACAATAATAATAATAATAATAATAATAATAATAATAATAATAATAATAATAATAATTATTATTATTATTATTATTATTATTATTATTATTATTTATACCTCGCCCATCTGGCCGGGTTTCCCCAGCCACTCTGGGTGGCTTCCAACAGAATATCAAAATATAATAGTCTATTAAACATTAAAAGCTTCCCCAGGCAGGGCTGCCTTCAGATGTCTTCTAAAAGTCTGGTAGTTGTTTTTCTCTTTGACATCTGGTGGGAGGGCGTTCCACAGGGTGGGTGCCACTACCGAGAAGGCCCTCTGCTTGGTTCCCTGTAACTTGGCTTCTCGCAGCGAGGGAACCGCCAGAAGGCCCTTGGCACTGGACCTCAGTGTCTGGGCAGAATGATGGGGGTGGAGACGCTCCTTCAGGTATACTGGGCCAAGGCCGTTTAGGGCTTTAAAGGTCAGCACTAACACTTTGAATTGTGCTCAGAAACGTACTGGGAGCCAGTGTAGGTCTTTCAAGACCAGTGTTACGTGGTCTCGGCGGCCACTCCCAGTCACCAGTCTTGCTGCCGCATTCTGGATTAGTTGTAGTTTCCAAGTTACCTTCAAAGGTAGCCCCACATAGAGCGCATTGCAGTAATCCAAACGGGAGATAACTAGAGCATGTACCACTCTGGTGAGACAGTCCGCGGGCAGGTAGGGTCTCAGCCTGCGTACCAGATGGAGCTGGCAGACAGCTGCCCTGGACACAGATCATCAAGGTTCTGGGAACCAAGCCTGATGAGGAACGGTTGAGAGAGTTGGGTGTGTTTAGCTTGGAGAAGAGACTGGGAGAAAATAGGACAGCCATCTTCAAATACTTAAAGGGCTGTCATATGGAAGATGGAGCGAGCTTGCTTTCTCCTGCTCTGAAGGCTAGGAGACTCAAATTAATGGATTCAAGTTACGAGAAAGGGAATTCTGACTTAAACAGCAAGAGCAGCTTGACAGTGAAATGGACTCCTTCAAAAGGTGGTGGACTCTCCTTCCTTGGAGGTTTTTAAGTAGAGGTTAGATGGCCATCTGTCATGGGTGCTTTAGTTGAGATTCCTGAATTGCGGGGGGTTGCACTAGATGACCCTCAGAGGCTCTGCCAACTCTACAGTTCTATGATTCAACTGCATTTAAGTAGGCCCCTAGAACTGCAGTCCTGCCCAAGCATGACAGGCCATGGAGTGGCGTTTCGCAGGAAGGCAGAAGAAGGCTTCCCGCTTCTCCACCACCGCAAGACTGAGTTTGCCATTGTCACACTCAGAGGTGCAGTGAGGTGAGATAGATAGATATAATTTTTATAAAATTTTCTGTTTTACAATTTAAATTTTACAATTTTTACATCCTTAAGAGATCAGTGACTTCCCTTTTTCTCTTTCCATGGTTCATTTTACGTATCTTATATCCCTGCATATTTTACAAAAACTGTACCAGTCGGTTTTCCATTATTGCATCCATCAAAACTTTTTTACACTGTTGAATTTATCTTAATGCTGCCAGCATTTTCAGCTATACACAATTATTTCCCATACATTCAAAAACGTTTTCCAATCTTCGTATGTTCTTGTTGCTTGCTTATTCTATATGTTAAGCCTGCAAGTTGTGCATATTCTGTCAACTTAAGTTGCCATTCTTCTTTGGTTGGGACCTCTCTCGTTTTCCATTTTCGGGCTAACGAAACACGGGCCGCAGTTGTACAATATATAAATAACCTTTTCTGACACCTGGGAATTTCAGTCTCCATTATCCCCAACAGAAAGGACTCTTTTTGGGGGGGAAAGTACTTTTAAACTTTTTTTTTTTTTTACAAAAATAAAAAAATGCAAAGACTTATGGTCTTTACACCGTGATGGTCACCATCATGTCAATGGATGGGTTTGAACATCATGGTCAGCCACGGTTGACTGAAAGAATTTTTAACCATTTTTTTCAATTCATTATGGATCATTTCCCAATACTCTTTTACCCTTCTGCTGGTCCACCGCATATGAAAGAATGTTCCCTCCACCTTATTGCATCTCCAGCACTTATCTGATTCAGTCTTACACATCTTAGCAAGCCTACTCGGAGTTAAATGCTATCCATGAATCATTTTTAGGTCGTTTTCCTACAAAGAATAATACGCTATAAATGTCAAGTCACTTTTCCAGAGTTTTCCCCAGAGGTTAAAATCTATATAATGAGGTGATCTTAAGGCTCTAGATGTGAGTTACAGTCTTGCAGCCACCATTGCCCACTTTAGAAGATAATGTACTTCCAGATGTGGCAGGCTAGCCCAGCTGTGTTTGAGATCCCTCCAGCTCATTTTGGTTAGAAGAAGAAGAGGAGGAGGAGGAGTTTGGATTTGATATCCCGCTTTATCACTACCTGAAGGAGTCTCAAAGCGGCTCCTTTCTCCTCCTCCCCCACAACAAACACTCTGTGAGGTGAGTGAGGCTGAGAGACTTCAAGAAGTGTGACTGGCCCAAGGTCACCCAGCAGCTGCATGTGGAGGAGCAGGGAAGCGAACCCAGTTCCGCAGATTACGAGACTACCGCTCTTAACCACTACACCACACTGGCCCTGGAGCTCCACCTCAAAATCCTGCTCTGATGCCACTATCACTGGTGTGGAGGTAACGCTCTGCTTTGCAAAGGCAAACCTTGCACCAAACATGCAACAGTATCTCCAGGAGCGTTACGCCTGCTTTCCGTGACCTTCTTGGCTATAAAACAGGGTTTTCCCCCTGACCTTTTGTCCTCTCACAATTTGTTTGGTAGACATAATGCTTGGCTGGAGCATGACTGGGGACGCAGACGTAATCAAGTATTGGGGGAACATCTGAGGGAAACACCTGCTGACACGTGTATTTGCTAATGCTGGAAATGTGCTTAGATGGCAATACGTTAAGTTCATGGTGGTTTCACTACTGTTTCCAATTGTTGACTTCGGCTAATAAAAGGAGCCTCGACAGAGCTAGTCGGCAGCTTGCTAGCGTGCTTCTGCACAGCTCACCTGCATTCAACCTCCTGTTGTCTCCATTATTCCTACACACTGGTCATACTGGAAGAGCCGCACTTGAGGAGGCCTATCGCTGTGAATCAAAGCAAACTCCCCCCTCCCCAAATCACACAGATGCATTACTGTTGGACATGCCAACCAGGTGATAAAGACATTAGGGAGTCTCCACTGACCTCTGCCAGCTCCTTGATTTGTTTGGAGGATACATCATACGTGTCGAGCCTCTGGAGCTGAGGGATGTGATACAGGACGTGTGTCGCGTAATTGCAAAGAAGGCAAACCGGATTGGGGTCGTACTGGGGGTCATTCAGGCAGAGATCAACTAAACGAGGCAGCCTGGCCAAATTGGTTATTTCCTGTTGAGAAAAGCGGGGACAAACAAGATCGTATCCCTCCTAGCACATCCTATTTCCTGAGATATTCTGGGCGAGATCCAACTATGCCGACTCACTCGCGCGACAGAAATCTGCTTCTCACGCTTCCAACCCCACAAAATCTGCTCAGCGGTGGTGGTGCATAGGGCGTCGTGGGAGGGAGGAGATGTCTTTGCACTTCGTCACAATGAGTTGGATCTCACCCCCTGCGTTTTATCTGCCAGAGAAATCTTGAAGGGGAAAGAGGATTTGGGGGGGGGGACTTCAGCATCAAGGTGGATAAAAATTAATGCTTTTTAAAAAAATAAATCAATAAAATCAGATTTTTTAAAAAAATAAAATTGGATTTTTAAAATAAAATGCTTTTGGAGGAAAAATCTTTCCAAAGATAGTTTTATATTTAAGTTACATTATAGTCCAAATGCTATTCATCAGGAAATAAGGATTTGATAAAGTTTTTCACATGTGCTGAAACTCAGTCTAATTTTTTTTAAAAAAATTTAAATTGTTTAACCACATCAGTTAATAAACATGGATACATATGCTATAATGTTATTGCTTTAGTTAAATTAATTGTTTAAATTGTTATGAAGGATTATTTTTCTCCTTCCAATAAAGTACAGCAGAAAAGTTGTCAAAATATAAACAGTTAACTTATTAAACCTCACAATAATTTCATAATTATCAGTCTATGTATTTCTAATAGTATAACCAAATCAGTAATTTTTGATTACTACTCTGAAAATTTATTATTCCAAAAATGAAACCTTCATCTGGTTGTAAATATTAAGATTACACCAGCAAGAATGAGTCTTTCTGTAAAAATAAATAAAAGGTAAAGGTAAAGGTACCCCTGCCCGTACGGGCCAGTCTTGACAGACTCTAGGGTTGTGCGCTCATCTCACTCTATAGGCCGGGAGCCAGCGCTGTCCGCAGACACTTCCGGGTCACGTGGCCAGCGTGACAAGCTGCATCTGGTGAGCCAGCGCAGCACACGGAACGCCGTTTACCTTCCCGCTGGTAAGCGGTCCCTATTTATCTACTTGCACCCGGGGGTGCTTTCGAACTGCTAGGTTGGCAGGCGCTGGGACCGAACGACGGGAGCGCACCCCGCCGCGGGGATTCGAACCGCCGACCATGCGATCGGCAAGTCCTAGGCGCTGAGGTTTTACCCACAGCGCCACCCGCGTCCCTAAAAATAAATAAATAATGATTTGAATCAACTCTTACTGACTAGTGATTTAAATCATGATTTAAATCAATTTGATTTAAATCAAATCCACCCTGTTCAGCATTAAACCTTTTAAACCAACTTTGTCACGGAGCTACCACACTGGTGTGGTGCAGTGTATTATCCACCCTGTTCAGCATTAAACCTTTTAAACCAGCTTTGTCACGGAGCTACCACACTGGTGTGGTGCAGTGTATTAAAAACAGAAGGTTCCACGTTAAATCCCTGGCATCTCCAGTTGGGACCCAGGAAAGCGGGTGCCAATCAACGTGAACTGGTACATAGTCAATAGCCCCTTGCTGGGCCTATTGGCAGGATCGCTTCAGTCCATGGCAGCCAAGGGAAGTATCAGGACTTGATCCAGCAAGCAGGTCTTGAGGTGCTGACCTGCAGGATGTCACCTGCATTGACGGATGAAAGATAGAGGCCATGTTGTTGTATACCTGAAGGAGCGTCTCAATCCCCATCGTTCTGCCCAGACACTGAGGACCAGCGCTGAGGGCCTTCTGGCGGTTCCCTCCCTGTGAGAAGCCAAGTTACAGGGAACCAGGCAGAGGGCCTTCTTGGTAGTGGCACCCGCCCTGTGGAACGCCCTCCCACCAGATGTCAAGGCAATAAACAACTATTTTACTTTTAAAAGATAAGTGAAGGTGGTCCTGTTTAGGGAAGTTTTTTATGTCTGATGTTGTATTGTTTTTAATATTCGGTTGGAAGCTGCCCAGAGTGGCTGGGGAAAGCCAGCCAGATGGGCAGAGTACAAATAATAAATTATTATTATATTATTATATCTGAAGGCAGCCCTGTTTAGGGAAGTTTGTAATGACTGATGTTTTAATGTATTTTTTATTTCTTGTTGGAAACCGCCCAGAGTGGCTGGGGAAACCCAGCCAGACGGGTGGGGTATAAGTAATAAATTATTATAATATTATTATTATTGTTGTTGTTGTTGTTGTCATCCATTTGTCTCTCGAGACAACGGAGTACATCTCCAGTGGTGAAGTCAAACCTCTGCGTTAGCAGCAGCGAAGTGACACACCCTGGACACATGCCTGGGCAGTGTGTATGGAGGTCCTGGGCTACCCAGGCGACAAGGCCCTCTTGGCCTGGCTGAGTTGGTCCAAAGGAAAGCAGAGCAAGATGTTTGACACCACCTTGGCTGCAGGAGTACAAGGCACCATCCAACCGTCTTAGGGGCTCCACTCTGGATTTGCGTATGTTTACATTTTAGCCCTTTCTTCTCTCAAAGGTGTCTCACAAGGCAGTGGCATTTTAGGATCAGAGTTTCCCTTCTCCTAGATGGGCTCCCTTCCCAGATGGACGACCCCTACCTGCCCCTCACTTCCCTCTACAGCACGTGCAGAAACTGCCTTCTTGACTGATGGACCCACTATTGGTCTTGTCTGCTCAATCTGCCTGAGCCTGTCTTCACAGGTAGGGGAAATCCCTAATTCACCAAGGGTTTGAGATCCATCAGCTTCCCTCACCTTGGTTAGGCAGCCAGTTGGAGCCATTTCCTGGGGTGGGGCTGCCATTGCATGCTGACAGCTTCTAGGAGCTACAGGTGAGACCTCAGTGCAGGGTAGTTTTATAGCGGCCATGGCAAACTTAATACAGTGGTACCTCGGGTTAAGAACTTAATTCGTTCTGGAGGTCTGTTCTTAACCTGAAACTGTTCTTAACCTGAAGCACCACTTTAGCTAATGGGGCCTCCCGCTGCCGTGCGATTTCTGTTCTCATCCTGAAGCAAAGTTCTTAACCTGAGGTACTATTTCTGGGTTAGCGGAGTCTGTAACCTTAAGTGTCTGTAACCTGAAGCGTCTTTAACCCGAGGTACCACTGTATTAGCAACCTTGATGGTACCCGATTGCCTTTAAATGTTTTAGGTACTCCAAATATTTGTAGATTTTTTTTTAACGGCTAAAATATCTTTTGATTTTACTTTAAATTTTATTTTTTAGTTTAGATTTTATTTTTTAGTTTAAATTTTATTTTTTGAACATGTTGATGTTTGCTGCCCTGGGCTCTTTCGGGAGGAAGGCGCAGGACAGAAATGGCATACATGCAGTACATAAATAAATAAAGTAAGTAGGCAGGGATTTAGCCTGAGCACCATGAGCCCTGGCAGCCAGAATCCAGCACAGACCTTAAAGGATGATATTCGGTTGCCAGACAGATTTAATTTTTCTATATTTGCACTGGGATCCAAGCAATATCCTAAAAAAGAAGAAGAAGAAAATCACGTGTGACAGTGATTGTTCCTGTTTCTGCACTCTCTTCCTAGCTGCATTCCAAGGACTCCCGGCCAATTGTAATATGGGCAGATCTACACCATCCATTCAAAGTACATTCACCACCAATGGCTTCCCCCAAAGAATCCTGGGAATTGTAGTCTGTCAAGGGGGTTGGACTCGATGGCCCTTGTGGTCTCTTCCAACTGTATGATTCTATGATTCTAAGGATGCTGGGCACTGTAGCTTCGCGAGCATGGAACTACAGTTCCCATGATTCTTTAGGAGAAGAGAGGCACTTTAACTGTAGGGTTTAGATCTGCCCTACGGAAGGGTCTGTGCTGATGCACTGGAACAATACCTATCATATTGGCCTGAATATAAACTGCACTTTTTTCCAAATTCGGGCCCTGAAAAGTTAAAGTGCGGCTTATATTTGCGACATTACTGCTCCACCAGCCCGCCCGCTGCTCCCAAGCCTCCCCTGGCACCGGCTTGGGGTGGTAGTGCTGGGAAATAAGCCTTGAATTTTAAAGGTGCAGTTTATTTGCAGGTGCAGCTTATATTCAGGCCACTCTGGTATCAGGTGCATGCCTGATGTATGTGCGACTCCCGCATCCTGCGCCGGGAAGAGTAGCTATGTTTGCCCATGTTGCCGCATGGCAAACGAGTCTTGTTGCAGATTAGGTAAAGGTAAAGGGACCCCTGACCATTAGGTCCAGTCGTGACCGACTCTGGGGTTGCGGCGCTCATCTCACTTTATTGGCCGAGGGAGCCGCCGTACAGCTTCCGGGTCATGTGGCCAGCATGACTAAGCCGCTTCTGGCGAACCAGAGCAGCGCACGGAAATGCCGTTTACCTTCCCGCCGGAGTGGTACCTATTTATCTACTTGCACTTTGACGTGCTTTCAAACTGCTAGGTTGGCAGGAGCTGGGACCGAGCAACGGGAGCTCACCCCGTCGCAGGGATTCGAACCGCTGACCTTCTGATCAGCAAGTCCTAGGCTCTGTGGTTTAACCCACAGCGCCACCCGCGTCCCTTGTTGTAGATTAAAGACTCACAAATTATTACATAAAGCTTTCGTGGACCAGAATCCTCTACATTGGATGTATTTTTTTATTTGATTCATTTATTTACTGAATTCATATACCACCCTATACCTGCAGGTCTCAGGGTGGTTCACAGGGTGCATTTAAGTGCACTCCTCAGTACCTGCAGCCGAGGATCACACCATATTGCCATATAAAGTGGACTCTCATCCATCAAATGTCTTATGCCATAAGGCAGTTGTGAGTCTTCAAGGGGCCACCAAGACCAGGGCAGAACAACCCACAGACACTTCCGAAGCCCCGACAGGTGCAAAGCAGAAGGAGTGTGAAGCATGCAACTTTCTTTTCATATCCAGTTTGAGAAACAACGTCCCTCACATTATTTCCGCTGGGACGGAGAATGCACCAGTTTCTCATTCTTCTAAGGCAGGGGTAGGGAGCTAGGTGTTGTTGAACTAAAACTCCCATCATCTGGCCAATTTGACTAGAGCCGATGAGAGACAGGAGTCCAGCAATGTTTGGTAAGAAGAATTCAGAAGAGTATTACGCAGAGCCCTTTAAAGACCATATACACTAAAACAAAGCCATTTCCCATCCCTGGGGAGATGACGTTAAGGGCTGGGAGCAAGCCCTCCCCACACGCATGGGGCAGGATAGCCCCTGCACTATTGGTTGGTCTTTGGCCGCTTCAACCCAAGGCTGTCCAATCCAAACGCTTCGGGGGCGTGGTGCGGGCTATTTAAACTGCCCACAGCCGAGGACATGTTCCTTTTCTCCCTGTTCGGTCAGTTCTCCCCCCGCCCCTCCCTTAGGTTAGGCTCTTTATCTCCTGACCTTGCTACGGACTTCAGTTGGTTGCCTGTTTTTTAACAGAGGCCTGGCAGGAATTTTTTCCACTTGGCAAATTAGCATCGGCCATTTGGTTTTTCGCCTACCTCGTAGCAATTCGTCACAAATTTTGTCAGGTTTGGCGGTCAGGCATTGGAGTATTCGGCTGAAGGGGAGGGGAGGTAGTGGCCATCACTCACCCCTCCTATTTCAAGGGTATTCCGTTAAAGGAATCTGAGGGGCGTGGTCCCGTCCAAAGCCCCAGACGGGGGGGGGGGGGGCTAGGGCCATGGCACGACCCCTAGCGGTGACCCTGGGGGAGTTCCTAGTTGATGTGCATCGGCAGGGCTCACCCTTCAGATGGTCAACTCTTTCAACACTCCTGCAGATGGGCAGGAGTCAGATATAGTCTTGTGGTTTCCAATGCCTAAGCCAATACCACTCACATTCTGTAACCAATAAAGCTGTGGCCTTTTCTGTCCATTAACCTAAAATACTGTTTCATGTGTCTTTATTCCACTTCCCAGGAGGGTCTGGAACTGTGGGATGTGAAACACAAGAGCAGTCTAGTACAACATTCCGAGAGTGAACATGTTTACACATGGGGAGGGATGTTTGTCCAGCCAGCAGGTAAACTTCCTGTTTCCTTCTGGGCTGGGACAGACTTCCTCTGCATGTGACTTCCAGCCAAGAGAGGACAAAGGGACTGTCTTCTTAAGAGATAGATTCCAAGTGTATTTTACTTCATTAAGCTAAGTCTGCCTTCTGGGATCTGATTGTGAACAGAATGTGAGTAAACTCTTTTTATTTATACTTTTGTAAAAGACTGTGTCGTCTCTTCTATTTTATGAGGGAATAAGGGGAAAATACCAGAATAGTTATTATAGAGGCTTTAGCGAGCCTGGGCAAACGCTGCTGTTGCAAAGCTTAAAATAAAGGGGAATGTGTTACTCTGCTGAAATTGGGGAACTTGTTAACACAAGTTGCATAAGGATATAATCAGACAATATATCCTCTCCTGCATCCCTGAACATTCCCACAGGAACCTTGCCCGACAAAGAAAGGCACATGCATTCCATCTTTAGTCTTAGCATCAAATCTCGGTGCAGAAACTGCTGAATGGGCTTTGGAGAGTCCCCAGTCTCTTCTTGCCTTTGCCTCAATGGCTCTAGAGCACAGCAGTTTTCCTCTTCTCCCCCAGTATCATTTAGAAAACTGCCCACATTCCCTCCCCAAGACTTGTCCTCTATACTTTCAGCTGTGCAGATACGTGTCTCAACATTTTAAAAGCATCACCTACCAATCTTGCCAATTAAATTCCCCGCGAGATTGACATCCTTCAACTTCTGCAGCGTACTCAGCCCCTGTAAACATTTGTAAGGAACAGACTTCAGGGTCACGGAATACCTCAAAGCTTTAATAAATGTAGGGTTATTCCTGTCGGGTGACTGTGCTGATCACAGAATGATGAGGTTTTTAATCAATCAAGTTTAGTTCTTCAGACATGACATGTGCCAACTTACGTTAGCAGAACAAACGCTTTTGGAAATGTTAAGATCAAACTGCACATCTAATAATATGCTGTGATAAATACATTCTGTGGCACTTCAAAAACTAGCAAGTGGGCTCCAGCCCAGAAACGCTTATCGATAACAAATCTCTTAAGTCTTTACGGTGCCACATAACTCTTTGATAACAACTTTCAGAGGGAAAACAAAGAGTTTAGGTGGTTCTCTACCTCTTCACTAGTGCTCAACAATCTTGGGCAGTTTCTTGGGCTTAAATTTGGTCTAATGGCTTTCCTTAAAAGATTCCTGGGTGTGAGAATCCTCAGTTATAGGCCCATAGTCTGCCCCTGCTACTGAACCACAGTTCACTGGGTTCTCTGGAAAGACAGAATGCCAATTTAAAAAAAATCAGCTGAACGGCACAATCGTATATATGTCTACCCAGAAGCAAAGGTAAAGGACCCCTGGATAGTTAAGTCCAGTCAAAGGCAACTATGCGGTTGCAGCGCTCATCTTGCTTTCAGGCCGAGGGAGCCGGTGTTTGTCCACAGACAGCTTTCTGGGTCCTGTGGCCAGCAGGACTAAACCGCTTCTGGTGCAACAGAACACCAAGACCAGAGCAGCGCACGGAAACACCGTTTACCTTCCCGCCAGAGCAGTACCTATTTAGCTACTTGCACTTTTGGTGTGCTTTCGAATTGCTAGGTTTACAGGAGCTGGGACCAAGCAACGGGAGCTCACCCCGTCACGGGGATTCAAACCGCCGACCTTCTGATTGGCAAGCCCAAGAGGCTCAGTGGTTTCAACTGTTCTGTGTCTAGCCAAGATTGCATTGCTATGCAGGGACCATATGCAGCTGTCACATGCTTTGCTCAGCAAGTTCCAGATCATTTAGCACATCTACAATTGAAATTAAGCTTCTCAACACTACCTGGGCAAACAGGACACAGCAGATGAATGTTGGCTGGGCCATCCCTGTACTAATGAATTTAATTTATTGGATTTATATCCCTTCTTTTTGTCCAAGGAGCTCAAGATGGTGTGCATTAGGGCTGGGTGATTTCTCTATATATCGTCCAAAACTGGTTTGAAGTCCATATCGTGATATTAGTTTCATAATTTTTGACCTGGAAATATATGGTGTGGGCAAGTCGGTAAGTGTGCTATGCAAATATCACAATGTGGGGGAAACCGTGAAGCCAACCAAAGCCTCTACAGAGCTCCATCCTTATATCAGACATTGTGATTTATCAGTATATCACGATGTTTAGCTGGTGATCTATCGCGAAGTTGAAAAGCACGTATAGCCCAGCCCTGCTCTTCGCCTTTATGTACCGTATTTTCGCTCTATAGGATGCACTTTTTCCCCTCCAAAAATTAAGGGGAAGTGTGTTCGTCCTATAGAGCGAATGCAGGCTCCTTAGCTTCAGCGATAGCAACGCAAAGCCTCCGAAGCGCAGCGGGAGCACAGCGCGAGTTTCCGCTGCGCTCCGGAGGCTTCGCGTTGCTTTCGCTGAAGCCGGGAGAGCAAGACTCTCCCGGCTTCAGCAGAGAGGGAGAGCTGCGCAGAGCCCCTTCAGCCAAGCGGGAGGAGAAATGGAAGGGGCTCCGTTTCTCCTGCCGCTTCGCTGAAGGGGCACTGAGCAAAGAGGGGGAGAATTTTTTTTCCTTGTTCTCCCCCTCTAAAACAAGGTGCGTCCTATGGTCTGGTGCATCCTATAGAGCGAAAAATATGGTAATTCCATCCTTATTTCAGACATTGTGATATATCGATATATCATGATGTTCAGCTGGTGATATATTGTGGTGTTGAAAGCCAGGTATCGCCCAGCCCTAGTGTGCGGGGTTCCCTCCTTCTTCATTTAATCCTTACAACCCTGTGAGGTAGGACTAGAGGCAGTGACTGGCCCAAGGTCACTCCGTGAGCTTCATAGCCAAGTAGGGATTTGAACGCTGGTCTCCCTGGCCCTGGTCCAAACTCTAAATATTCCACTGCACTGGCTCTCAAGGACACCTGTTCGAAGGCGCTTATGGCATCACTGTGATAACATGCACAAATTGTCCTGCCCCAACCAGAAGAGTCAGACAGGAATGAATGGCCAAAACAAACAAAACCTCAGGCTCACCTCTATTTCTCTAATCTGGTTCCCATTAAGCCAAACAACTTCCAGCTTTGTTAGCTTCTCCAGATTCTCAATCGTTGAAATCATGTTGCAATAGAGGTAAAGCTTTTGCAACAAAGCACATCTTTGCAAGCCATCGATCTTCTGAAAAGAAGGGAGCGTGCGTCAGTTTTAAGCACCAGCCGAAAAAGGGAGAAAAGTGCACGCTTGAGTAAAATTACCTTGTCTGGGGAAATCCCACCAATTGCAGGCCCACAAAAGATGTTCCAGCCAGCCAATCAGACATGTTCTTTTCCAGGAAACTCAGTTCCCTTACCCCTTTCACCCCCTCAGCCCACCCCCTGCACACACTCCTGGACTTCAAAATGAGAGGAAAGCCAGTTGGTCAAGGGTCCATCCACCCTTCCTTGCCCACTGGAAAATAAAAGGCTAAAATAAAAGCCTATTAAGCCCACTTACTGTCAAGCAGCATTCGGCCACCCATAGCTCTTTAAGTACCAGGCAGTACTGCAGGTCAGAAATCTCTTGGATGGCCTGTCTGACGAGAACCAGCCTCGTTAAATTGGGGAAATGCGACAGGCCTACTATTCTGGGGTAGCCAGAGAAAAACATCTCCAGGCTCCTCACCGAAGATCCCTCTAGGTCAATTCTGTCATAAGACAGTCCATTACAGGTACACTGGAAGAAAAGAGAGAGACACAACCACTGTTATTGACCTCCTTCTTGATGAGAAGGAGAAGTCAAGCACATGCCAAAATGTGTCATTGATGTCATTGGCTATGTTTAATAATAATAATAATAATAATAATAATAATAATAATAATAATATTTATTTATACCCCGCCCTCCCCAGCCAGAACCAGGCTCAGGGCAGCTAACACCAATAAAATTACAATAAAACATAATAGAAAAAGAAAAAACAGTTAAAATACGGGTTAAGATACAATTTTAAATGTGGATGTCAAGGAGATAAAGAACCATACAACTTTTAGAAGACATCTGAAGGCAGCCCTGTATCAGGAAGTTTTAGTTTGAGCCAAAAGGGCGCTTCTCATGTTTCTTAGACGAAGGTCAAAGTACCCTGGACCTCAATCACATTCAGAAAAGAAACACAGTCAAATAAAATATGATCAACTGTACAATCAATTACAATAATAAATCAAAGAGTTACCAGCTCTTTAACTATTTCATCGGAAGGAATCTGGTTTTGATTATCACTTTGGATCATCTTCTGAGCATTGCAGCTTAATGGTCATAGCACAGGATCTAGACAAGAGAACAGCAAAATAATTATCTGCTGAGAAACCAGACACATAAATGTCAGAATAAATGGGAAAGACAGTGTTCAACAATGAACACTTCCAGAGCCATCACCTTGATAGGCCCACATGAAACAGGCTACAGAACCAAGAGAAAAATTATGTATTTTAGATACATAATTAGATAACACAAAAGTGGGGATAAGGGGGAGAATCTCCCCTTCCCTCCTGCCCCATCCGATTTTGCGCCAGTTCATGTGTTCTCAGCTCCAGTTTCAGATCCTGTGATTCAAAGACAGCGGGGAATCAGTGTGGAAGAATAACTGGGAGGGGAACGGAATGGTTGCGGCTCAAACTTCCACAAGTCCTGTGGTTCTGCTTCACCCGAGTGCACATGGGGCATGATCTCCAGGCATCCTACAAGTGTCAGAGAGGACCAAGCAGCTACCTTTCTACATGCAGGGAGCTCTGTTCATGTGGAGAGTTGATTCCCAGCTTTCCCATTCCCGGGGTGGTGAAGGTGGTATAGGGCGAGGATGGGGAGCAGAAGGACCATGTAGTATATATTGCCACACCACTCCTATTTACATATGGAGAGAGGAGCCTCTGGGGCAGAGGAAGCTGGGCCAGCTTTCTGCAAGCACCAAACAGATGAACCATTTCCACTGAATCTCCTGGTATTTCTACATTTACTTGGAAAGAGCTGCAGGGCCACTCAAATTGGATCAGGCAGAGGTAGGAGGGGGCGGTGATAACCTTTCCATCCTATTCTATTTCCTCAGTCTAAGGTCACAAATGCACCACACATTTAAAGCACATGGCTCCCCCCTCCGTTTTTTAAATAGTAATCCATATAAAAAGGTAAAGGGACCCCTGACCATTAGGTCCAGTCGTGACCGACTCTGGGGTTGCGCGCTCATCTCGCTCTATAGGCCGAGGGAGCCGGCGTACAGCTTCCGGGTCATGTGGCCAGCATGACTAAGCTGCTTCTGGCAAACCAGAGCAGCGCACGGAAACGCTGTTTACCTTCCCGCCAGAGCGGTACCTATTTATGTACTTGCACTTTGACATGCTTTCGAACTGCTAGGTTGGCAGGAGCAGGGACCAAACAACGGGAGCTCACTCCGCTGCGGGGATTCGAACCGCTGACCTTCTGATCGGCAAGTCCTAGGCTTTGTGGTTTAACCCACAGCGCCACCCGCGTCCCTAGTAATCCATATAAACAATAGTTAAAATAAATGAATATGCAAGACTCCATAGCAACCTCCAACCTCTGGAATTCTCCACCTCATAAAGTGCATCTGCCTCTTCCATTGCTGTATTTTCATACAGCTTTTCCCAATAACTAGGCTATTATGTGTATCCTCCTCACCGTTAAATATTTATATGTGTGTGCGCATAGATGGAGATTTTGATTATTTGCATTGTGTTTTACTGTTTTTTCATTATATTCCAAGTATTCACAACTTTGGGGACCATGGGGAACAAAAAGCAGCATAAGAATAAATAAAGATTTAATGAAAATCAGGAGCGAATTCAAACACAGGGGGTTGGACTAGATTACCCTTGGGCTCCATTCCAGTTCTACAATTCTCTGACTCTAAGGTGTCAGACATACCTCTTTGGGGAGGGAGTTGCACAGTTTAGGAGCTGCCACAGAGAAGGCCCTATATTTCCTTCCAGTTTGCTTCCAGTGGATTCGAAGACACTGTGAAACACATAGTACAGCGTCCAAGGATGTGAGATGCAAAATTCCTCACTGAAATGTCCCACACAAAATCACCTGGTGACCTCAGGCACACAACTATTTTCCCTTGCCCCCCCCAACAAAGAAATCTGCAATACAGAAACAACAGTGACACACCCAAAAGGCTGTATGTTGTCACTATTATTAATAATGCTAAAATCTGCAGTATATGGCAAACCTGGGAAGAACTTTAAAACAACAATATTCCAAAAGAACTCCCATTAAACAATCCAAAACAAAGGAGCATTCCTTAACAATATATTATGATTCCACACTTACAATCACTGACACAGGTCACAATCTCCATTCATTCCGTCCCCTTCCGCCTCCTTTCAACCACCTCAAACCTGAGGGTTTTGTTTTATATTTTAGAAGGCCATTACAAATTCTTTTAAGCAGCAAACTAAATCCCATCTTGGCTGCGAATCCTGGAAAACCTGCTCCCTGCCTTGGGTACTTTTTGATGTGTTTTTTTCTCTTTTTGTACCTTTATTTTTAAATCTGTTACGATTTACATGGAAATGGTTCCGTTTGGTTGCGTGCTTTTCAATGCGTTTTATTTATTGTTTATTACTACTTACGCTTGTATTTATGTAAAGCTTTCTGTGCGGTGTACGCCACCTTAAGCACAATTGCAACCATGGAAAGGCAGCGAGAGAAATAAAATGAGATATGGACGCAGGTGTGGAAATCTGGTTTCAGGGGACACTAAAAAAAAACACCTTCCCCCCCAAAGTGCAGCAAAAATGTCCACCTTCTTTTCTACAACAGCTGCAATCCTAACCCCACTTACCTGGGAGTAACCTCCACTGAAATCAATAGGGCTTGCCTCCGAGTAGACATTTTAAAGTTTGTTTTACTGATTTATTACATCTGTACGCTGCCCTTCATCGGAAGTTCACAACACATAAAGAAAACAGGAAAATTGCAGCGCAGCAAAAGCAAAACAAGCCAGTAAACCCACAATGGCCAGGACTGTGCTGAAGCCCCTCGGTTTTTGTGTGTGTTTTTTTTTTAAAAGAAACAGTGGGCTAAAGCGGGGTAACTAATCCGGGGTAAGAGACTTCATGCATGCTCTCCTAAGTTGTGTGGAGAAGCAACCCCTCTTTGCACAGGGCAAGGAAGAGGATGTACAACGCAGCTACCCCATGGGAAGGGGAAATAGAAAGAGGGTAACAGCGAGGTCAGTCCCTTCTCTCTCTCGGGCGGGGTGCCAGATATGGGGGAGGAAGGAGGCGCAAGGCAGTTGCCTAGCAACGGCAGGTAACCCATTCCTCCTCCCTGGCGGCCACTCACCTACCTGGAGCCCAGAGAGATGCTGGCTGAAGCCAGGCCGGGCTGTGTATCGTGAGCGGGCCCTACCGTCGCCTAGGCAACGCTCCTCCTCTCTCCCCGCCCGCTGCCTAGCAGCAGCCAACCAGCGTCGACAGGCAGGCAGGGGCGTGTGTGGCGTCACAGGGTTCCACGCACAGACTGGAAGGAATGAATGGAGCGGCGGGGAGGAGCTTCCATTCAACCTCGCTCGCCGCGCTCGCCCGAAAGGGCGCGGTCATACCTGAGTCCGATGGGACAGGTGTTCCGGGGCGGGCGGGTGGGTTTGAAGGTCTGGAGCAGGTTCATTAGGAAGGAAAGGCAGGCAGGTTGCAATGGGGGTTGTTTGTTTCGTGTTTTGCTCACGGGTAAAATAAAAATAATTATTTACGATACGATAGGATAATCTTTATTGTCATTGTCCCATACAGAACAATGAAATTGAAAAAATCTACATCATACATTCGAAAACCAACAAGCCTGCTATCCCAGCCTCGTTAGCCCCCTAAAAACTCTGATACCACATAATTAAATACAATATACTCCCATAGATACTACCTTATACTGCGTTTAAAACCAAAATCGCATTTGGATAGAAACTGTTTCTCAGGCGACTAGTCCTAGTCTTTATAACCCTGTACCTTCTTCCAGAAGGCAGAAGCTGAAAGAGATCATGTCCGGGGTGCGCACTATTCTGCGCTGTCTCTTCAGCTTTCTTATGACACCTGGAGGCATAGATTTGATCCAAGGTGGGAAGAGTGCACCCAATTATTCTTTCCGCAGTCTTTACAGCCCTGGACAGCATTGTTTTTCCCCTGACCGTGCAGCTCCCAAACCACACACACAGACCGTAAGTTAATACACTCTCAGCAGTACAATGGTAAAATGCCATCAACAGGTCCTTTGAGATTATTTTTCCAGAGGATTCTCAGAGAATATAACCTCTGCTGTGCTCTCTTCATCAGGTCTTTACTGTTTTCTCCCCAGGTTAGGTCATCTCTCAACTCCATTCCCAGAAATCGAAACACCGAGACCTGTTCCACACACTTTCCCTCAGTAATAAGTGGCTGAATATTCAATTTACATTTCCTAAAGTCCACAATAATCTCTTTTGTTTTCTTTAAGTTAAGGAGTAAGTTGTTTTTCCTGCGCCACTCCCCCAACTGCTCAACTTACTTCCTACAGGCCGCCTCCCCCTCTCCAGCTGTGATTAAACCAACCACCGTTGTATCATCTGCAAACTTGATGATCTTATTTAGTATATTATTATTTGTTTATACACTGTCTTTCCCCCCTATGGGACTTAAGGCAGCTTCTAGACAAAAGCAAGACTCGCTAAAAACAGCCATAAAAAAACAAAAAAACAAATACTTGGGCTTGCCGATCAGAAGGTTGGCGGTTCGAATCCCCGCGACGGGGTGAGCTCCCGTTGCTCAGTCCCAGCTCCTGCCAACCTACCAGTTCGAAAGCACATCGAAGTACAAGTAGATAAATAGGTACCACTCCGGCGGGAAGGTAAACAGTGTTTCCGTGCACTGCTCTGGTTCACCAGAAGCGGACGTGCACTGCTCTGTCTGCGGACAAACATCGGCTCCCTCGGCCAGTAAAGCAAGATGAGTGCCGCAATCCCAGAGTCATCTGCAACTAGACTTAACTGTCAGGGGTCCTTTACCTTTTTTTACTTCGATAAAATCTCAGGCAGCCTTTGGCAATTTCCCCCCATTTTATTTTTGTTGCATAAAATTGGTGGTTAAGAATAAACCACAAAACTCTAAAGTGGTTTACAAAGAGGATAAAGTGATAAGAACTGAAGCCAGCAGCGGCAGCCTTTGCCAGCCTTGCACCTTCCATACTGCCTCTGACAGTCACAGATAGCCTTATTCTCCTCCATGAATTTGTGCCATCCTCTTTTACAGGTGTCCAGGTTGGTGCTCATCACTGCCTGCCATGGGAGCAAATTCCATTCTTAAAATACTTCTTCACACAGCACACATTTAATTCTGTCTGTCCTGAATCTTGCAACATCCTGCTTCATGAGATGGTCCTGAATTGCAGCACAGTGGTACCTTGGTTCTCGAACGCCTTGGTACTCAAACAACTTGGAACCCAAAAACTACAAACCCAGAAGTGTTAAGGTTTGTGAACTTTTTTTCTGAAGCCGAACAGGCTCCATTTTGAGTTTTATGCTTCCGATTTGAGTGCCACACTTCCATTTTGAGTGTTACGCTGAGGTCTGTCTCTTTTTGCTGTTTATTTTGCGTTTTTGTTTTTGCAGCTTTTTTGTTTTGTTTTTGTGACTGTGTGGAACCCAGTTCAGCTACTGAATGATTGATTGTGTGAGTGCAGTACATTGTTTATTGCTTTCCTTTGATGGATCAGTGGTCTTGTTAGATAGTAAAATTCAAGTTAAATTGCTGTTTTAGGGGTTGTTTCTAAAAGTCTGGAATGGATTAATCCATGTTGCATTAATTTCTATGGGAAAGTGTACCTTGGTTTTGGAACGCTTTGGTTTTGGAATGGACTTCCAGAACGGATTGAGAGTCAAGGTACCACTGTATTATGAAGAAGAAAAATGTCTCTCTACCCACTTTATTCACCCCATGCAACATCTTACACACCTCTATCATGTCCCCTTTTATACATCTCCTCCCCCCCACCATTAAAAGGTCCCAGCTGCTACGACCTTTCCTCACTTCATCCCCTTGATCGATTTTGGTTGCCCTTTCCTGAATCTTTTCCAACTCCACAATATCCTTTCCGAGGCAAGTTCTGGTCACTTAGGTGTAAGCATGTCCTGCTTAAGTCCATAGGGTTTACTCTGAGTAAGTGTGCATGGGTTTGGGCTGGTGGGAGTTGCTTTCCAAAGTATCTGGAGGGCACTAGCTTGGGGAAGTCTGTTCAGGTGAAAGGACATGCTCCTCAGGAGTTCTTCCTCCCTTCAGATGTGAGAAGCGAAGCTAACCCACACATTGCCTGGCAGTACTTTGACACATCGCCAGGTGTCACTGTTATGCACATATTGCATCTCCGGTCCATTTCCGTGATTTGCCTTGCAAGTTCCTCTATCCCTTATCAGCATATCCTCTATTGTGCTGGTACTAAATTTGATGTTGCTGTTGTTTAGTCGTTTAGTCGTGTCCGACTCTTCGTGACCCCATGGACCAGAGCACGCCAGGCACGCCTGTCTTCCACTGCCTCCCGCAGTTTGGTCAAACTCATGCTGGTAGCTTCGAGAACACTGTCCAACCATCTCGTCCTCTCCTGTCCCCTTCTCCTTGTGCCCTCCATCTTTCCCAACATCAGGGTCTTTTCCGGGGTCTTCTCATGAGGTGGCCAAAGTATTGGAGCCTCAGCTTCAGGGTCTGTCCTTCCAGTGAGCACTCAGGGCTGATTTCCTTCAGAATGGAGAAGTTTGATCTTCTTGCAGTCCATGGGACTCTCAAGAGTCTCCTCCAGCACCATAATTCAAAAGCATCAATTCTTCGGCGATCAGCCTTCTTTATGGTCCAGCTCTCACTTCCATACATCACTACTGGGAAAACCATAGCTTTTACTATACGGACCTTTGTTGGCAAGGTGATGTCTCTGCTTTTTAAGATGCTGTCTAGTAAATTAGAGGTGCACAACCAATGCTTTGCCTTAGCATGCACTGTTCATGTGCTCCCAGCCATAAAATCATAGGGTTCGAAGGGACCCCGAAGGCCATCTAGTCCAACCCCCTGCAATGCGGGAATCTCAGCTAACACAGCCACGACAGATGGCCATTCAACTTCTGCCTAAAAGCCTCCAAGGAAGGAGAGTCCACAACCTCCCATGGTAGACCATTCCACTCTGTTATTATATTATTATAATTCCAATGTTCCTCTTTATTATCCCACTGCTCCACACTTTTATTATATTATAACAAACTAATAATAACATCCTTTTTCGTGTCACACAGGGCCCCAGAATGGGGCTAGATCACATAGCTGCCAACTCCCTAGGGTCTGAGCCAACTCCCTAGGGGTCGAGGTCCCTTCGCCCCCCCAATAGAATATTTGAGGGGACTGCCCCCCCCGTTGATGGGCATTGCCATTCAAACAGTGTGTGTGCACTGTCATGTGATCAATTGTGCTTACTTCCCCCCGCCCCTGGCAATATTTTATTCAAGTTGGCACCCCTGCTAGATCAAGAGCATGGGTAGGCAAACTTAAGACCCAATCACCTTCTAAATCCGGCCCACGGATGGTCCGGGAATCAGCGTGTTTTTACATGAGTAGAATGTGTCCTTTTATTGAAAATGCATCTCTGGGTTATCTGTGGGGCCTGCCTGGTGTTTTTACAAAAGTAGAATTGTGCTTTTATTTAAAATGCATCTCTGGGTTATTTGTGGGGCATAGGAATTTGTTCATTCCCCCCCAGCCCCAAATATAGTCCAGCCCCCCACAAGGTCTAAGGGACAGTGGACTGGCCCCCTGCTGAAAAGGTTTGCTTACCCCTAATCAAGAGCATTGTGGGCAATTAAAAGATCCAGCCACCTAGTGCTAAGCAAGGGGAAAAAGACAAACTTTTATGGTGAAGTGATGGCAGCCAAAGCAGGCGTCTGCAGTAGACCCCACGAGGACAAAGAGATCCTCAGAGCTGCCCAGGGTTCCAGAAGCTGGTGTTGTCCCGGGGCAGAAGCATCATTCCTCACCCCTATATGAGAGGCCACACCTGCCAATATTCCCCCTCCTATGCAGCTGTTAAAGGTATAGGGAACCTGTCCACTTTGCATCTGGTCATTCCTGGGGCGTCGCTGTGCTAGCATTGTGCTGGCCTGGGGCTGATGGGAGTTGAGGTCCAAAATAAGTGGAGGGCACCAGGTTGGCAAAGGTTGGTGCAGATGAATGAGACAACGGTGGGAATCAACATGTTCCATACAGTTTTGGCTTACCCGTTTCAGGGGGGTGGACTAGATGGCCCTTGGGATCCTTTCCAATGCTACAATTCTTTTAAATTTTATTTTAAACGAAATTTTATTAAAACTTTTTCATAATACCATATGATAAAAGAGACTGATCTTAATAAAAACGGAGAATGAAAGAGAAAAGAAAACACCAAGAGGAAAGGAAATAAATAGAAGAAAACAAAAATAAAAGGGATTTCTGATTTTTCCATCTGTCGGCTGCATAAAAGAAATTATTCAAAATATTCTCTCTAGAATGACACCCAACTGTTATTCTTTTTGTTAGGGAATATTTTCCCAAATAGATTAATTTGTTTTCCTTTTTGCACAAAAAATCCAAATGGGGTTACAATTCTATGATTCTGTGGTGCATCGCATCTTGGGCAAAGATAATTTGGGGTTAGCTTTCTTAATACTGTACTATTTTATCTCAGAATTGTTTTCTGCAGCTAAAAAAACCTACGATAAAGTAAAATACAGAAATTCTGCTATCTATCCTTTGAAACCCTTTCATGTATCCAGGGGGTACGTGTACCACACTTTGGGGAACAGTGCTGCAACGGATTAGCCCGAACTGAAAAGATGGCTCAGATCTTAGCGGGCTCTTAGAATAAATCAAGGTGCAAATCAGTCACTGATTTTGGCCTGCTGTTAAGAGCATGCAAATTCAAAACACAGCTCAGTGTTATATAGGGGCTCAGAGACACAGTGGCACACTGTCAGAAGAAAACAGCAGTAAGACAGTAAGCCCTGCCAGCATTATAAATGCTCGCTTCCATCAATGGAAGATGCTTCATCCATTAAGTTCCACTCTGCATTAGTCCGGGGAAGAAGCAAGCTCATCACCGTAATTTAGTTTAGGTCTCCATTTCAGGGATGCTACCAGTGCAGCTGTTTCAAAACAAGACTTATGTTGATCCCAAATGACCACTGCATTTTGCAAAAAAATTTTTTGAAATTTTTATTAGATATTTCAACACAGTAATTTTAACAAAAATACATCATCCACATTGTTTTTCCCCTCCATTTTTTCCCTCCCCCCCCAAACAGAAAACCCAACTTCCCTCAGCTCATTTCTCTGGTTTCTCAACACATCTTTCTGTCTGCATATTGTAAAATTGTAAAGATCCTCAAATTATCTATCTATTAATTACAGTGAAGAGTTTGTGAATGTTTATTCAAAACCTGCCAAAGAGTCCAATTCATTTTGTTGCTGCTTTAAGTATTTCGTAAAAGGTCCCCATTCATCTTTAAAATCACAGTTATCCTTGTCACGTAGTTTGTGTGTCAGTTTTGCCAATTCCGCATAGTCCATCAGTTTTTCTTGCCACAGTTCTTTCATCGGGATTTCCTCATTCTTCCATCCTTGTGCTATTAAGACTCTTGCCGCCGTTGTTGCATACATTAAAATATTTTTTAATTTATTTGGCAGGTCTTTTCCCACAATCCCTAATAAGAAAGCTTCGGGCTTTTCCCACAAATGTTAAATGAAACATTTTCTTTAACTCATTATATATCATTTCCCAGAACGTTTTAATTTTACTACAATCCCACCCAAAATGACCACTGCATTTTGAACCAGTTGAAATTTCTGGGTCGTCTTCAAGGGCAGCCCCATGCAGAGTGCATTGCAATAACCCAGTTCAGTGACCCATGCACTCCCTTTTTGCACAGCTGACCACAGGAACAAACTGCAAGCTCTCCTGCTTCTTGACGTAGATATTCAGGTCCTGTGAGCCAGGGCACTGGCTGCAAAAAAGGTTAACTTTGTACGCCACTTAGAGTTTGAGGGTTGTTTTTTTTTGTTAATTTTGTCTGTACATTGATTAAACAAATTAAAAGGGTCAGGGTAAGGAGGCCAAGACAGCTTCCCTTAAAAATGCACGGCTTGGAAAATATTTGGGCTTTCTTATTTCCTCCCTGTTCAGAGTCCCCTTTGGCAGGTCTCCATTTCTTTTGAAGATGAAACAAGAAGAGGCCGCCTGGTGTGGGACTCTGCAATCAGGTTTCTCCGACGAAACAGGATCTTAATTGACTTGTCTGTGCAGGGAAGAAAGATCCAGCTATAACCAGGCCTCCTCGCAGCGGCTTTCTTCCTGCTATCATGGTATCCACTAACACCGTTTACGGTAAAAGGTTGCTGCAAGATGGTTGCAGAGTGGTCTGCAGAATTGATTGCTTTTTGGCTGGGCTACAAAATCGGTACATAGTGGGGGAACGAAGGAGGCAGATGGAATAGGAAGTTCAGGAGCTGGAATGGAAAACCTACGCAGAGCGACATTTTGCAAGAGTCGGGCTGGGAATATTTATCCAGAGACTTCTGTGCCCCTCTGATTTATCACACGGGTTACACCGCAGGGAACCTGTTGCTCTCCAGATGTTGTTGAACCCCATCTCTCAATAGCCCCGCCAAGCATGGCTGATGGTCAGGGATGATGGGAGTTGGAGATCAGCAATATCTGGAGGGCCACAGGTTCCCCAGCCCTGCCTTAGGTCATTCAAAACAAATGTGGTGGTTCCTCAACAGCCAAAATAGCCAAGTACATTCTCAAATATTCTGTTTCCAGCACCAGCCTAGGCATTCCTCTGTCATTGATTTACAACATCTAATATCCAAATATATACTGCCTCTGTACATGGATGTTCCATGCAGCTACTCATCGTTAATAGTTCTTGACAACCCTATCCTCCACAAATGTGTTGAATCCCTTTTAAAAGCCACCTTAGCTGGTGGCCAAATAATTTTGAGAGGTTTTTAAAAAAAAAGTTTGATCAGGCTAAAGAAACTTCTCGGAGCAGTTTTTCCCATCCCCAAAGAGTTCCTTTTGCAGTGCCTTCCTCTTGTTCTCCTTTGTTGCTCATCATTTGCTCACTTCTTACTGGAGTCTATGTTAGGGTTGCTATATTTCAAAAAGTGAAAATCCGGACACAAGCTTTATTCCCAGCGATTTCTGCCAGGACGCTGGTCACATGTTTACTGGCTATGTCTGGGAAATTCCGGACGTATAGCCACCTTACCATACCAAAGCACTATATAAAATGCTCTGATCCCTGCCAAGATATCTGATCAGCTAATTTGGTATGCTAGAGGAGACTTCCTTAGCAAAGAGGTGATGGCCAAAAACTTTGATGCCTTTAAAAGATTAGTCAAATTCGTGACAGATAAGGCCATCAGTAGCTACTAGCCACCTGGCTGTCTTCTCCTGCTCTGGAGGTTAGGATTTGAACCCATGGCTTCAAGTTACAAAAAAGGAAATGCTGACTAAACATCAGGAAGAACTTTCTGACAGTAAGAACTGTTTGAGAGTGGAATGGACACACATGCGAGGTTGTGGACTCTCCTTCCTTGGAGATTTTAAAGTGGAGGTTGGGTGTCCATCTGTCCTGGATGCTTTGGCTGAGATTCCTGCATTGCAGGGAGTTGGACTAGATGACCCTTGTGGTTCCCTTCCAACTCTACAATTTTACGATTCTACGATTCTATGATTCTCCCAGATTGCTCATCATTCCCTCCTAGCTCCCTTGCCCTTTCTGCCCTCTTGGGTGGAATCTACACACATATTAAAAAAACGCTGTGAAAATGCTTTAAAAAAAAAAGTTTTGAAAAATACATTGAATTTGGAATAGCTCACTATCGCCATCTAGTGTCATGTTTGTATATTGTACTTCCCAACACATTTAAAGCGTTTTATTTGCAGCTGTATAGCTGAGTCCTTGGTCACTCACTTTCTATGCAGCTTCTCGGGTACCAGTCTGAGCTTTGAGAAACACATAGAGCTGGGACAGAGTTCCACTCTCGCAACTTCCTCCTTCTCCTCTTCAAGGAAGTGAAAAAGTTAACCAACCTCAGCACCCCTTGACAAATGGGGCAAGCAAGCCTAGAGGTGGGCTCAGAGGTTTCGCATGTGCCAGGAGATGTTCTCAAGGGCCCCCTTGAGCCCACAAGTACCATGTTGGTGATGCAAGGATGGCAGTTATAACTATCCTGCTGTTCCTCTCAGGAATTTGGAGCAGCCTCGGTCTGCTCTGCCATCCAGACAACTTAGATGATCTTACCTGCTTTAGAACAGGGCAATGTGACTTTGAAGCAACTATTTTATGACCTACCTCACAAGAAGCAATAGAAACAGCCACCCCCGTTCTCTTAAAATAACTTGAGAAGGAGCTAACATAGCACAATGCCAAACTCTTATTAAATAAGCGATCTCCAGCCTGGGACATTCATCCCCTTGCAGTAGGATACGCAATCTAATCCGCAATCTAATCCCAAACGAGAGGACATGAGATCAGGATGATTGGTGTAAATGGCTTAATTATTTGTTGCCGTTTGTTTTGGCTGGCTGAGACGCCAAACCATATTGCACTGCCAGAATGTTGGTTTTGCTACCAGTTCTGTGAGTGGGAGAGGTATCCGGACAATCTCATATCTAGGTCCAATTCACATCTTTTTTGTTTTTTTGGAATGTGAATTCTACATAAAGGGAACAGTAGCCAAAATGACCAGACAAGTGTGCAATAGGCTTGGAATCATGTGGCAGCCAAAGCAAAAATCCAGGCAACAATGTTGTTGTTTTTCTGGAGAACAACTCCCTCATCTGAACAAACATGAATTGATTTTTTTTTAAAAAGGGAAATTTCATAAGCTGCTGCCCAGATTGCTTTTCCATCAACCAATCAACCCCTCCCCATCCCCTTCTGCTCTTTGCATCACGAAGTCTGCCTCCATCTGCATTGCTTCAAAAGCAAATCACCATCATTATTTCACCTGCATGCTGCGTTCACATAGTTAAACCATGTTCAACATGCTCAGCAAAATGACACTATTTGCTCTAACTCTTTCAAAAATAAAACAAAATGTCAATGAACAATAAATCTTGAAAACACATCAGTAAACGTATAATAAACATTGTAAGTCAAAAGAAGGTCTTATAATAAAAATACAAAAATATAATCCTAATAGTAGCAAAAAAGAATGCATCTTCAAAACTGAATCTTGACTCCAACAAAACTCTTAAAACAACACCCCACCCCAATAGTCTCTAGATATCCCGAGCAGGAGGTCTTAATCTCAGGGGCATAGTGTGGGGGGTGGGGATGCCCTAGGTATACAATATTGAGGGGGGGTGTTGGTGCAAAAACTGAGTCCTGTTTATACAGAAAATAAAATCTCTGCACCCTTCCTATAATTCTGAAGGAAAATGTCACCACTCCACTGCTTGAGCAGCCAGCCATTTCTTCACGGGGAGTGTGGATTCCTTTGTTGGAAAGGGAACCTGACACTATCTACTCAGACGTAAGTCCCACTGTATTCAATGGAGCTTACTCACAAGTAACTGGGTAAAGACTGGGAAGCCTTACATTGCAATCCTATGCATTTTTACTCAGAATCAAGTCCTGCTGAGTTCAATATGATTTATTCTCTGGTATGTTCCTGGTCATTCTCACAGTTTCCATTATATTCTTATTCTGATTATATCCTGCCTTTTCCCCCCTGACAGGGATTCAAGGAAGATTACAGCTAAAATGTTATTTCATTCCATTTATCTGTGGAAGGTGTTGTGCATGATCCCTTCCCTCACACATTTTTTTTCCTTTACAACAATCCTGTGAGGTAGGTTAAGCAGAGAGGTTGCAATTGGCTCAATGGGTCCCTATTTTCATCTGAGAAATGTTGGAGGGTATGTTCCCTTGCTGCAAGAAGTAAAGTTACAGGGAACCAGGCAGAGGGCCTTATCAGCAGTGGCGTCCTCCACGTAGAACATCCTCCCATCAGATGACAAGGATATTAAGAACTACACAGCTTTTAGAAGACATCTGACAGCAGCCCTGCATTGGGAAGTTTTTAATGTTTGATGTTTTATTATGGTTTTATATTTTGCTGGAAGCTGCCCAGAGCGGCTGGGGAAACCCAGCCAAATGGGTGGGGAATAATTACAACAACAACAACAACATAAGGCAGCTTCCTTCAACAGAGAGAGCCACTTCCTTCTTCAGCTCTTCCCCCAAGAAGCAGCAGTGAAAGTGAGTTGATGCAGAACACCAGCATCAGAATTAGACCATAGCACAATAGAAGAGCACATGCTTAGCATGCAGAATGTCGCAGGTTCAATCCTGGACACCTCCAGGCAGGGCTAGAAAAGACCCCATCTAAAATTTTGCATAGCTACCAAATCAGTATATTGAGCTAAGTGGAACAATGGTCAGCATAAGACCACTTCTTTCAGTTTTTGGGCAGGAGTTCCTGTATACCTTTTAAACATTTCCAAAAAAGACTATTTGGAAAGTATGCTCTGTCTGGTTTGACCATTATCTCTGGAGACAAAGTAGGAGTGTGCCTTTGGGGGTGAAGTCAAACTGTTGGAAGGTTGCAGCACCTGCTGTGGCTGTAGAGACTGATGTGGGAGAGACATGTTTCGTTGCAGGTGGGGCAGATGAATCCATTCGCAACTAAGATGGAAACGAGTGCCAAACTTGTGCTGTATTCCACTACAGTTCCAGAATTGGTTTTCACATCGCTTAAATATAACACAGAACTTAACAGCTGGGGGAAAGTCATGAAAATGCAAAAATCTGCCCTGTGCATGCCACCTGTAATGGAATAAACCCGCCTCTAACACGCTACTATTGCCTCAAGAGAGTGTTGTTGAACACCCAAGCAAACAAGCATAAGAACCACCCAAGAAGCGTGTGCTGGATCCGGCCAACGGCCCATCTAGCAGTCCAGCACCCTGTTTCCCCAGATGCCCCCACTGGGAAACCAGCAAGGGGGACTGGAGCGCGGGACCACCTCTCCCCAACTGTGGTTTCCAGAAACGCGCATCCAGAGGGGCATTGCTGCCTCTTCCAACCGTGGGGGCAGCGCACACACCACCACCATAAACTGGGCGCTCCCACCTCCTTGGAACTTGCCAGTCCTCTTTTAAGGACACCCAAGTTTGGTGGCCATCACTGCCCGGATCTGGAGGCACCCCTTTTCCTTTGCGCGCGTGCGTGCGCCTTTTTCCCGGCCTCCTCCTTGCCTTCCTGTTCCTCCATTTTCCTCCTTTAACTCGTCGCAGGTATTGCTCAGGGAGTGGAAGCAGTTAAAGGGGCCAGGCAGGCAGGCAAGGCAGGCAGGCTGCTCCCCCCCCCTCCAGCCGCCCTGTGATATGCCAACCACAGGGTGACGCAAAGGCTGGCAGACTCCAGCTCCACAAGCCATTTGCACCTGCGTAAGAGGCGCAAGCGGAGCTCCTCGCGCTGCAGCCGCCCCGAGAGAGGCTCCCCGCGGCCGCCGCCCTTTCTCCCTCCTGCTGCCGCCGCCTCCTTTCCTCGCCCATCCTCCGACCCACGGAGAGAGCCCAGCCGGGATGTCTTCGCCGCCGGGTCGCCCCAGCTCCTCCGGGGAGCACTGGGTTGGCGACGGCGCCGAGGACGAGAGCGCGGCCGCCGGAGCTCCGGCGAGGCGCGGCGATGGCGAAGGCGCAGGGGCAGCGGCGTTCGGCTTCTCCAAGGAACCCCCGCCCGTTTCCATGGCGACTGCATCCACAGGTAAAAAGGAAAGGCGAGGTACCCAGAGATGCTCCACAAAGGGCCTTCGCCACGTTGCGGCGCGCCTCTCGCGGCAGCTTTGGCCGCCTGGAGGTGGTCCTGGCCGGATTCCTGGGGGGTTTCAAGGGCGGTGGGAAATCAAGGCCGTTGGAGATGGAAAAGGGACCAGGCTTCCTTCCAAAGTTCCACAAGGCTCATCCTTATATGCGCTGTTTGGCCTGTTCTGTGGAGTTTACGTGCGGGGCTATGGGGGAGCATTTCAGCCGGAAATGTAATGTTTTCTCACCCTCCCCCCATCCTTCATACACACACCCTCGACTGTATGTAAATCCTCTGGCCAGGCAGAAGTCATTGCCCAGACCTTGGGGTCAGCTTGCATCATAATCTTCCCCTTAGTGTGTGTCTCTCTCTAATAAATTCCAGCGTCCATCCTTGATTAATTTTTCTGTGAGGCTGGTTGAAGAGGGCCTTTGGGACACTCTCTTCTCCCTTGGGGTGGCAGCACATCTGGTTTTAAATGCTCTTCGATGCTCTTAAATGTTTTTCGATGCCCTTAATTTTTAAAAACATGTTTCCATTTTAGTTGTACTGTTTTTGCTATTTTCTTGGAGCCCTTTTGGAGGAAGAGCAAGATAGAAAACTAACAAAATGAAATAAACATCGGTTTGCATTTACAGTAGATGCAGCCAGTACTTTCACTTTCAACAAGCTAATCCCCCACTCCCTTTTTTGGGGGGGTGGTAGGTTGGAGATAGTAGTTATTTTCAGGACTCTCTCTGTGTGTGCCCACACTGTTTGTGGAATTGAAGAGGCTTCAGCTTCTGAGATAATAGTTTTGGGGGCGGGTGGAGGTTGGAAAAAAAGGATTTTTCCATCCCTTCATCTCCTGCGACTGAAGAGGTTGCCTGCTCTACTTTTAATTCCCACCTGCCAAGGAACAGATCTGTGTCCCCGTTATGCAATCTTGCAGTATTAAACTTGTGTGGAACAAGTTTGGGAGTGGGAGTGGATGGGGGAAAAGATGGGTCCCAGTTATGCAACAGGACACCCAGTTGCTGTCTGTAGCAGGAGCAGCTGCATTGGGGCTGGGCTCTCCTCCCTCTCTGATCTCCTGGGTTTCCTCCTGCACAAGCTGCCCTGTGCAGGATACTGTCCAGGGTTATTTGCTCCTTGCTGTGCTGTATGTGTGTGTGTGGTGCAGGCGCAACACATTATTTTTGAACAGTTCCCACCACCACACACACTGACTTTGCCGTGTCTGCTCTTTTGTTGTGAAATAGAACCTAAATGCCTTTGCGTCGACGCGGGTAAATGTTCAGCCTTTTGCGTAGGCTTTGAACCAAAATGCAAGCTGCCAAACCAACCTGCTTTTCTGTGCGCCATGGATTCAGAATTAATAATGTTTTTGTTTTCAGACCTTTTCACTGGTAAAAAAGTGGCTTTGCATGGAAAAAGAAAGGCAAATGTTGAGGAATACACTGTGCATGTGTGAGTGCAAAAGGGGAAGGATGGATTTCCCTGAGGGTTATAATTTCAAGGGGGGATACACTCCCCCAATCCCAAGAAATCTGCTGCGTAGTCCCTTATGTCAAGAAAGCTGAGCCAGTCTCAAGGGACAGACATTCTCAGGAACAAAGAAGAGTAGTTTTTCTAATGCAACCATCCATTTCTACTATGTTTTTTTTTAAAAAACAATATATTGCCTAATTTAAAAATGAGTGCATTCATCCATCTCATTCAAACTTTCTAAAAGGATTGCAGGAAATCAGTAGTTAAACAAGGCTGGGAAGGGGGCACTGGAAAGAGATTTCTTTTACATTTCTTTTGGAATCCTCTCCAAAGCTCCCCCCCTTTTTTTTGAAAGAAAGAAAAGCAACGCCTTTACTTTTATGCTGGCTAAATCTGGAAGCCTGAGAAGAAAGAGGCAGGGCTGGTGATTTTCTGATGCTTCCTTCATGCGGCTGGACTAGAGTTCAAAAGAGCTGACAAAAGCATAATGGCTTGATTGTTCGTTGTGTTGGTTTCTTATTTGATAACGAGCGGGGTGGGGGGGAGGTGTTTGTGGGAAATGGGGATAGGGATGTTATTTCCCAAATGCAGCAGGACCCGGTATCATTGCATCTGAAAACACACACTCCATATTTCCCATTTGCTTGGAAATAAGTACCACTGAAACCGGCAAGGTCTACCTTAGAATCAGGGTGTTGATTCGGCAGATGGGCACTCCTGTTGCTTCCTGTCGCTGGAGGAAGTGCTTGTGTTTACCTTTCCTTTAGTCCATGAAATAAATGGCCTTTTATTCCAGTGTTTCACATGCAGCCAGTAGTATCATATTGTGGACTTTCGGGGCTTTGAAAATGGACTGGGTCTGCTGTTCACGAAGTGATCTGCTGCGTCCCTTACTCACGTGTGTGACTGAACCCCAAAGCAGCGTACGTGTACAGACACGATCCAAATCATGTTTATTGGGAAGTAAGCCCCGCAGACTTCAACGATGCTTGCTTTTCCAGTTCAAGGTTGCAGCCTTAGTAAAATAGATTATTTCACTGGGGGGTAGGGAGAGAGAGAGAATCGGCGGAGCTGACTGTCACAAGAACTTACTTTGTGTAACATAGCAGATAGAATGGACTGTGCTGCCTGTATATTTTGCATGCTTTCATTTTGGCTGTTCTGCTGATATTTAGCATTGGTATAAAGTGTGCTGTGTACATGAAATGCTTAGCATCAAAGATTCAGCCCCCTGGTGCACCTGCATGGGGGTGCATCCGAAATTGGCATCCCCTGGGATGCCGGTTCTCCTTCACGCCTGCTGTAGCATCTAAGAGCACTCCCTGTGGGCATGCAATATCACCATTATTATGTGTGTGGTTCTGTGTGGTTGTTTGCTGCTTACAGAGGTCAAGGAACTCTTGCTGTGAAATTCTCACCGTTGCGATTAGGCTGCATCCAACTAAGTCATATTCAAAAGTAGACCCGTTGAAATCAGTGGACTGAAGTTAGTCATGACTTGGGTACCACTCAGCGTCATTTCTCGATTTATATGCTGCTTGATGCCCAAGTAGACTTCTAAGTGGTCTTCAAAATATAGTGGTACCTCGGGTTAAGAACTTAATTCGTTCTGGAGGTCCGTTCTTAACCTGAAACTGTTCTTAACCTGAGGTACCACTTTAGCTAATGGGGTCTCCCGCTGCCACCACCACACAATTCCTGTTCTCATCCTGAAGCAAAGTTCTTAACCCAAGGTACTATTTCAGGGTTAGCGGAGTCTGTAACCTGAAGTGTCTGTAACCCGAGGTACCACTGTAATAGATTTGTTAGTCTTTAAGGCACTGTGGGTTAAACCACAGAGCCTAGGACTTGCCGATCAGAAGGTGGGCGGTTCGAATCCCCGTGACGGGATGAGCTCCCGTTACTTGGTCCCTGCTCCTGCCAACCTAGCAGTTCAAAAGCATGTCAAAGTGCAAGTAGATAAATAGGTACTGCTCTGGCGGGAAGGTAAATGGCGTTTCCGTGCGCTGCTCTGGTTCGCCAGAAACGGCTTAGTCATGCTGGCCACATGACCCAGAAGCTGTACGCCGGCTCCCTCAACCAATAAAGCGAGATGAGCGCTGCAACCCCAGAGTCGGCCACAACTGGACCTAATGGTCAGGGGTCCCTTTACCTTTAAGGCACCACAAGACTCTTCCTTGTCACGAGGCAGAACATTTTAAGGCTGCGGTCCTGGGAGCGAGTCCCATTGAATTCAGTGGGGCTTCTGAGTAGGTATGTATAGGATTCCACTGTATGGTTACTTTATGGACTCTGGGGCTCTCCCTTCCTGGGTTCTGTACCTTTTAAACCAGACAGCCTTTCAGATAGAGGACACTGTCAAATATCCTGACAGCCCTCCAGTGCAGCCTTGCAGGAAGCCAGCGACTGATACTAAATTTGCATAAATCAGCACATGCAATTCGGTATATGCACTGGTTCAATTTTGCCAGGGTGTGTATTTACTGAAATTCATTAGGAGTAAAATGGGTTTATGTGAGGAAGGGGAGCAGCAAGCGCTGCAGTGTTAGACTCGCCCCCTCCCACTACACATTTATTCTGCTACTATCCTGAGCTCTGTGATGGGCATTGCATCGCAAACCAGAGGGAACATTTGATTTAATGCGTAGGCGCTTAAATATTTCAGTCGAGAATCTGAGCTGTGAAAAGTCGGGAGAGTTCGCACCTGTTCTTTCCGTATGGCCCGTTGCAAAAATGGTTAAGAGTGCATCTCATCCTAACAGCCGTCTAATTTAAACGCACAGCAAAACATCACGGCCTCTGTCAGATGCCTGGCCCCTTTCTCAGAGAGTGGCAGTTTGGCTTGCCAAAAATCATTGTTAATAATAATATAATGAAATTGTTTTTTGGTTTGGTGGGAAGGCGAAGAATAAGATGCAGTCTGAGGCAGATCCAGTAAATTCATGAAGATTATTCACCAGCAAGAGCGATGCTGGAGCGTGTTCTCTGTGTTCATGCCACTCAGCACGCCATCTGGACCTAGGTTCTGTTATTTATTTTTATACAGGGATGGTTAAAAACAATGTTGCCATAAATATTAATGCTGTTCCCTGGAATTCATTTCCTGGCGCAAATTCGTAAGGACTTCCAGTGTCTCTGGACTGACACATCCAAGGCTTTCCACAACCTTCTTGGTTTCTGAACAGCAACAGAACTTTATTCAGCTTTTTGCAACTTTTGTAACAGGCAGCAAAGAACACGTTCCTGGCCTCAAAACAATGACAACAACTATTTTCTTATTTATATGCCCCCCCATCTGACTGGGTTGGTCCAGCCACTCTGGGCAGCTGCCAGCAAAATATAAAAAACATAGTGAAACATCACACATTTAAAATTTCCCCATACAGGGCTGCCTTCAGATGTCTTCTAAAAGTCAGGTAGTTGTTTATTTCCTTGACATCTGGTGGGAGGGTGTTACACAGGGAGGGCGCCACCACCGAGAAGGCCCTCTGCCTGGTTCCCTGTACCTTCACTTCTTGTAGGTAGGGAACCACCAAAAGGACTTCGGAGCTGGACCTCAGTGCCCGTCATTGCGAAATGATGATGATGATAAATAATAATAATATATTTAATTTATATACTTCCCTATACCCAGAGGTCTCGGGGTGGTTCACAGAATAATTTCAAAATATAAAACCACAAAATACATAATCAAAATAAAAACAGCAACCCAATACCCCCCCAAACCACATTTTAAATATACAGCGGTTAATTTGCTACCATGTGACAATGAGAGTGTGGATCATATCCCATGATATGAACAAGCCTTTCTCCGCCCCCTTTTTGAAAGTCATCTCTTTTTATTATTTTTAATAATACTTTTATTAAGTTTTCATTTTTACAATATATAAATACTTCCTCCTTTTTCACTTTTATGCTTCTGTGAGCTAGTCGACTCCCCCCCCCCCCCCGCCCGGTCTCAGGGTTACTTTAATTTTTTATTTTCTCATCGCATTCCCCTTTCTTCCTGATTACGTTACACCATTTTCCATTACGCATTTTAAAGAATATGTAAAAAGGTAGCGTTATCGTTACAAGTCTTCTTAAGTCAGTCCTGCTAGCGCTGTTAATTGTTTACCATTGTCCTTCAGATATTGCATAAATTTACCCCAGTGTTTCTGGAAAGCTTGATCACACTGATTTTCCCAATCAGCTTCGCCAGCTCTGCATATTCTATCATCTTCGTCTGCCGCCCTTCAATTGTTGGTAATTCCTGTTGCTTCTATTTCTGGGCTAATAAAGTCCTTGCTGCTGTAGTTGCATACCTGAATAATTTCTGGTCTCTCTTAGGCATGGGCAGGCAACCTAAGGCCCAGGGGCCGGATCCGACCCAATCGCCTTCTAAATCCGGCCTGCGGATGGTCCATGAATCAGCATGTTTTTACATGAGTAGAATGTGTCCTTTTATTTAAAACGCATCTCTGGGTTATTTGTGGGGCCTGCCTGGTGTTTTTGCATGAGTAGAATGTGTGCTTTTATTTAAAATGCACCTCTGGGTTATTTGTGGAGGCATAGGAATTTGTTCATATTCCCCCCCCCCCCAAAAAAAAGTCCGGCCCACCACAAGGTCTGAGGGACAGTGGACCGGCCCCCGGCTGCGAGTCTTAGGGATCGATATGAACAAACCTTTCGACCAGTGTGCATGTCCCGCATTGCTCCTTCCTCAGGGGCAGGAACAGCACAGGGTCCCACCCCCAGCTCCCAAAACAATGTGCATAGTATTTTACGCTATGCTTTTTAGTGTAGTATTTTATACTATACACTAAGAGATTTTGATTATTGGGCGGTATATAAATCCTGTTAAATAAATAAATAGTTCCGGAAACCAATCTAGTTAACAATTTTAGCTGTTTGTTGCTGTACGTTGTTTTAAGAGCTCTGGTTTTCATTGTTCTTATCTGTCACAGTTTATCTTAAGCCTCTCTTTCAGAGACTTCCCACCCGTAAGGCGACTTACAGACATAAGAAATAATATTACTAAAATAATAATTTTGACCCCTGTCGTAGGAAACCCCACGGGTCCCGCTCCTGGCTGTAAAAATACAACAATGCTTAAAGTGGCAAAATTGACCGGAAAGCCCGGGAACCAAGAAGACAAAAACTTTAATAAAGAATGGGATTTTTTAAATATAACTTATCTAGGAGACCACTGTTGGCAGATGAAACCATTAGCAGTGTTATGTACTGAAGTTCTCACCCTGGGCCAGCAGAGGGATACTGTAGATAGTTTTCACTCAGGTCCACATATGCAAATAAGGAATTGAAAGTGACGTTCAGTGATTGGATAGTTACAGAAGGTGGTTACTGTTGCGTTCTAGTGGAGCTCTGTAGAAGCAGGCTGGCAGAACCCTTCAGTTCAGTTCTGTTCTGGCCTGTAAATAAACAAGAGCTGTTTGAAGAATCGCTGTGTCATCTGATATGTTCACCCACAACTTAACAAGCAGGATTCTAATAACACTTGTAATGTAGCAAGTACCATGGACAATATGGAGAGAGATATAATACGGATTATGAAATAATATGCAGTTGAAAAGGTTGACAATAGGACCCACGGAGGGGAGGGTGGGAAGTCTCGAGATTCATATAAATCTCTAAATGGGGATATGTATTTTGTATTGTTAAAATTCGACACCCGTAAAATCAAATAAAAATTATTCCCAAAAGAAATAAAATGCTTAATTGAATAACTAACCATTTCTTACCTGTTGCAACATGCAAAACCCGAAACGTCCGCCTCCCTCAGCTTAATGAGAAGGTTTTGCTGTGCTCAACCGTGCAACCCAGGGCATGTTTACTCAGAAGTAATTGCTGCTGAATTCAGTGGGGCTTCCTTCCAACCTGGCATGCACAGGACCTTAGAAAGCCCAGGGCTGTCACGTTAGTGATGCTCTGGACATGCAAACCGCTGCAGACAATCTCCATGGGGACTTAAGCTATAGCTCGTGTTCCCTCCCACCCCTGGCCCATGTAGGAAGGCTTAATTTATCATTTTACAACAATACCGTTATTATCCACAGCCCCTCCAGAGATTCCTTAATCCTGGCTCAATAGCAAGCTGCTGTGTCAGCGGCAACTCTGTAAAATTCAGTATGGCAAAGGAAGGCGCCGTAGAACATTGAATTTCTGTGCAGAAATTTCCAGGTTCAAACCCCGTCATTGCCAAACAGCACTGGAACATCCTCCGGCCTGAAGCCCTGAAGACCCTCTCCCAGTTGGTGTTGGCAGTATGGAACTAGATACCGGTAATTATTTATTAAAATGGTATACCTCCCCTTTCTCCGTAGAGCTCAGGACAGTTCAAAGCATCTACCATATTTTTCGCTCTATAAGACGCACCAGACCACAAGACACACCTAGTTTTTGGAGGAGGAAAAAAAAATTCTGAATCCCAGAAGCCAGAACAGCACTGCGCAGCGAAAGCAGCAATCCCACTTGCTGTTCTGGCTTCTGGGATAGCTGCACAGCCTGCATTCGCTCCATAAGATGCACACACATTTCCCCTTACTTTTTAGGAGGGAAAAAGTGAGTCTTATAGAGCAAAAAATACATTTATTTACCGTGTTTTCCACCAAGAAGCTCAAGGTGGTGTTGTACATGATTTTCCTCCTCCCCAGTTTATCCTTGGGCTAAGAGATGGCGGCTGGTCCAAGGTTACCCAATGAGCTTCATGGCTGAGTGGGAATTCGAACCCTGGTCTCCCAGGTCATAGTCCAACATTCAGTCCATTAGGCCACACTGGCTCTTGTAAAAATACAAGGTAAAAACACAAAATATGTAATTTTATAGAAATTTATTTATGTATACTACAGCAGTAAGAATGCTACTTGCCCCAAAGTGGAAAGATGCAGAATTCCCAGCAAAGGAAGAATGGCTACAAAAACTTATGGAATATGTGGAAATGGAAAAACTTACCGGAAGAATAAGAAATCAAGATAACAAACTTTTTATAAAACAATAGAAATAGTTTATTGAATATTTACAGGTAAATTGCAAACAGATAAAAACATTAGCAGCATTATTGTAACAACCTGCAGTTTCATAAGAGTATATATTTAAAGTAGATAATTAAATGAATTTGGATATGCAGAAGATATTAAATAATAACTTTAAGGAACCGCAGAAAGGGGGGGGGAAGGAAGTCAAACTTTGAAATGTTGATTGTAAAACTAATGAAATGTATAAACTTGAAAAGTATAAATAAAAGCTTTTAAAAAGACAAAAAGACAGTGGAACCTTGGTTCTCAAACTTAATCCGTTCCGGGAGTCCGTTCGACTTGCGGAACTGTTCGAAAACCAAGGCGCAGCTTCCGATTGGCTGCAGGAACTTCCTGCACTCAAGTGGAAGCCACGTCGAAAAACATTCACAAACCAGAACACTCACTTCCAGGTTTGCAGCGTTCGGGAGCCGATTTGTTCAGGAGCCAAGCCGTTTGACTACCAAGGTACCACTGTACATAGTAAAATAGATGGAGTGATGGCATTCCTTGTTTCCTGGGCTCCCACGAAAGGGCTTCCTATTAAACCGCAGAAATAATAGGCTCTATTTGTCTTCTTTTGGTAACTTCCTTTTGCATCATGCTGTTTGGTCTAATCTAACTTAAGCAGTGTCCAATATTCTAGCAATGGGTGGGTAGGTTTGGGCTGAATACAAGGTGAATATGAATATATCATGTTTAGGGAAGTTTTTAATCAGGCATCCCCAAACTCGGCCCTCCAGATGTTTTGGGACTACAATTCCCATCATCTCTGACCACTGGTCCTGTTAGCTAGGGATGATGGGAGTTGTAGTCCCAGAACATCTGGACGGCCAAGTTTGGGGACGCCTGTTTTTAATGTTTGAATTTTTATTGTGTTTCTAATGTTCCGTTGAAATGTGGGCGGGGTAGAAATTAATAATAATAATAATAATAATAATAATAATAATAATAAATAATTACTGTAGTTTTCCATGTATAAGACTAGGTTTCCCCCCCTAAAAAATATTGTCAAAAATTGGGGGCATCTTATACACGGATACATCTCCCCCCATTTTCTTAAATCTGAGTCTCCAAAAATAGGGGGGTGTCTTATACATGGGGGCATCTTATAGACGGAAAAATACGGTATATAGCATTGGGGGTAGTGCAGGGGGCAGGGAGAGGGAGAGAGCAATAGTGAAGAATTTCAAGTTTTGATTCCAGGGTTTGCATGAGATGCAGCAGTTACCCGGGGAGACAACAGGACGCGTTTCCAGGAGCAGCTTTTTTCATCTTTTAAAGGCTTGAAAGCAACATCTATTCCCACCCTCCACCCCACAGACTAAACATAGCCACGCTGTTTGGTTTTTTGGCATACTGCTTGCTTGTTGCTGCAAATGAGTTTAGTCATTTTCCTTTAGGGAGGGTGACACAGAAGGAAATGGGTTTGGTTTCTGCCTTCCTTACTCCACCTGCTGCTCTCCAAATCTTTGGACCACAATTCAAATCCAGTTGCAGCACAATCGCAGCAGAGAAGGAATTGCTCCCAGCCTTTGGTTTTATGTGGGGAGGGTTGCTACTCACGGCAGCAAAGGATGCACAGGCAGATGTAGGGAGACCGGCAGGCACCTGCGAAGCTGAATTAACAATTCCCTGTTATCCAGGTCAGCAGCCCCAGTCCCCTTGTCTGCCAAGATTATCTGCCAGGATAATCTTTGCAGTGCCTCTGTGCAGGGGTGGGAGGAAAGAGACACTGTGGGGGTCAAAGCACACAGAGGAATAATTGCATCCTCAGCCTGCAGCTGTAGCCATCAAGTTTGGGAGGCGGACCTCCTGAGTAGAGGAATCGGAAGCAAAGCAGGATGGGATACATGGACCTTTTAATATTTGCACAGAATTTTAAAAGGTGCATCTTCTCCCCTCCTTTCGCCCTGACATATGTCAAGCTGCACCTGCAGAAATGCACCACTGTTAAGTACACAGAATGCTTTTCCATCCAATTATAATATACGTGGATTGTTAGTATCTTGATAGATCTGCCGATCATCAATGAAACACTGGGGGTGGTTTGTTTTTGTGTAACATGAATGAACACTGTGGTCATCACACTGTCTTTCCTTCTCTCTTTGCACTGAGTGCTCTAATGTTATATTCTCCTTTCATAGAAACTGTGGTTTGCCATTACACCTGAAATCAGTAAACTGTGGTTTGCGTGAGCTATGAAAACCTGGATTGTAGACCAGGGTCTGCTCTACATTAAGCTTTATTTTACTGCTATTATCACTTCTTACCTCTTACAACAGACATTGCACTCACCCATACTTAACGTTGCTGCTTCTACTTTCATAGAAACTATGGTTTGCCATTACATCTGACATCAACAAGCTGGTTTGTGTGAATTGCCACCCTTTCCCCAACCTTCCTCTACCCCACCTTTGACCTTGCAGTGGATCTGTGGGAAGGAAGTTTAATCCTCCGATTTATTGACCCAAAGGACATATTAATGATGGCCATATTAACTGCTGTTTCTCGGATGCTTCTTCTCAGTGTGCGCTTGTGCACCTACCCAGCAGCTGACATGCTCGCCCGATAGTAGATGGCGCGCGGGGGGGGGGGGGGGAATGAGGCATGTGGCGAGAAAAGCCATCAGAGGTGGCAGCTAATACACAGGGGGAAGATCAGCAATGTCAGGGGACATGTGGAATGGCACTTGGAAAGATAGCCAGCTTCCTGTGCCTTTACCTGCAATAGTGAGCTAGATGCATCGGCAGTCTGACCCAGTATAAGACAATAGTTTCCAATGGGCCGCTCCAGATTCATGGTGGTTTTCTGTGTGTGGTTGTATTCTGCAACGTGTTGCTGATGCAAGAAATGGTGGAGTTATGCTGGATTATCCACAACCATTCCACTTTATTTGTCGTTCTGCAACGCTTCTCCAGTTTTACAGCGTCGTTGCCATCTGGAGAGGAACTCTTGTGCGCCAGAAGTGGGACAAATCCCCTCCTCCAAACATGGGTTGCATGGAAAGTTACAGGATTTCAACAAGAAGTTCTGGGGTGTGTACCAGTTGGACACAAAGCTGTATGCCTCCCTCGGGAGTTTGTGGACTCTCCTTCCTTGGAGGTTTTGAAGCAGAGGTTGGACGGCCATCTGTCATGGATGCTTTTGTTGAGATTCATCTGCATTGCAGGGGGTTGGACTAGATGACCCTCGGGGTCTTATGAGCACCAGGTAAAGGTCTTTCTTTTCACCCAAACATTTTAAATAGCTCACATAGTCTGATCCTCTCAGTTTGCAAATATGAGAGGCTTTGAGATTGCTGTGATTCTTGTTTACCTTGTATTTAGGTTGGGTTTCGATTTTATGGCCCGTTCTGCATTTTGATTTGTTGCTGATACCAGTTTATTATAAGCTGCTCAGAGGACTTTGTGTCACGAGCTGGCGTGTGGATCTAGCTAATAAATAAATAAAGCAATACAATATTGCTTATGTATGCCACAGCTCAGAATAGGGATGCAAACTCTAGTGAGCTCCCATGAGCATATCGCCCTACTGTGCGAGATTTGATTCACCGCAGCTCATCAGACTTCTCCAATTGCTTTAAAATGTTTTAATGGAGACTTAATGTTATCTTGTTTTGCTTTCTTCCGAGCTTGTAAAACCAAACAGCTCATGAAAATGTGAGATACTAAGAAATAATACCCAGCATTATCTCTCTCCCCCCTCTTTCTAGAGCTAACAGCCCCATAGAAGTTATTTTTAGTATCTGCTCCAGTAAATAACTCTGCTTTATTTGATCAGGTATATTTACCCAACAGTGCTGTTCCATGTACAGTAATGAACTGACAGGCATGTAGATAAAACATAGGTTGCCTCTGTTACCAGCCCATTGGGCATCATACAACATCAAAGAGATAAACCATCCCTTTGGTGTTGTGGTTTAAAATGTAGCGTGAATACTTAAAACTCTCCAGATAAGAACACAAGAGGATCTGCCTAATTTCAGCAGTGCAGACTTGTCTTTCTAGCCTGATGATAGGAAATCTGTGGTTTTCCTGCAGTTGTTGTCGGACTACATATCCCATCGGGATATGGTCAGGGGTCCCTTTACCTTTTTACATATCCCATCAGCTCCTGCCATTGCAGCCAGTGATCAGGGATGATGGGAACTGTAGTACATCAGTGTCTGACTGGAGGGACACAGGTTCCTTATCCCCCGTGTAGACAACACTCAGCTAGATGGATCAGTGGTCTGGCTTGGTCAAACCTCGGTTCGCGAACTGCTCCATTTTTAAACATTTTGGCTCCCAAATGCTGAAAACCCAGAAGTACATGCTCCGGTTTTCGAACATTTTTTTGGAAGCCAAATGTCTGACGCGGCTTCCGCTTGAGTGCAGGAAGCTCTTGCAACCAATCGGAAGCCGTGCCTCGGTTGTTGAATGTTTTGGAAGCCGAACAGGCTTCCGGAACGGATTATGTTCGACAACCGAGATTTGACTGTATAAGGCAGCTGACTGTGTTTGTATGTTAACACTTTCCTGCCCAAACTGCCTCTTCTGTATACAGTGGTACCTCGGGCTACATACACTTCAGGTTACATACGCTTCAGGTTACAGACTCCGCTAACCCAGAAATAGTACCTCAGGTTAAGAACTTTGCTTCAGGATGAGAACAGAAATCGTGCTCCGGCGGAGCAGCGGCAGCAGGAGGCCGCATTAGCTAAAGTGGTGCTTCAGGTTAAGAACAGTTTCAGGTTAAGAATGGACCTCCGGAACGAATTAAGTACGTAACCAGAGGTACCACTGTAGCTATCCAAGGTTGACAAGCCTTGTTTTACAATGCATCACACACACACACACACACACACACTGCCATAAGCATGGGATTTCTCTCTGCGTGTTTTGTTTCCTGAGCAAGGTTCCTGTCATTGGACACTAAGAGTGAATGAAGCCATTAGGTGTTTCCAACATGGCGGATGCTTGGCGCATTAGACGTGACAGAAAAGTTCCCAATAAAAAAAGGGGGGGGGAAATGTCACACATTGTTTTTTGCCACTAATTTGACCTCCCTGTCAGGGCAGTGGGAGGTAGGCTATTTCAACACTGGGGCAGGGCTTTCCCCCCCCAGCTGGAACTTTCTGGAACTCAGTTCTCTCAGGTGTGCGCCATTCTAAGAGAACAAGGGAGGCGTACAATGTGAGCACCACTTTTCCTAGAAAAATAGCACTGCATTGGGGGATGCGTGTGGGCCCAGATTAGGATTGTATTTCCAGAATAGGAAATGTGCCAGGGCAATGCTTTGGCCTGACTGTCCCTCGGGCTAACCCATTGTTGTTATTTATTGAATTTGTTAGTTGCTTTACCTTGCTCAGCACAACCCAAAGCAACTTAGAAAGAAAGAAAGAAAGAAAGAAAGAAAGAAAGAGAAAGGCAATCTTTTCCCTACTCCTCACATAGCTGCATTAAAACCAAGGTGGGGAAATTAATTCATGAAGAACATCTCACCCACTTCTAAAGCACCACACACATGGGTTTGTTGTTGTTGTTTAGTCGTTTAGTTGTGTCCGACTCTTTGTGACCCCCTGGACCAGAGCACGCCAGGCACTCCTGTCTTCCATTGCCTCCTGCAGTTTGGTCAGATTCATGCTGGTAGCTTCGAGAACACTGTCCAGCCATCTCGTCCTCTGTCGTCCCCTTCTCCTTGTGCCATCCATCTTTCCCAGCATTAGGGTAGTTAAAGGCTAAAGGCCTAGTTTTATAGAGGCAAGTTTTTGCCCGGCACCTGACCTACCAGGGAGTGGAAGAGTGTGAATTCCATCCTGTGATGTAGATAGATAGATAGAAGATAGATAGATAATGCAGTCATAGTGTGGGAGCACTCACAATGTGCCCTCTATGTTGTGGCTGTGTACGCAGTTTCATTTATTTAGGGAACCATTTCATCCTAGCAGCCCAGATCTTTACCTATCCTGACCCCACAGGCCAATTTTGACCTATAAAAGTTGACCCACAGGGATTCCTTTCTGGGAACACTCTGCAAAGCCACACCAAGCGCAATTGAAGTCCCTGCTCAAAAACTCTGGCACCAGCTCATCATCCAGTAACGTGAGATGATTGATGGGTGAGTTTGGGTTTTTTTGGACCCCCTGGCAGAGTGCTCTGAAACCACTTACAACCATTCTTGAACTTTGGCGCCCTTCCTCTTGCAACAGAAACCGACCAACACACACGTCTAATGTTAAGCTCTGGAGATGATATTCCTCAGACGGCAGCCTCTTGGACGAGATCGGCCTTCGCAGCTCTGCTGTGGGGCTCTCGCCATGGTGACACAGCTGTTGCTCAGAAATCAATGAAGCTCTCGTCAATCACAATTCTGTGTCTGGTGTTGCAGCACGTTGCTGTGCTGGTGAGGCAGCCCCCCATCTGAGCTGTGTGCGCACCGATGCTCGCAAGATGTTGACTGCTGCGATTCAGTATTGCCATTTTCACTTCAGCTGCCAAGAAGCGAAGGGAGGTCAACTCCAAGGGCAACAGAATTGAGTCCAAGGTTGGCAGAGGGCAGAGCTTCTTGTTCCAAATCACATTAGGAAACTGCAACTAATCCAGAATGCTGCACTTATACTGGTGACTGGGAGCGGCCAATGGGACCATGTTACACCGGTCCTAAAGGATCTTCACTTGCTCCCAGTACATTTCTGAGCACAATTCAGAATGTTGGTGCTGACCTTTAAAGCCCTAAATGGCCTCGGCTTCTCTACTCCCATCATTTAGCCCGGATACTGAGGTCCAGACCCAAGGGTCTTCTGGCGGTTCCCTTACTGCAAGAAGTGAGGTTACAGGGAACCAGGCAGAGAGCCTTTTCAGTAGTGGCACCCTCTCTGTAGAATGCCCTCCCATCAGATGTCAATCAGATAAAGAACTACAGTGGTACCTCGGGTTACATACACTTCAGGTTACATACGCTTCAGGTTACCGACTCCGCTAACCCAGAAATAGTGCTTCAGGTTAAGAACTTTGCTTCAGGATGAGAACAGAAATCATGCGGCGGCAGCACGGCAGCAGCAGGAGGTCCCATTAGCTAAAGTGGTGCTTCAGGTTAAGAACAATTTCAGGTTAAGTACGGACCTCTGGAACGAATTAAGTACTTAACCTGAGGTACCACTGTACACAACTTCTAGAAGACATCTGAAGGCAGCGGCTGTATCGGGAAGTTTTTAATGTTTGACGTTTTATGATATTTTTTATATTCTGCTGGAAGCCACCCATAGTGACTGGGGAAACCCCAGCCAGATGGGTGGGGTATAAATAATAAAATTATTACTATTTAATAGTTATTATTATTATTTATTCTTATTAAGAGGGAAGGGGGGTTATTGGGTTGTTCTTGTTTTTATTTTTATTATGTGTTTCGTGTTTTCATATTGTGATTTTATATTGAGAACTGCCCTGAGACCTGCGGGTATAGGGCAGCGGGTACAAATTTTAATAATAATAATAATAATTAATTATTTGCCACCAGCAATGGCCACCACGTGTCACGTTCCTCCATTCGCTGCAGATGTTGTTGGCTTTCAGCTCCAATCATCTCTGACCATTGGTCATGCTGGCTGGGGCTGATGGGACGATGTCTGGAAGACACCAGCGCTCTCCTCAGCCGAGCAGTTTAAAGACGTGGCGGGAGGAACAAGAGCTTGTTTCTCTTCGCTGGTGTGAGGGACCAACTGCGATGGCGGTTTCATTCAGCGGTATATTGCTGGTGAAACCACCGTGGCTTCTGAGTCCCTTTGCCTCCAGCACCCGGTTGCAGCTTGTTTCTCGATATATCGCCCAGGCCTATCAGGAATGATGGGAGTTGTAGTCTAGTAAAATCTGGAGGCCACAATATTGGTAAACATCAGTGCAGGGATTGGGGAAGAGGGGATGGAGATATTATGGGTAAATAAAACAAGAGTCTTTCGCTATTATCCAGAATTCTTCAGGAAATATTTTAAAAACTAGTTAGCTTGTTAATTAATGCATTTGTTTCAACCAGAGATAATTGTCACAAAAGGATCATTGCAAATCAAGCAAGGGATTAAAAATATGCACAAATTAATCTTAATAAAAAACCGAAACAAAACACTTTCCTGACCGCTTATACCAGGTGCGATATGGGCAGTGCTATTTTTCCTTAAAAAATTTTTTTTTGCAGAAGCCACTGCTATGGCATCGGTAACCATTTTTTTCCACATCAGCCCAGATCCTTGGAAAGTCTGTAAGCCCCAGTAGGCTATTACGAAACTCTCTCCCCTGTGGTCCCTCAACATAGCCAGCTGTTTTTCATACTAATCAGCTTTAAGATGCTAAACAGTTGGGGTGAGATAATGTGGAATGGTGGGGAAGGGTCTGTTACGTTGGGCTTATAAATCCTATCATGGACAATCAGGGTAAATAAAACTGATACCCCATTGCTCTCTGGTGGAATATAATTGCTATGCAGAATTAGCTAGGGAAGTAGATTGATTGATTGATAGGTTTATGTGTATATATATATGGGAGCCATATCTATATCTATGTCATCTATATCTGTATCTGGACATTGTTGTTTTTGTCCTTAATAGGTCCTTGGAAGCATTTCCCCCTTGCTAATCCTATTGATTTACTCTTCACTAAATATAATCTGCAGCCTTGTTTATTTGCTCAAAATAGAATTCTTCTGAGCATCAGTGTCCCCCGAGGAATGCAGAACGAAAATGGGGAGGAGGGAAAGTCCATATTAATCATAAATAAAGCATAAAACATAATGTTTAGCATTGTAATAGGGAAATCACATAAATGTTTAAGGAGGATGTTTGCAGCATCCTTGACAATGGAATACTGACTAGGGTTTGGGTTTTTTTTTTTAAATAAAAATAAAAATTTCAGTGTTACGTTTCACAATGGGGGTTCTCTCCTCTAAACCCCTCTCCAAAATGCCAGAGCACCCTTGCTTCGGAGTAGCCTGGTGGGACTTTTGTTCTCAGAACCTGTATCATTGCAGGATCCTTCTATGGGCTTCTTCTACCTTCTTGTGCTCTGAATGGTTCCTTCTCTTCTGCTTTGGTCAGTCCACACTTGAAATACTGCGTCCAGTTCTGGGCACCACAGTTTAAGAAGGATATTGACAAGCTAGAATGTGTGCAGTAGAGGGCGACCAGAATGATCAATGGTCTGGAAACCAAGCCTGATGAGGAACGGTTGATGGAGTTGGGGGTGTTTAGCCAGGAAAAGAGAGACTGAGAGGAGATGTGATAGACATCTTCAAATACCCTAAGAGCTGCCACCAGAAGGATGGAGCACGCTTGTTTTCTTCTCTGGAGGGCAGGACTTGAACCAATGGATTCAAGTTACAAGGAAGGAGATTCTGACTAAATATCAGGGGAAACTTCCTAAGCTGTTTGACAGTGGAACAGACTCCCTCGGAAGGCAGTGGACTCTCTCTCCTTCCTTGGGAGGTTTTTAAGCAGAAATCGGATGGTTATCTGTCGTGGAAGCTGCAGCTGAGATTCCTGCAATGCAGGAGGTGGAATAGATGACTCTTGGTATTGTTGTAAACAAAAATTGCCCTTTTCCCTTATGGGGTATCCAAGAGCCCATATAGAGTCCTTACATATGTTCCCTATTGGTAGGAGAGAGGCCAACCAGAGAATATTGAGAAGCAAAGCAGCTAGTAAGCTTGATCTTTATTGATCTGTTGCAACAGGGTGCTCCCCTCACCCGCAGGAGAGAGGAGAGACCCAGAAAAATGGCATGCAAGGCCTTATAAAGACTTTTGAAATTCCCATCCTGTAGATCAAGACCACCCCCAGAAACATCATACATACATCGCAGAAGGGGTGTAACCTAAGACCACCCCTCAGATACATCACACCTACATCACAGAAAAGGCGGTCTAAAACAGAAATTTGAATATTGTTTTTCTCCTGTTGTTGTTTATCTCCTGTCTGGCAGGTTACTTAATTGGATTGCCTGGGGAGCCTGGACATTCTTTTGTAGTGATAAATACTTATTTCCTCGGCCAGGTCCCAGGCTCACACCCTGTTCATATCTTAAATGTGCCCTTAAGACAGGATTTGTGAGGAAAGAGACAATGGGGAGGTTTCCCACTTTGACCTTGCAGAGAAAACATTTGGTCAGTTTAGGAATCAAAATGGTTCCAGGTTGGCCTTCCTGTGCTGATCTATGTATGTGCTTGGTTGGTACACTTGTGAACATTACCATATATCTAAGACCATAATATTCCTATCACAGTATCCCTTCCAACTCTACAATTCTTTGATTCTCCTGTGGGGGGGGGGGAGTGAAGGAGTTGCACGGTTTGGAAAGGAAGCGGTCCCGTTTCTCATTTGTTCTGCCTGACACTGCTGCCTCCCCCAGCTGAGATCCCTGTTAAATAAAAACCTAGGCTAAAAGATTTGCTCTGTCACCAGTGCCTCCTCTTCTCCAGTAGGATGGAGGGAAGCAGCACTGGTCAGCCCTAGCAACAGCGCTTCGCGGAGGCTATTATTATGCCCCAAACATAGGAAACCGTCTCATGCCAGCCCAGACTAATTGCTCAGCTATCCCGGTACAGTCTGCTCTGTCTGACAGCCTCTCTCTCCAGGGTTTCAGGCAGAGATTAATCGTTTGCATTACTCGCCACCCGAGATGTTTTAAACGGGAGATGCCAGGGAACGAACTTTAGGACATTTCGCATGCAAAGCATGCCCTCCGCCGCCGAGCGACTGCCTCTCCCGCCTCCTTGGCTATCTGAAAAAGCACTGGCGCTGTGTTCGAGAATGTGCAAGGGATATTTAATTGATTAATCAGTGCATCAGTAAATAAATCCCAGAGATAAATGGTGCTTTGGAACCGGTTCCTGTAAGTTGCAGTGGCGACAGGGACAAATTCGCGGAGGAGTGGCTACTAGGCATGATGGCTATCTTCTGGCCCCCACCCCCGTCAGAGGCTGAATGTCCCACTATACTGCTTGCTGGGGATCTCTAAGTGGAGACAGCACTGTTGCATTCACAGGTATCTGGCTGGCTGCTGTGCAAATAGGACACTGGAGTAGATGGGAACATAAGGAGAGCGAGATTTAATGCTGGCCACCAGGCAATGGCTTTTTCCACCTGCCTTGCCCCACCTTCCAGCCCTAGGAGCCTTCTGAACAGAGGTGCTGCCAGAGGCGTCACGTGCACAGGCAACTCCCCGTATGCGCAGGGGTCCTGGCCCCTGTGCATGTCGGCGGAGAGCGCATGAGCCCCATGCATGATGCCCCATTTTGGGGCCACTTCTGGGTCTGTAGCTATGAGAGAGAGAGAGAGAGAGAGTTTGTGCACATCAAGCAGACACACTTAAAATCGTCGCTGCTTGTATGTGTCTTCGGATGAACTGAGTGGAAGATTATGAGTTATGGGGTGGAAAGAGAGAGAGAGCATGTGGATTCAACAGTGCTTAGTTTGCTCTGGGTTGCTGGTTTGTTAATGTTGCTGTTATGTACTGAAGTTCTCACCCTGGGCCAGCAGGGGGATACTGTAGATAGTTATGCAAATGAAGGATCGAAAAGTGACGTTCAGTGATTGGATAGTTTTAGAAAATGGCAACAGTTACATTGTTCTGGAGCTCTATATAAGATGCTGACTGAGCTCCTCAGTTCAGTTCTGTTCCAGCTTACAATAAAGAGCTGCTTTGGAAGAATCGCTGCGTTGTCTGATATGTTCGCCCACAACTTAACAGTTGCTACTACCGTTTTGTGGATTATGAGTGCTGTACTTTCCTGTGAATCTTATCGCATGACTTCTGTTGTGGTTCTGCTGTTTAGCTTTGTTCTTTTCAGTCGATCTGTTAATAGTGTTTCACGGAATACCGTTGTTTTGCTGATTTGCAATGGTTTTACTGATGATCTGTTAAAGGTTCTACGCGATTTACGTTGTATTTGTGGTGTTCTATTATGTTATTGTTATTTGTTGTTTCTGAGCTGCTTTGTGAAATATTCATTCATTGAGGGAAGTTTTTAATGTGTGACATTTTAGTGTATTTTTGGTCTCTGTGGAAGCCGCCCAGAGTGGCTGGGGAAACCCAGCCAGATGGGCGGGGTACAAATAAATAATAATAATAATAATAATAATAATAATAATAATAATAATAATAATTCATTCATTCAAAGAACTGAATGCTACAACAGGCCAATGGGCCGTCTAGGTCACAATCCTGTTCTCACAGTGGCCTGTGGGAAGCCTGCAAGTGAGAGTCAGGCACAAGAGAACTCTCCCCTGTTCTGTGGGCCAAACGGGATGCATACCGGACTTTACCGGACCCATGGGGTGGAGGGCCTTCCCCACCCCCACTGCAGTATCCCATGCTGTTCATTCCCAAGTTTCTCCTGGCCCCCAGGACCAGAATTCCCCAAAACCTGGAGAGGGGAGGGAGAGTTGGGCAAGCCCTGGTCTGCTCAGGAAAAGGAAGATAAGGACATAAGGCAGGGGTCGGCAAAAATGTTTAGCCGCGGGCCGGTCCGCTGTCCCTCAGACCTTGTGGCGGGCCAGAGAAGTGGCACGGGGGGGGGGGGGCTGGAAGAAGAGGTGAGGGGGGCAAGTAGTCCTCCTCCCCACCCCCAGCCGCTGCACTTACCTTCCCAAGGGCTGCCGCCACCACCGCCACTGCCTCTTCTCGTGGGTAACACACACCACAATTGCCTCATTACGTAAATCATGTTCGGAATACCACAAAACACACGTAACTGGCTGTAAAGTAACATAACGTTATATATAATAAAACTGTAATCTAATTGTCATATCAAAAAATTGCAAAGCACTGTTCCTGATGGCCGTAACATATCATATTACTATTAACCTTCTATATGTTTTTATTGTCATAAAGGCCAAGGATAGTCAAGTCCAAAGATTGTCAAGTCTAACAGTTACACCGTGGGTAGGCAGAGGGAGCTCGTCCGCTCCGCTCTCTGGCCTACAGGAGCACCAGGGCTCGGTGGCCGCCCCCAGTCACCAGTCTAGCTGCCACATTCTGGATTAATTGCAGTTTCCGGGTCACCTTCAAAGGTAGCCCCACATAGAGTGCATTGCAGTAGTCCAAGCGAGAGATAACCAGAGCATGCACCGCTCTGGCGAGACGTAAGGAGAGCCGGATTAGGCCCCAATGGCCCATTTAGCCCAGCAACCTCACAGCAGCCTACCAGAGACCCGTGGGGAACTAGCGGGCAGGATCCAAACGCAAGATCACTTCCAACCTCCTGCATTTTCCAGCAACTGGGATTCAGGCGGGTCCTGCCTCTACATGGGGATACAATGCGTAGCCTCCATCAGGACTAGTAGCTTTGGATAGCTCAGTTTGCTAGAGCGTGGTGCTGATAATGCCAAGGGTGTAGGTTCAATCCCTGGGTGGGCTCATATTCCTGCATTGCAAGGGGTTGTCTCTCAGGATCCCTCCCAACTATGAATTGGTCTATTTTTCTTCTAAGGGCATCCAAGTTGGTGGCCATCGCTGGCTCTGGTAGGAGCCGGGAGACAACCCTACCTGTTGCTCGATCATATTTTTTATTTATTGCATCCAAGGAGCTCAAGGGGTGTGTGCATGGTTCTCCCCCCTCCCCATTTAATCCCTAAAACAAACAACAACCTTGTGAAGGTAGGGTTAGGCTGAGAGGCAGCCACTGGCCTGAGGCCACGCAGTGAGCTGCTTGGCCGAGGGGGGGATTCGAACCCTGATCTCCCGATCCCTAGCCCAATACTCTAACCACTGTGCCACACTGGCTCTCATGTATATCCAAATATGCATGCTGCTGTTTCTTCTCTAATATCAGTGTACTGGAAGAAGCAAAGATCACCAGTGTTGAAGCAGTGGTTCGTTGAACTGGTCATGTTGCTCAGATGCCTGATCATCGTCTTCCAAAGCAACTACTCTGATCATAAAAATGGAAAGCGTAATGCTGGTGGTCAACAAAGGAGGTTTAAAGACTGTCTCAAGGCAAATATTGAAAAACGTAGTATAAACACTGACAACTGGGAAACACTGGCCTGCGAGCACTCCAACCGGAGAACAGCCTTTACCAAGGTGTCATGGACTTTGAAGACACATGAACTCAGCATGCAAGGGAGAAAGGTGCTAGGAGGAAGGCACGCTTGGCAAATCCACACCGTGATCAACTTCCGCCCGGAAACCTATGTCCCCTCTATGGAAGGACGTATGGATCCAGAATTGGCCTCCACAGTCACTTTACGGACTCACTGTTAAAGCCGTGTTCATGGAAGACAATCTTACTCGGCTACGAGTGATCGCCAAAGAAGAAGAAGAACGCGTCCCTGTCTGGCTGTCTCTTTTCAAGCAGAGACCAAAACCTTAAAAAAAAACCAAAACAAATTCTTTGTGCTTTATTTGGCTCGAAGGCACGGCAAGCAGAGCAGGCTTCGCTGCGTCCTGTATATCATTTCACAGAGTTCTGGCAGCCGCCATCCTCCCTGACCTGCCACACGCGGCGATTAATCTGCATCTGACCTTTCTTTTAATCTGCAAATTGGGAATCTGTTCCACGCAGCCCTTCATTATGAAACAAAATAATAAAAAATAATAAGATGAGAGCCAGCCCACCCCCCCGTCTGCACAATAATCTCACTAGCTTGCTGGGAAGGGAGCTGAAAGCGTGGAACCAGGCTGGCACTCGGAGAGGAGAGGAGCTGGGGGAAAACCATGGCCGTGCTCAATTCTACATATGAACCCCTTTTAGCTGTCTGCTTGTTTATAAAACTCCTAGCACCCGTCTTCCTTCCAAAGGAGCCCAAGGCAACCAACACCCAAGGATGGAGGGGACGTAGGTTTGTTGTTGTTTAGTCATTTAATCGTGTCTGACTCTTCGTTACCCCCTGGACCAGAGCACACCAGGCACTCCTGTCTTCCACTGTCTCCCGCAGTTTGTGGTCAAACTCATGCTGGTAGCTTCGAGAACACCATCCAACCATCTTGTCCTCTGTCGTCCCCTTCTCCTCGTGCCCTCCATCTTTCCCAACATCAGGGTCTTTTCCAGGGAGTCTTCTCTTCTCATGAGGTGGCCAAAGTATTGTAGCCTCAGCTTCACGATTTGTCCTTCCAGTGAGCACTCAGGGCTGATTTCCTTAAGAATGGATGGGTTTGATCTTCTTGCAGTCCATGGGACTCTCAAGAGTCTCCTCCAGCACCATAATTCAAAAGCATCCATTCTTCGGCGATCAGCCTTCTTTATGGTCCAGCTCTCACTTCCATACGTCACTACTGGGAAAACCATAGCTTTTACTATACGGACCCTAAGGCAACCAACACCCAGGGAGGGAGGGGACGTAGGATAGGGTTGCCATATTTCAAAAACTGAAAATCCAGACAAAGTTGAAGTTCTAAAGCTATTTTTAAGGAAATTCACCAAAAAATTGACACTTCCAACATGGGTTGCCATATGCCTGGGTTTCCTCGGACATTGTTACTGGTTTTGGAAATTCCACCTGACGAATTAATCCCGGTCGTATGGCAGCCCTACCATAGATAGCTCAGTGTTAGGGCGTCTGCTTTGCATTCAGAAGGCCCCCGATTCCTGTATTGCAGAGGGTTGGACTAATTGACCTTTGGGGATCCCCTCCAGTTCTACAGTTCTGTGACTCTAACCCCTGGCATTTCCAGATAGGGCTAGGAAAGACTCCCTTTTCTGAAACCTTGGAGAGCCCCTGACTCCACATAAATGATCGCTCCCTCTGTTTGTATATTCCTGGTTAAACGATAACAATCAAAAATAAATTTAAGGGAATATTTAGAACATTTAAAAAACACAATTATAACATAAGAACATCTCAAAACATGGCAGCCCCTCTCCCCACATTCTGAGGGGCAGGTTTGCAGAAACTTGCAGCAGACCAGAGCTAAGGAAAGTGTTGATTGGCTAGCACCAATCATGTACTGCAAAAATTTGGCATGCACGTCTTCTCAGGGCAGGGAGGGTGATCCTGATCTCTTCCGTGCAAAGTGGAATGGATTCCCTTGCATGGTGATGGACTCTCCTTCCTTGCAGGTTTCTAAGCAGCGATTGGATGGCCGTCTGTCATAGATGCTTTAGCTGAGATTCCTGCATTTCATGGGGTTGTACCTTCTCCTGGAGTGAATTGCCTTTTTTTGTTTTGTTATTTGCCCGAACCACAGTTTATTCATTTATTTAAACCCCTTTTTCTGTAAAATCCCACTCTTAAAAAAGTATCCGAAAGAGGCTTTCAGATGCCAGCAGTATGACAGTCTCTGCCCCCAGGCGTGCAGTTCAAAAAGACATGGCACAAAAGGAAGAAAGGTTTGGAGGGAAACAAACTCACACACTGCTCCTTAATTAAACAGTCCTTGTAATGGCCAGCTGGAATGGAAAGATTTTGAGGAGAGGAGGAGCCAGAAACCACTATTTTCCTAGCATACTCTGCATTGATGTGAGGCACTGCAATATTATTATTATTATTATTATTATTATTAATAATAATAATAATACCCCGCCCACCTGGCTGGGTTTCCCCAGCCATTCTGGGCGGCCCCCAACAGAATATTAAAAACACAATAAAACATCAAACATTAAAAACTTCCCAAAGCAGGGCTTATGCCAATCTGCTCTGTGCTTAAACTGTGTTTCCTAAGCAGCTTCCGAACTGTGGATGTAAAATTTTGGTTAGTTTGGGAAGCCGGTCAGCCATCCCAAAGGGTAGTGTCATTTCTGACACATCCCTTAACTGCCCTAAGGTGAGAGTGGGGGAATTCGAACTCTCTCCAGGGAAAAGAGGTACTGCAGGGAACAGACGTGCAGTCTTGCGGCTCGCTCCTGTGCTCTGAACCGAGCTTAAAGGAGACGCATTAGGTCTGCCACAGCCCATATACTCCAGAGACAGATTTGCCAGAGCGGCGTCGGTGTGAACCTGCGTTTCTCAAAGCATATTCTCCAGTCTGAACACAAGAGATACCAGAGGAAGCAAAAGGGCAAAAACAAAAGCCTCGACAAGCTTCTGGCGCATGAGTGGATGTTCTGCAGGAACGGAGAAAATTAAGTTTATTGGGCTGTCTGGGGGCCGGGATGTGCGCATTCTGTTGCCAGGAGAGCACTTTTCTGTAGGTGAAGGTTCAGTGAAGTGTGGGCTCCATTTACCCGTCAGAAGAGATCAGCTTGACAGAGCGATCTGCTCAAGGAAAGTTGGAGGGACGACACGGTCTTGCCAGCCAGTTGCCGTTATAGCTTGTGCAATATTTATGCCCCTGTTCCTGTAAGAGGCGAGGTTTCTTATTGTTTTCTTCTCATTTTTCGTATGTCAGTGGGAATAAATATACTCCTCTTTTATATTGGCTCTCAATCTGTTCCCTTTCATAGCTGGAGGTTTCCTTATTGTTGCCCGGATAAAAACAGCTGACACCTCGGCGCAAAGTTATGTGCCTTTTTAAATGCACCAGGACAAAATAGCCATCCTTGGGGAATTGCAAAAGGGCGATTGGAGAGGCTGGGTGGGAATCTCTCCGCACAGCCCTGAATCACGCTCTTTCTGCTGTCGAAATGGGTGCCTTCGTCTAACAAGCCCACTTTTTATTACACTTTTTAAACAGCAAGAATCTAGGCCTCGGGAATGAGGAGGAAAATCTTGGTGGGGGGGGGGGAGGGACAACAACTCCCAGCAGCTAACCAGTTTCTGATAAGGATTTAGGACCAAATATGTACAAGGATAAGGGACACGGGGGGCGCTGTGGGTTAAACCACAGAGCCTAGGACTTGCCGATCAGAAGGTCGGCGGTTCGAATCCCCACAATGACGGGGTGAGCTCCCGTTGCTCGGTCCCAGCTCCTGCCAACCTAGCAGTCGAAAGCACGTCAAAGGGCAAGTAGATAAATAGGTACCGCTCTGGCGGGAAGGTGAACGGCGTTTCCGTGCACTGCTCTGGTTCGCCAGAAGCGGCTTAGTCATGCTGGCCACATGACCCGGAAGCTGTACGCCGGCTCCCTCAGCCAATAAAGTGAGATGAGCGCCGCAACCCCAGAGTCGGTCATGACTGGACCTAATGGTCAGGGGTCCCTTTACCTATGTACAAGGATGAAATCGACTTTGGGGTTTTTTTGCCCCATTTTGATGCCCCAAACCTGCTCCTGTCAAAGCAAGCTCAGGAAGGGGTGGTGGTGGTTGAAGCTGCCTAAAGCAGTGAGGAATCATAGAATTGTAGAGTTGGAAGGGACCCCCAAAGGTCATCTAGTCCAACCCCCTGAGAGGCAGGAATCTCAACTAAAGCACCCATGACAGATGGAAGAACAAGACAAATGGAATGTAGAAAGTCCAGAGGTAGAGAAAGAAATACTGCGCCTTTCACATATGTCAGCAATAGAATTTTAGGATCACAGACCAATTTCAGTCTTTTTAGGGTTTTATTAGGAATGAATGGATCTCTCCGATTTGGTTTTTCTACGTTAGTTGCTTTTCCAACCTTAGATTCAGTTCTCTAGCCTTTCCACAGCAATTTGCACCAAGGAAAAATCCTCATGAAAATTTTGTGTGATTTCCCCCCCTCGCCCGATAAATACATTTTTGTATACAATTTTGACATTTCCCCCAAGCAATTTGCCCGTACATGATGCAGTTTTGTGTGTTAATTTCACCAATACATGCCTATTTTAATACAGACTTTCTGCACACTCTTTGATTTGAGAACTGCATTGCAAACATTAAGAGAGATGGGAATTCTCAAGGATAATTCTGTTTTGGTTAAAAAAAAATGCAGATTAGGAAGTTCCTTATTAAAATGCAAACAAAATGGAATTTCTTCTCCAATAATATATGCTGTTGCAGGTGTACCAGCAATGATTAAATCCCTCCTCTTCCTGTTCACATTTCCAGCACTCATCATCAGTATTTCCATAGATATTGGATATTTGATTTAAGGATTAATATTAAAATGATTTCCCCTGAGAAATATATTTTTTGTTGTTAACCTATGTATCTGTCTCTCTTTGGGTGTGTTTACATGTCATACTGGTGGAAATTTGTAGGGGAGAATCTGTGGGTTAGCGGAAACCTGCCATTTCCCTTTTTCTAGTGCTCTTCTTCAGCCACCTTTTCGTTAACATCAAAAGGGAGAAATAAGTTGGGAGTAGGAACCAATATTTCTTACGGGTTGGGGATAAGAAACCAGTAATTGCAAAAGATGAAGGAATTCCTCTTTTATATGCCAGCAGCAGATAGGTTGGTCTACTGGAAAACCAGCAAATTAGCGAAAGAAAGGTCAATAAAATGATGAGATGGCCACCCTGTTTAAGAAAATGTTTTAAAGAAAGGTGTGAAAAAGTAATTTATTTGAAGAGAGGTGGGAATGGTTTAGCTGTTACTGAGATTCCAGTTGTGGTGGTTTTAAGCGAAGGCATGTTTTCTTTTCTTTAATATTGTTGGAATCTGCCTGTCTCGTGACACAATGGAGTGCATTTTTCTGCATGTTCTAGGCAGGGCTGTCTTAAGCATATGCAGCGCTGGGGTGCAAAGATCCACCCGGCGCCCCCCGCCCCCAGGTTGCCCAGTCCCAGGCGCGCAGGAGGGCAGAGCCGGCCGACCGCCTCAGCGTTTCGCTGGCTCGGTCGCCCCCGAACTCGCGGCGCAGAGCCATCCGCAGCAGAAGAGCTCCTTACGGGGTCTTCGCTGCGGGATCCCATTCACCCAGTGCTATACCAGCTGCACTGGCTCCCAGTGGAGTACAGGATCGGGTTTAAGGTGCTGGTTTTAACCTTTAACGCCCTATACGGCCTAGGACCCTCGTACCTACAGGACCGCCTCCCCTGGTATGTCCCATGGAGGACCTTAAGGTCTTCAAACAAAAGCATCTTGGAGGTCCCGGGCCACAGGGAGGTTAGGCTGGCCTCAACCAGAGCCAGGGCTTTTTCGGCTGTGGCCCCGATTTGGTGGAACGCTCTGTCACAAGAGACTAGGGCCCTTGACATCTTTCCGCAGGGCCTGCAAGACAGAGCTGTTCCAACAGGCTTTGGCCAAGCCACAGCCTGACCCCCTCCTTTGGCAATCCTCACAGAACTCTAGCCCAATGGTTGCCATTAATCTGATTTGAATTAATTTTATAATGAAAAGATTTTAGAATGTGGTATTTATTTTACTGTTGTTAGCCGCTCTGAGCCCGGCTTTGGCTGGGGAGGACGGGATATAAATAAAATTTATTATTATTATTATTATTAAGAGCCCGCCATGGCGCTCCGGCCGACGGGCGGGCTCTTCCCCGGACTCAACTCTCGGGCCCCGGACTTTTGGCCTGGTGCCCCTGAAGGCCGGTGCCTTTGTGCCCTGCACCCCTAGCGCCTATGGGTAAGATGGCCCTGGTTCTAGGAGACCGGGGTGGGGTGGGGTGGGAGGGAACTGATTGCATCAGGAGGGGGGAAACTCTGGCTTCTTCCGCATCCTGCCTCTCTGCCTCCTGGGGCCACCCCTTTCCAGCTCCCGCTTCTGCCTCTGAGTCTGGACTGCTCTCTGCCGCAGCCTCTTCCTGCTCACTAAACCCTGTCGCCGCCTCTTCTGCTTCCTTCTCTTCCCAGTCTGCCCTCTCTTCTCCCTCTGACCACTTGTCATCGTCCCACCACCAATCCCCTGGCTCTGAGAATTCTTCCCTTGGGGGTTCCCCAGCCGGTGCCTCCCCCCACTCCCTCTGCATCCAGTCGGTCCATATATATAATATATATAATAATATATTTTTATTTATACCCCGCCCTTCCCGGTTCAAAAACCAGGCTCAGGGTGGCTAACAACAATTTTAAAACACTTAATTGTAAAAGCAGCATAAAATACAGTATAAAAACATGAATGACAATAAAATTCAAAGTTCAGAAATCAGTTTAGGGGAAATCCATCTAATAAGCATCCATGGCAGAGATGGGGGAGCCTGCAATGGATGGATTCTCCCGTCTTGTCCTGGAGATGCCGGGAATTGAACCCGAAGCCTTCTGCATTCAAAGCAGATGCTCTACTCCTGGGATGCAGCCGCTTCATATTGATTGACCGGAACCAGGGTGGATAAAAATCAATGTGTTTTTTTAAAAAATAAATAAATAAAATAATGAATTTTTTTTAATTTAAATCAGATTTTTTTATTTAAATGCTTTTGGAGGAAATATCTTTCTAAAGATAGTTTTTTATTTAGGTTACATTATAGTCCAAAGGCTATTCACCAGGAAATAAGGATTTGTTTTAAGTTTTTCATGTGTGCTAAAACTCAGTCTAAGTTTTTTTTTTAAAAAAACAACAACGTTTAACCACATCAGGTAGCAAACATGGATACATATGCTATAATGTTGGCAGCTTCCAACAAAATATTCTTCTAAAAGTCTGGTAGTTTTTTCTCTCTTTGACATCTGGTGGGAGGGCGTTCCACAGGGCTGGTGCCACTACCGAGAAGGCCCTCTGCCTGGTTCCCTGTAACTTGGCTTCTCACAGTGAGGGAACCGCCAGAAGGCCCTCGGCACTGGACCTCAGTGTCCGGGCTGAACAATGGGGGTGGAGACGCTCCTTCAGGTATCCTGGGCTGAGGCCATTTGGGCTTTAAAGGTCAACACCAACACTTTGAATTGTGCTCGGAAACATACTGGGAGCCAGTGTAGGTCTTTCAAGTGACAAGGATGCTTTATTTGAGATTCCTGCATTGTAGGAGGTTTGGCTACGATTCTTTGATTCTTGAGACATGAACGCATATTTCTCTGGCTTGTGCTCATCTGTGAATTCTGCATGGCAGGTGATGTATAAATAGCTCCAAAGGGGCTGGAAACTCATGTGTTCTTTTCAGAGCATAAAACTGAGTCACTTGAAAGCCACCTACCACAGGATACTTAAAAGAGCCTCTTAATTACCACGAGCCCAAAATTCATCACTAAGGGGGAGGCAGGGCTTTCAGGCGTTGAGCTCCGGGTGCTGGTTTCAAATGGCGGAACGGCAAGCGTGCAGCGACAGAGAGGCTTTTCCCTTCTCCTTCTGGGGCAGGGAGAGGAGGGGATCCTCGATGGAGTAGTTCGATTCCTGCAAATATATTCACACTCAGCACGTACTGACTTTGCTTGCCTTTGCAGAAGAACGGAGGGCATAAAATAGTAATTAGGCTTGCGTGCATTTACGTGGCGCAACTCTCAGTTGCTCAGAGAGTGGTCCATGTATGAAGCTGAGAGAGGGTGTGTCCCCCCCCCCCAGGCTGCCTAATGTGTTTCTGTGCAAGATGAGACTTGGGGGGGGGGGAGTGTCTCCCAGGATTTCCTTGGTTTGGGCTGCCATCAGTATGCTGATGACACCCAACTCTATATGTTGATGGATGGCTATCCTGACACGGGGTCCTCGCTGCGGGATCACATTCACCTGGTGCTATACCAGCTGCACTGGCTCCTGGTGGAGTACAGGATCAGGTTTAAGGTGCTGGTTTTAACCTTTAAAGCCCTATACAGCCTAGGACCCTCGTACCTACGGGACCGCGCCTCCTGGTATGTCTCACGGAGGACCTTACGGGCTTCAAACAAAAACACCTTGGAGGTCCCAGGCCACAGGGAGGTTAGGCTGGCCTCAACCAGAGCCAGCGCTTTTTCGGCTGTGGCCCCGATCTGGTGGAAAGCTCTATCACAAGAGACTAGGGCCCTGCGGGACTTGACATCTTTCCGCAGGGCTTGCAAGACAGAGCTGTTCCACCAGACCCCCTCCTTCTGTAATCCTCACAGAACTCTAGCCCAATGGTTGCCATTAATTTGATTTTGAACTGATTTTAAAATGAATTGATTTTAGAATGCTGTGTTACTTTTATTGTTGTTAGCCGCTCTGAGCCCTGCTTCGGCTGGGGAGGGCGGGATATAAATAAAATTTTATTATTTTATTATTATTATTTATTGTGCATTTGTAATGGTTTGTGCTAATGATTCACACCACCACATTTTCAGTAGGCCTCAAATGGGACATTGTTTATAGAGTACTCTATACCCAGTGATGCACTTACCGTATTTTTTGCTCCATAAGACTCACTTTTCCCCTCCTAAAAAGTAAGGGGAAATGTGTGTGCGTCTTATGGAGCGAATGCAGGCTGCGCAGCTATCCCGGAAGCCAGAACAGCAAGAGGGATTGCTGCTTTCACCGCGCAGTGATCTCTCTTGCTGTTCTGGCTTCTGAGATTCAGAATATTTTTTTTCTTGTTTTCCTCCTCCAAAAACTAGGTGCGTCTTGTGGTCTGGTGCGTCTTATAGAGCGAAAAATACGGTAATTTGCACTCGAAACTGGGCTTTTAGTGTTGCAACTCCAGTCCCCTGGAATGCATTGCCAGCCGAAATTAGGCAGGTGTCCCCAGGCTCCCTACTGAAGAAGTTTTTCCCTGAAGTGTGACTCTGCCATTCATGAAATATAATTGTAGAGTTGGAAGGCAACCAAGGGTTATCTAGTCCAATGCAGTAATTGCAGCTAAGGAATCGCATCCAAACTCCTGTTTACAAATCTCCAATGAAGGAGAGTCCACTACTATCTGGCTTGTTTTTAGAGTTATATTTTGTCTTATACTTTGATTGTCTCCAGCTGTGATGTGGCTTATAACTTGGTAGGATAAATAATCTTCTGTATATTTTGGGAAGTTTGATGGTTTGCCTGTCCTCTCTGCATTTAAAAAAAGGTAAAGGGACCCCTGACCATTAGGTCCAGTCGTGGCTGACTCTCTGGCGCTCATCTTGCTTTATTGGCCGAGGGAGCCGGCGTACAGCTTCCGGGTCATGTGGCCAGCATGACTAAGCCGCTTCTGGCGAACCAGAGCAGCGCACGGAAACGCCGTTTACCTTCCCGCCGGAGCGGTACCTATTTATCTACTTGCACTTTGATGTGCTTTCAAACTGCTAGGTCGATAGGAGCAGGGACCGAGCAACGGGAGCTCACCCCGTCATGGGGATTCGAACCGCCAACCTTCTGATTGGCAAGTCTGTGGTTTAACCCACAGCGCCACTCTGCATTTAGACGCTGCTTAATTTCCATGTTGGTTCCCGAGATGAAGTAGCAGCTTTTTGTGTGTGTCCAAGTTTGAATACAGTTGGCTGCTGTTTCGAATCAAGGCAGAGGGCTGAACTTTTCAAAACTGCCCTGATTTTAACCAGATTTTAAGATACCGTAGGCAAAGTCTGCTTGATGACTCCTGAGATGAAGGATCAGGTTTTCTTCTATATTCAGATACAATTGGATGCTATTGTGAATCCAGGAGGTGGGCTGAACCTTTTCAAAACAGCAGTGATATTAACCACTGGTTCCAAAGCTGCTCCGGTTTTCGGGTTTCTTAGAATTCCCAAGCATTTCCAGGCACTTTCCACTGGTCAATAAATAAATGCATGTTTATGGTGCATCAGGGTACAGTCTTGGAGTCCCCACCTCTGGTTTAAAATGTGTGCAAAGGGGGATATACAAAGCATCGTTCAAGAAGAAATAACCATGATGTAATGGACTCTGGTAGGGAGAGAGCTCTTCATCGCTGCACCCCCCTGTCATCTTTGCTAGGGTGCCCAAAGCTTTATGGTTTGAATTCCAAGACTTGTCTCCCACTCGGAATCTTGATGCCCATGTCTTGTCAGTGTTAACGGAGAAATCCGAGGGCTCCCTTGGACAAAAAGCAAAGACGCCAACCAGGACAATTGGAGCAAAACAGCAGCCAGTAGGCTTGGTCTTTGTTGAGACTGTCGCGACAGGACTCGAACTCACTACAGGATGAAGCAAGATGGAAGCCCTGAACAAAAGAAGACCCCAACTTTTATTAGCTACTAATCCCCCATGCTACACCCCTAAGACTACATCATAACTACGTCATGACTTTGATAGTCCTTCCTTCATGGTGTAAAATAAAAGTGGAACGGTACAGATCCGATGTACGGCTGATTTTCTATGACTTTACAGTGGTACCTCAGGTTACATACACTTCAGGTTACATATGCTTCAGGTTACAGACTCCGCTAACCCAGAAATAGTGCTTCAGGTTAAGAACTTTGCTTCAGGATGAGAACAGAAATCGTGCTCCAGCAGCGCAGCAGCAGCAGGAGGCCCCATTAGCTAAAGTGGTGCTTCAGGTTAAGAACAGTTTCAGGTTAAGTACGGACCTCCAGAACGAATTAAGTACTTAAGCTGACGTACCACTGTATAACAGAAGCGTCACGTATGTCGTGTGTGTGTGTGTGTGTGTCGTGTTTGTACAACTGAATGATTGGGGGGGGGGGGGAGTTCCTGCAACATTTAGCACCTGATCCTGGTGCAGCGAGTGGGCAAGGAAATAAAGGAATATATATATGAGGGAAATCACAGAACGGCCCATTTGAAGCAACAGCAGCACTGCTGCCCAAAGGCCTTTGCTGGGGATTATTTGTTGCACATCTATTTTAGCTACATAATCACTCTTTGCAATGTGGGCTCTTAAATGATTAATTATGGTGGGGAGGGAGGGGAGAGAGAGAGAGAGATTTGGGAAAAGAGACGACTCCGCTGAAGTCTGTTTGCTCAGCAAACCGCCGTGTGTTTTATTAGGCAATGGCTGCTTGCTCTGCCAGCCCTTTGCTTTTCTGGGAAGCAAGGCAGGCTGGTGGTGAAATTTGCCATGCAGAAGAGAAAGGTGGGGATGGGGGAAATGGCTTCTTCCCCCCATTATGAAACAACAATGCAAGACAATTAACAGCAAAAGGCAGTGGATTTCAAACTTGAGAGAGATCCTGTTCATTACTGGGGGACCTTGCGGCAGTCTCAATGTGGCCTGCTTCAAAGGGTTCATGGAACCATAGAATCGTTGGAAAGGGACCCAGGGGTCATCTAGTCCAACCCTCTAAAATGCAGATTATGTCAACTCAAGCATCCCTGACAGTTGGCCATCCAACCTCTGCTTAAAAACCTCCCAAGGAAAGACGGTGCGCCACCTCCTGTGGGAGTCTGTTCCACTGCCGAACATCTCTTACTGTCAGACAATTCTTCCTTACAGTCTGAAATGCTACGACACGCAAGGAAAAGCGGGCAGGGAAGGAAGAGGAAGAATCAAAACTCAGCCACCAGTTTCTAAACAGTTCCTATAATGACCAGCTGGCCCAGCTCAGGGGCAGGAGGTGCCTGACGGAACACAAAACCAGACAGTAAAATTGTAATAAGTTAGAAACAAGTTAAAAGCAGAGAGAAAGAGAGAGAGAGAGAGAGAGAGAGAGCACTTCAATTGTGACTGTTATGGGATGTGTGTGTGCTCTTAATTGCCTGCCTAGGCCTGGCAGAACAGAAATGCTTTCAGCAGGTGTTAAAAAGCTTTGCGATTATACAATAATAATAACTAGGGATCCATTGCAGGAGTGAGTGCAGCTCTCCCATGTGCTGCCTTTCAACTAGAGCTGCTATTTTCGGCGCATATACATGGTCAACTGATTTGGAGTGCTCCAGTACCTTCTCTCCGAACGATTTAAGTCATGTTTCCCATGAAGTTGTGTTGTATGTAAAAGAACTTGCACACCGTTCTCTTGAAACCTTGTGTTTTCAGTGCTCCTAAATGCTTAGCTTATTATTTATGGTGGTGAAAAAGTTCCCCTTTCATGCTCACTGTTAAGTTGTGGGTGAACATATTAGACGACACAGCGATTCTTCAAACAGCTCTTGTTTATTCACAGGCCAGAACAGAACTGAACTGAAGGGTTCAGCCAACCTGCTTATATAGAGCTCCAGTACAATGCAACAGTAACCATTTTCTGTAACTATCCAATCACTGAACGTCACTTTTGATCCCTTATTTGCATATGTGGACCTGAACTATCTACAATATCCCCCTGCTGGCCCAGGGTGAGAACTTCAGTACACTCACTGAGCGACTCTAGGATTCTGGAGACAGGGAACTCCGCTGAGGAAAGGGGTCATTTTATTTTTATTCTTTGATCACTCATAGGCGAGTAAGATTGTCTTCTATGAACACGGTCTGTCCGTAAGTGACCATGGAGGCCACTTCTGGATCCACATGTCCTTCCACAGTGGGGACATAGGTTTCTGGGCGGGAGTTGATCACGGTTAGGGTTTGCCAAATGTGCTTTCCTCTTAGCACATTTCTCCCTTTCGTCCTGAGTTTGAGCGTCTTCAAAGCCCATGACACTTTTGGTAAAGGCTGTTCTCCAATTGCTAGCAGGCTAGTATTTCCCAGTTGTCGGTGTTTATACAACATTTTTAAAGATTTGCCTTGTAGTCAAACCTTGGTTGTCAAACGTAATCTGTTCCGGAAGCCAGTTTGGCTTCCGAAACGTTCAACAACCGAGGCGCAGCTTCCGATTGGTTGCAAGAGCTTCTTGCACCAGGCAGAAGCCACATCAGACGTTTGGCTTCCAAAAAACGTTAAAAAACCGGAGCATTTGCTTCTGGGTTTTCAGCGTTCGGGAGCCGAAACGTTCAAAAACAGAGCCGTTCAAGAACCGAGGTTTGACTGTGCCAGTATTTCACTTTCCATTCTTAAGTTGGAAAATGTCAATCACTTTTCCTACCTGGGCAGTTATATTTCCACAAGGGCTGACATTGATGCCAAAATCCAGCGTCGTCTAAGGAAAAGGTAACAGGACTTTGACTCCTGCGACCTCAGACCACTACCTTTTTGCCTGGATGCAACCAGAGCAAATGTAAATAATCCCTTCCGTGTTCTTTGTTTGGGATTACCTTTTCCTTCTGCTGCTTTGCAGTTCTTCTGTGGGCTTTTGCCTGGGAGGCTAGAACCTGCACAGAACCTCGTGGCAGATTGCAGAGCCACGCCAGCGCTAAGGGCTTCCCTTTTCCCTTGGCTTCCTCCGAGACGCCTCTTGCAAAAGCTGAGTGAGCAGCAGGCCCTCATTACGGCAAGGCACATTTTTGACAACACAGCAATAGCCCCCAGTGCCTGCAAGAAGGAGCTCATTAAAACAGTATGGGATTGAGTCAGTTAGGAGCATGGGATTGAGTCAGCAGGCATTAACAGGAGGCTGTTAACAATTCCGATTTGGAAAATAATCATTTAGCATGGAAGTTTGCAATCAAATCTGATACTTAAGTATGGCGGGGTTTGTTAAACATCCAGCAGGCTATCTGTTTACATAGACAGCTTCTAGCGGCTCTGATGCACTGATCTCCTGCAGATGAAAGCAATAGCGTCCAGGATGTGTGTCTGTATTTTATCAAAGAAGTGCAGTATGAAGGTTGTTGCCACCCTGTACCCTAGGATAATGGGGGGCGCGGGTGGCGCTGTGGGTTAAACCACAGAGCCTAGGACTTGCCGATCAGAAGGTAGGTGGTTCGAATCCTCGTGACGGGGTGAGCTCCCGTTGCTCGGTCCCTGCTCCTGCCAAGCTAGCAGTTCTAAAGCACGTCAAAGTGCAAGTAGATAAATAGGTACCACTCCGGCGGGAAGGTAAACGGCATTTCCGTGAGCTGCTCTGGTTCGCCAGAAGCGGCTTAGTCATGCTGGCCACATGACCGGCTCCCTCGGCCAATAAAGTGAGATGAGTGCTGCAACCCCAGAGTCGGTCACGACTGGACCTAATGGTCAGGGGTCCCTTTACCTTTTTACCCTGGGATAAAGGGACTTGATTCTGTGTATGGGGCTGCATTGCCATTTAATCAATCGTCCATCAGAGCAAGGGGTGAAAACTACTGATCGATGAAAAAGATAGGGTACCATATTTTGTTTAAAAGGAAGTTGCAGAATGATTTCCAAAAGCCTGTTGGTAGCGGAGCAAGCTGGAAAGTGTGCAGAGGAGGGCAACCAAGATGATCAAGGGCCTGGAAGCCAAGCCTGATGAGGAACGGTTGAGGGAATCGGGTTTGTTTCCCTGCTGCAGGAAGAGAGGAGCAAACTGGGAGAGCTCGAGCTTGTGTACAGACTAATTTGCTTACCTGTTTTTTATGGTTTAGTGCCGCATTCAAATGTGGCCAACGCTTTTGAAAAAGCATTTGATTTTGTTGCGGGGAAACTGTAAAACAGTCTCTATTATCTGCAAAGGGAATGGAATGCCTTTTCTACAATCACCTGCTGCAACACATGTGTGCATCATTTAAAAACACTTTTATTCATGTGAAAGTTTACTGAATAGGTTAATATTCTAATCAGCTGAGCTTTCTTTAGCTGGTTGAGAGCCATATATACCGTATATAATCTTGCAACCAGCTAGCGATGATCGCCTGTGGTGAGTAATAGTCGCCACCAGGCAGGTAGCTTCTACAAGAGCTGCTTCGCTTTTCGCTTTTCTATGTGCCATAATTAAAGTAACGCCGTAGCCTGTGCTCCTCAAATACTAATGCTTTGTGCAGTTGTGTATTTATTCGGAGGATTTTCATCCTGCCTTTCAATCGATGATCTTCAAGGTGGCTTACAGTAACTTGTGGCCAGTCGGTCTTTCCCACACATACGTGAGCCCCAAATCCACACACAGCCTAGTAGCCCCACCGGAGGAAGCCGTTGTGATGTCCTCCAAAAGTTGTTGAACTGAAACTTCCATCAGCCCCTGCCAAAATGGCCAGGGATCAGGGACGATGAGAATTATTCCGATGCAGCAGGGGCGGTGAGATCCTCCGACCAATGCACAATGGATGGTCGGTGTTTATTATCCTTCGAGGCTCTAAAGTATAAGCCCCTTAGGGACCATAAGGTAAAGGGTAAAGGGACCCCTGACCATTAGGTCCAGTCGTGGCCGACTCTGGGGTTGTGGCACTCATCTCCCTTTATTGGCCAATGGAGCCGGCGTACAGCTTCCAGGTCATGTGGCCAGCATGACTAAGCCGCTTCTGGCGAACCAGAGCAGCGCACGGAAACGCTGTTGACCTTCCCGCCAGAGCGGTACCTATTTATCTACTTGCACTTTGACATGTTTTCGAACTGCTAGGTTGGCAGGAGCTGGGACCGAACAACGGGAGCTCACCCTGTCGGGGGGATTCGAACCGCCGGCCTTCTGATCGGCAAGTCCTAGGCTCTGTGGTTTAACCCACAGCGCCACCCGCGTCCCTCTTAGGGACCATAAGGGCTTGCAAAACCTGCTTTCATTGTCCCAGACATCAGTGCTTGTGCGAAAAGCCCTGTTGGTTTGTTATTTTGAAATCCTCCTGCCCACTTTGGACCCTTGGCCAGTCCTGGTTGACACAGGTTGACACAGGTTGACACAGGGAGCTTTTTCCTTCACCCCAGCCCCCTGGAATTCTGCTTTCCTTTGTGCAGATGAATTGCAGCGACACAACTTGCAAATAAGCCAGCGATGATGTGGGGAGCTTGGCACGCCGCAGCGCCAGGGAAAATGCAGAGTCGATGTTTGCTCTGCAACTTTCTCCTCCCGCCTGTGGGTGCTGTTTGGAGAGAGGCTCTTTTCGGAGTCTGCGTGGGGATGCTGTTGCCATCCAAACGGGAGGCCTGGCAAAACAGAGACAAAGAGAAGCGCTAGCAGAGGCGGGAACTAGAATGTGTCCAGGGTGGGGAGGGGGGATGTGCTGTTAAAATTATTGTTGGCAGGGAGACTCTTTGGCTTCTGAGTTGCTTCCATGCAGATTAACAAGCAATACATTATAGAGAGAGGGGAGGGAAGGAGGGAGGGAGAGACCTTTGAAGCTGAGAGGGCAACTTTTTGGTTTCCCAAGGGTTTCCTGCCGTGCTGTCTGCTGTTCAGCACAGTCTTTGGAATCCCGCAGCCAAGAAGAAGAGCTGCCTTTGTGCCGAACTGGGCAGCGTCAAATCTCCTCCCGGCACAGAATTGTCGCCCTTGGATATTGGGTTTTGAGTGTCACAAATAAGGGTGTGTGTGTGAATAAATATTTTCAGCAATGTGTGTATTTGTGTGCACAGTTGAGAGATTTTTGTATACAGTGGTCATTTGGAGAACTGCATCATTACAAATTTCAGAGAAATTCAGATTGTTTGTGGAGAAGAAACCTGAACTAGATAGTTTCTCAAATGCAAAGAAAATCACGATAATACAGTGGTACCTCAGGTTACAGACGCTTCAGGTTACAGACTCTGCTAACCCAGAAATATTACCTCGGGTTAAGAACTTTGCTTCAGGATGAGAACAGAAATCGGGCAGCGGCAGCAGCAGGAGGCCCCATTAGCTAAAGTGGTGCTTCAGGTTAAGAACAATTTCAGGTTAAGAACAGAGCTCCAGAACGAATTAAGTTCTTAACCCGAACTACCACTGTAAACTGCATTATGCCCAATAATAATAAATAATAAATTTATTACCGTATTTTTCGCTCTATAACACGCACTTTTTTGCTCCTAGAAAGTAAGGGGAAATGCCTGTGCGTGTTATGGAGCGAATGCACTGGACTGGAGCCCTGGCTGCCGTCAGTCAAGCAAAGCGTCTGTCCCGCTTTGCGCGGCTCTCGCTTTGCTTGCTTTAAAGCAACCTACGGAGGAGCCGGGGAGGAGGGAGTGAAGGAGAGCCATGGCAGCAAAGCGGGAAGCAGCCGCTTACACGGGAGGAGGGACAGACGGGAGCCATAGCGAGCCGGAAGGAGGCAGGCGGTTAAACGCCAGCAGGCGCTTTTAAAAGCGTTCCGTAGTCAGCAACAGCTGCTGCAGCCTCAGCTAGCAAAGGTCTCTCTCTAAACGGAGCAACGTTTGCTCTAAACGGAGCAATGAGGCTGCAGAGGGACGGCAGGGCACAGGAGGGGTTGGATTGGGAAGGGAAAAGATTAAGCAACCAGCAGCAAAAAAAAACCCAACCTCGAGCTCTGAGCCACGAACGCAGTGAAAACCAGGAAGTAAAAAAAAAAGGCTGGGGAAGGCAAGTGATGAGGGAGAGGGGAAAACTATGCAAATCCCCCCCCCCTCAGCTGATCCGCTGGGGACGGGAGCTGGAGTGTGCTTTTTTACTTCTGCAGCTTGTTTTCAGGCAGGATAGATTTGAGCATCGTCTGGGTCCTAGTGCCCTTACCGCTTTTTTGTGCTCCATTCTATTGCTGCTGGTGGCTGCTTATCTCTCAAACTGAACCTGATACCAGTAGCCACGTGTACAAACAAAGTAGAAGGCTGCAAGCAGGAGCGCTTTTACACAGCTAATGGCGAATCCCCTGCAATCCAAGTCCTCCTCACTTGCTCAAATCTATTCTGCCTCAAAACAAGAAGCGGAAGGAAGAGGCGGCAAACTGTTAAATGGAAAAAAACCCCAGGCACAGGGCAAATACCTTATGTATACCTTTAAAGCAACAGTGCTCTTTCCCTCCCTCCTCCCCACTTAGCTCGCCGAAAAGCTCCTTCTCCACCCACCCCACGCGTGTTCCTTGTCCCTTGAGTGCTTTTCCTTCCCTCCCCACTTAAAACGTGGTTACAAAGCACGGATCCACATGGATCCTCAGGATTTTTGCACTGGGTCACCCCAAATTCACCATCAGATCACATAGCATGTCCATGGCTGCAGCCAGCACCAAAAAACACACACGCACCCACTGTTTCATGGGGCCGCAATGGCGCAAAAACATGGTTACAAAGCATGGATCCACATGGATTCTCAGGATTTTTGCATTGGGCTACCCCAAACTCACCGTCAGATCACGTGTCTGTGGCCACAGCATGAACCACAAAAATCATACATCCACTGTTTCGTTTAGAATATTTTTTTCTTGTTTTCCTCCTCTAAAAATTACGTGCGTGTTATGGTCAGGTGCGTGTTATAGAGCGAAAAATACGGTAAATAGAAAAGTAAATCAAATTCTGCCCCCATCCCTACCAGGAATTATGATAAGCCTCACCCTTATGATCTAAAATGGATTATTTCCTGACTGAAGGAAATTTATTAGCCAGGGGACAGGCTTCATTCATTTTCAGATGAAGCAGAATGGCAAACTCTTGGTCCCACGCAATGATTTGAAACCCAGAGATAGATAGACTTCTGACTGCAGCGCAGGAGCTGCATCTGTTCACTTATAAATGAACCTCTCTGAGCTTCCTGCTTTATTAATCATAAAATGGCTTGGGAAGCCTCTTTGCAAACACTGCGTACCTTCTCCTCCTCGGGCACTCAGTTCACGTTCATTTATCCTTGGCACCGCGCTGGTAAAAACACTTAATCCATGGCCATATTTGCCTCCCTTTGCTTTGAAGCTCAAAGAGCATGTTGTTTAATCAATAAATGAGAAAATGGAGGAGAGGAGAGATCAGGCATTATTTGCAACTGGGACCCGTGGTCTTGATCCTGTGCCTCTTCTCAGTTGAGATGTGTGCGTGTGTTCCCCAGGCAGGATGAGGGAGAGGGAAGGGTTGTAGCCACAAGCTGCACCTGATATGCAGGTATCCTGCTCTTGAACATGGATGTTCCATTCAGGTGTCATGGCTAACAACTATTGCCAGCCCTCCCCTCCATCTGCCCAATCCTCTTTCAAAGCCATCCAAAAGCCCCACTGGTGGCCACCACAACCTTTGGTAGCAAATTCTGTTAAGCGCAAACACTGGTTCTTTGTATGGCCTTCCCATCAGCACCTGGTTGCTGATTTTGTTCGTGTGTGTGTGTGTGTGTTTTTACAAAAGCATGGATAATAATAATAATAATAATAATAATAATAATAATTTATTTATTAAATGTGTGAGGGATAGGATCATGTACAACACCTTCCACAGATAAATGGAATGAAATAAGATTTTAGCTGTAGTAATAATAATAATAATAATAATAATAATAATAATAATTTATTTATTTATACCCCGCCAATCTGGCTGAGTTTCCCAGCCACTCTGGGCGGCTCCCAATCAAGTGTTAAAAACAGTACAGCGTTAAATATTAAAAACTTCCCTGAACAGGGCTGCCTTCAGATGTCTTTTAAAGATAGGATAGCTGCTTATTTCCTTCACATCTGAAGGGAAGGTGTTCCACAGGGTGGGCACCACTACCGAGAAGGCCCTCTGTCTGGTTCCCTGTAACCTCACTTCTTGCAATGAGGGAACCGCCAGAAGGCCCTCGGAGCTGGATCTCAGTGTCCGGGCTGAACGGTGGGGGTGGAGACGCTCCTTCAGGTATACAGGACCGAGCCCGTTTAGGGCTTTTAAGGTCAGCACCAACACTTTGAATGGTGCTCGGAAACGTACTGGGAGCCAATGCAGATCTCTCAGAACCGGTAGCAAATTATGTATTAATACATAAATAAAATAAATATCATGTAACAAACTCACTTCTCCATGTGCACATCCTTACGTGGCCGAAACAGCGCTACCTGTGCACAGGAGGGAGATAACAGCAGGCTTGAGGCGTGTGGGGTGACAACAGAAAACCAAGAGGGGGGAATGGAATGTATAGTGGTACCTCTGGATGCGAACTGGATCCGTTCCGGAGCCCTATTCGCATCCTGATTAGAACATAACACATGACTGCACGTGCGCGTGTCGTGTTTCGCTACTTCCACGCACGACGTCATTTTGAGCGTCTGCGCGAGCGGCGAAACCTGGAAGTAACGTGCTGTGTTACTTATGGGGCGCCGCGGAGCGTAACCTGAAAACGCTCAACCTGAAGCCTATTTAACCCGAGGTATGACTGTAGTGTTTTAGAAGACGACTTGGGTGGCTGGAACAGAAACAGTCTACACTGCAACATTTTGTTGCAGTCCCCAACTGTGTTCTTTTTGAGCGATCGTGTCTGTAAAAGATTCGGCTGCTCAATAAAACCTGACTGGCTAAAAATGAGGTTAGCAGGTGCCAAGGTTGAGATAATGCTTCTTCCTTTAGCAGCACTGTGGAAGAGAGAATTTCAGCCGCTGCCACTTCTCTCATCTCCTGTTACACTAGTTAGTTACACAGGTCCAGACCCCTCTCCTGCCAGCTACATCAGTCCTGTCCTCTTAGTGTCTCGATCACCTGCCTCAAGATCTCTATCCATCCAGGAAGCTTGAAATACCGGAAAGATGTTTTCACATTTTAGGGCATGGGTAGGCAAACTAAGGCCCGGGGGCCAGATTCGGCCCAATCGCCTTCTAAATCTGGACCGAAGACGGTCCTGGAATCAGCATGTTTTTACATGAGTAGAATGTCTGCTTGTATTTAAAATGCATCTCTGGGTTTTTTGTGGGGCATAGGAATTTGTTCACGCCCCCCCATATAGTCCGGACCCCCACAAGGTCTGAGGGTCAGTGGACCGGCCCCCTGCTGAAAAAGTTTGCTGACCCCTGTTTTAGGGTGTTTCATTCCCTTTCTGTGACACCAAACCCCAAAGATGGATTTGACTAATGAGTTCTTCTGATGCTTGCAATCGATCCTGAACAGATCTGGATGCTTGAAGTGCACTCTGAGAGAGGAAGCAAAGAATTGATCCATTGCTTTTTTTTTTTAATGATATTTATTGGAATTTTCAAAATGTTACAAAATAAAATAGAGACAAAGAAAAATACAAAATAAAAATAATTAACAAATTAAAAAGGAAAAAAGACAAACCCCTCCCACCATATAGATACAGATTCAAACAAAAAAAAAGAAGAAAAAAAATACAAAAATACATCACAAACAATTAAAAACATTAAAAAACAAATTCATTATTTCCAAATCCTCAACTGTCATTACCTTCTTTCTTAGACCTCCCCCTCCTCCCTTTCTTTGTATCCTAGTTGTTAATTATCCCAGCAAATCCTTTCCATATTTCATAATATTCTGTCATTACATTACCCTAAACTGTTTTAGTCTTATCTTTCTATAATAAGATAAATCTTAAAGCTTAAAACTTAAATCTTGTCCTTACCAGCTTCTCATAACCATAACATTCTTTCATAATTCTTTAAACATTTTTGCTAAAGCCAAGTAATTTCATTCCAACATTTTTCTAATGTTCATCAATTTTATAAAACAGTTCTAATGGTAGAGAAAAGAAATACAAACAAGTCCAATCTTCATCCAACGTCCCTTCCTCCTGGTTCCGGGTTTTGTCAGTCCTTATTATCACGTCGATCTAGCTTATTAACCTGGCAACCTTGTATCCGAGGCCCTCAAGTCTCTTCCATGTCCCTTCCACAGTTCTTCTTCATATTTGTCGCTGTATTTTCCCTTGTCTCCTGCTCGTGATAGCTCCAGCTTGACAATATTTGTAGCCCTTCTCGACAGATCAGCCCCTTTTCCATATTCAACACTAAATTCCATATGGTATTTAACAGCATGTTTCAAAAACCCTCCAAGATTAAGAGCCCCCACAATCCCAAACATCTCACGGCCCATTGCCATATTTGAAAAGTCCAGACATCTCAGCATAGGGGGGTCAATCCAGCCCCCCCATTTCCAAGCCAAACCAAACTTTTTCTTTCCAAATCTGGCTTTTTCCAAGTTCATTTGTCAAGTCCAAAAACTCATATTCCTGTTGGGCCTGTTCTGTCAAAACACACTCCTGATTTAATTCCTGAGTGGGCTCCACATATTTTCCCACTGCCTGTTCAAAGTTTCCCACTGCCTGTTCCAAATTTCTAGTTGAGGTCGCCATCCAATTCACCTTTTCATGTAATTGTTCCAGTAGGGCATTTATTTTATAAAAGACACACAACAAGGTTTCTGAATACATTGTCCTGCAAGGTCAAATGCCTGTTCCCACGATTGTAATCTATAACAGCTGCCGGCTCCCTGGAGTTGGTTACAGTTTCACAGTCTCCCTCTAGGGGGAAAACTTCTATTTGTTCTTGCAACAGAGTTTCCCTTTTTAAGATACTTTGCAATACTTATTCCTTTCAAATGCGAAGAGGAACAATGGAATCACTATGTTTCTCTTCTTTTCACTATCTGTCAAAAACACTTATTTCTGGTCAATGAATTTCAAACGTCGGTCCTGACACCCCCGCTCCAGTATCAGGACGGAGGAAAGTTACTTTACTTTAAACTCACTTTAAACAGTCTAAAAATGATCCTCCCCCTTCTCCTGCTGTCAAAGGGGGGGTTCCACAATTATAGATGATGGAATCCAGTCCTTTAAAGACGATTTTCTTAGCTCTAGTTTATGTTGTCTTTGCTTTATTCTGTTTACAAAAGAACGGAAGGCTGACTTCCTGTTTAGACCTTCCCGTTCCGTACCAAATTAAAATAGGTATTTTAAGATCCAATTCTTTTCTGCTTGCTAGTCCTTGTTTGATGTCCAATTGTTCAAAATCTAAGTACTCACGGGTGCTTGTTTTAAAGTCCAAATTGTCCCAGGAAAGAGGCAGCGCTCTCCGGCAACGGCTATGCGGCTTCGCTCCACAGAAATAGCCGATGACTCTCAGCACCGCGCCACTTCCCCCTCTTCACTTTGGAGCCCGTTAGTGGGTTCCTTAGCGAGTTGGGGGGGGCGCTAAAGGTGCCCGCCGAGTCCCATGGTCACAGGCTTCATCCGCCTGTGATTTTTGAAAGGGTCCCCGCTTCGCCGTAGCGGAGAAGACCCGTTTCCCGCGGAGCTATTCCCTCCAGTTCAGAGGGAGTCCGCCATTGCCGGTGGCGCCACCCCGGAAGTCCAAAGAATTGATCCATTGCAGGCTTCCTCCTCCATATTAGATTGTGGATGCAAACAGCATCTGTGTAGAAGATTCTGCTGGTCACAGGTGTCTCTGACAACCCCTCTCTGGTGCCCAAGACAGATTATCTCCCTTTAAAGAAGGTGCCCACTGTTCGCTGCTTTATTCCTCAGCTCCTCCATCAGTGTGTGCCCCTCTACACCATCTATAACCCTGGAGGGCCACTGCCAGTCAGTGCAAACAGTGCTGAGCTAGATGGACCAATTGGTCTGACTCAGGGCCATGGATTCGAGCCCCGTGTTGAGCAAAAATATTCCTGCATTGCAGGGTTGGACTAGACCAGGCACCGCCATACTCAGCCCTCCAGGTGTTTTGGGACTACAACTCCCATCATCCCTAGCTAACAGGACCAGTGGTCAGGGATGATGGGAGTTGTAGTCCCAAAACACCTGGAGGGCCGAGTTTGGTGATGCCTGGACTGGACGAATCCTGATGGTCCCTTCCAGCTCTGTGATTCTGTGGGTCAGTGTCAGTATAATACTGCTCCCTCCGTACATTTCAGTTTGCTGCTGCTGCTGCTGCTCTGAATTTTAGCCAAATTGCCCCTGCCCATCTGTTTAGGATTAAGGATGACAATAGAACAGAGTGTTAATAAATGAAATGGAGTAGCACGCCTTGAAAATAGCAATTAAAACAAATAATGCAGCCAGGAAATATTATACTTTCTTCAGCGCAGGGGGAGTGACGGTTGATTCTTACAAAATAGCAGTCTTGATAACCATCATATTCCATGAGCGTCCCTCCTCTGTGCAATAGAAATTTATTTAAAAAGCAAGAAAACAAAAAGATTATAATTCTTTACTGGATCTGCTCCAACCTTGGCCCTGAGCATTCTTCTGGATGAAGGTCATTTCTTGATGCAAGGTCACTTATATTTATTCATTGTTGTCGGAGCATCTCTCCCTATTTCATTGGCGGAACTGTTACCGAACTGACTTACGGTACTTTATTTATTTGCAATAGTCGCCCGCTTGGCTCGTGGTAGGCAAAGCCAGGTTCTTGCTAGAGAAAGCAACTGAGCGGCAGGAAACACCATGGATTCCTCCGTGCTTCCCTACTGGGACCTGAGCTTTGTTTTCTAGGTCACTGATGGCTGAGCTTGACACATTCCTTCCCTTCTATGTTTGCGAGCAGATGAGGCAGCTCTCGGTGTGTCATCGGAGTGCATCGCCCGCTCACGGCAGTCTGCTGTGAGGAGGACAGGGCACAACTAACGCTTTTGCAGGAGGTTCCTGGTACTCCAGACCTCACAGGGAGGGAAAGACGAGGGGAGTCCAGCACAGAGCTACAGACAGCACCTTCAAACAGGGGGCTGTCCTCTGACATAAATACATAAGAAGAGCCCTGGACCATGGGTAGGCAAACTAAGGCCCGGGGGCCGGATCCGGCCCAATCGCCTTCTAAATCTGACCCACAGACGGTCTGGGAATCAGCGTATTTTTCAACAGTGTAAATAAGTTTTGATGGGTGTGATAATGGAATACTGAATGGTTTAATTTATGTAAAATATGCAAGGATTTATGATGCGCAGAATGAACCATGGAAAGAGAAGAAGGGAAGTTATTGATATTTTTAGGATGTTTAAATGAGTACAGTGGTGCCTCGCAAGACGAAATTAATCTGTTCTGCGAGTCTCTTCGTCTTGCGTTTTTTTCGTCTTGCGAAGCACGGCTATTAGTGGCTATTAACGGCTTAGCGGCTTTAAGAAAAAGGAAACAAACTCGCAAGAACTCGCAAGATGTTTCGTCTTGCGAAGCAAGCCCATAGGGAAATTCGTCTTGCAGAACGACTCAAAAAACGGAAAACTCTTTCGTCTTGCGCATTTTTCGTCTTGCGAGGCATTCGTCTTGCGAGGTACCACTGTATTCTAAATTGTAAAACAGAAAATTTAATAAAAATTAGGGAGGGAGAGAAGCCACCACCTCCTGAGGGAGACGGTGCCACTGTCGAAACAGCTCTTACTGTCAGAGATTAAGATTCTCATGCTCTACCGACTGAGCTGCTTAGACAGGATAATTCCCAGCATTACCTGGAAATGCTGGGGTTTATACCTGGAACCTACTGCCTGCAAAACAGATGCTCAACCAGCTTTGGTCCCATAGTATCTCCCAAACTATTCTAAAGGGTCTCTCAGCCCTCTGGACCAAATTTCGGGAGGAGGGTTCTCCTGTGAAATCTCCCATTCCAATCTCTGAGAGACGATGCCTTCCTCGCTTATTTTGATTTCCAGCCTCCCTAGCCTAATTTCCTTTCCTTGGCTGCATTCCTGACAGCGCAGCCTTCCACCTTCTGAGACGGTGACTAATTCCCTTCCTTCATTTATATCGACACCTTCGGGGCATTATAAACTGTGCTCTCATTGCCCTGGAGTCTTCCCCCAGCGTAGCTATAAATGAATCTGCCTAAGTGTGTCCCTCTGTGGCTTATTCTCACACAATTGTACTATATTAAGTGTACGCGTGTGGTTTTTCTATCTCGGTAGGGTTTTTATTCTTACGCAGCACACTTTGGGATTAATAATAGCGCATGCATCAAGGTGCTTCCATCACCAACAATGCCCCCCCCCCCAGCCCTCACGCTGTACTGCTGATCCCAAATCTTTGCACCCCCCCTCCAAATGCTGCAAACGCAATTGCATGTTCCAAACTAAGCTGAGTCAGGCATCCCAGTATACATATCTATATATCTATATTTATATTTATTTGTATACAGTCAGACCTTGGTTCTCAAATGGCTCCATTTTCGAACGTTTTGGCTCTCGAATGCGGAAAACCTGGAGTAAATGCTCCGGTTTTCAAACATTTTTTGGAACTCGAACGTCCAACGCGGCTTCAGAAGCCGTGCCTCCATTGTCAAACGTTTTGGAAGTTGGAACTGTCTTCCTGAATGGATTATGTTTGACAACCGAGGTTTGACTGTACCACTGTACATTTTAAAAGGGTGTCAATCAGTCAAAGGCCTGGTTAAATAGGAATCTCCAGAGTGGTGCATGCTCTAGTTATCTCTCGCTTGGACTACTGCAATGCGCTCTATGTGGGGCTACCTTTGAAGGTGACCCAGAAACTACAACTAATCCAGAATGCGGCAGCTAGACTGGTGACTGGGAGCGGCTGCCAAGACCATATAACACCGGTCTTGAAAGACCTACATTGGCTCCCAGTATGTTTCCGAGCACAATTCAAAGTGTTGGAGCTGACCTTTAAAGCCCTAAATGGCCTCAGTCCAGTATATCTGAAGGAGCGTCTCCACCCCCATCGTTCTCTCCGGACACGGAGGTCCAGCGCCAAGGGCCTTCTGGTGGTTCCCTCACTGAGAGAAGCCAAGTTACAGGGAACCAGGCAGAGGGCCTTCTCGGTAGTGGTACCCGCCCTGTGGAACGCCCTCCCACCAGATGTCAAAGAGAAAAACAACTACCAGACTTTTAGAAGACATCTGAAGGCAGCCCTGTTTAGGGAAGCTTTTAATGTTTAATAGGTTATTGTATTTTAATATTATGTTGGAAACCCAGACAGATGGGTGGGGTATAAATAAATAAATTGTTATTATTATTTTTATTATTATGTTTTTGCCTAGCACCCTAAAGTTGTATAATGAAGGTGCCAGCTGAACCTCCCTGGGGAGACCATCCCATAAACAGGGAGCCACTGCAGAAAAGACCTGTCCTCTTGTTGCCACTATCTGGACCTCTCATGGAAGAGGCATATGAAGAAGGAGAGCCTTAGATGATTATCTCAGGTGCCCGGATAGTGGGGAAGCTCCACCCCCTCCAGCTGAGGGCCACATTCATTTCTGGGCAACTCTCCAAGGGCCACTGCTAGTGGTGTGAAAAACTAGAGGTGCAAGATGCAAAATGCCAATTTTGCAGCCAGCTGGTTTCTCTCTGCCTTCCATCTTGATAATAGGGCGTTGGCAGAATTCAAGCCAGGCAAAAATACTCTTTGTGCAAAGTGGTGTCATTGAGTGGTATGGCCTGGAGAGAATTTGAGAGCCTCATTTGGCTCCCAAACCCGAGGTTCCCCACGACTGAGCCGTGGAATTGCATTCTTCGTCTGCAATAATTGTGTTCACATTACTAACCTGCTGTTTCCAAATTCCGTTAGCATCAGTAATAGCAGTTCTTTGTTCGTCCTCATGCTCTACACAATTCTGTCCCTCCTCTTTGGCTGGGGGGGGGGGGCTGATTATATGCATGGTAGCGATTCGGCTTACTTGCAGAACATTGGTGTGCAAAGGGGAGGTGTGGACAGCTGTATTCTCTGGCCACTGTGCTAAGCTGAGCAGTCTAAAAATAGGAGCCCCAAGTGGCAACAAATTTAGTATCTAGGCCAAAAACTCTTGCCGACTGCTTCGTATTTTAATTGCCTCCTCACAACCTGCAGTGGCCCAAATTGTTGCAACGTTGCAGCTAATAGCGTACGTGCCAAATTCCTCCTCCCGCTCGCTCATGTGTTTAGGTGGCCTCATCTACTACAGATGAGTCCCTTACCTTTCCCACCCCGACCTGGCCACAGTGATCCATGCGACGGTCATCTCCAGGCTTGACTACTGTAATTCGCTCTACGCGGGGCTGCCCTTGAAGCTGTCCCAGAAGCTCCAGCGGGTACAGAATGCTGCAGCGAGGCTCCTCACGGGGTCTCTGCCATGGGAGCATATTCACTCAGTGCTTTTCAAACTGCACTGGCTCCTGGTAGAGTACAGGGTCAGATTTAAGGTGCTGCTTTTGACCTTTAAAGCCCTTCACGGCCTAGGACCCTCGTACCTACGGGACCGCCTCTCCCGGTATGCCCCACAGAGAGCCTCAAGGTCCATAAATAGCAACACCCTAGTGGTCCTGGGGCGTAAGGAAGTTAGATTGGCTTCAACCAGAGCCAGGGCCTTTTCAACTCTGGCCCCGGCCTGGTGGAACGCTCTGCCTCATGAGACCAGGGCCCTGCAGGATCTGATTTCTTTCCGCAGGGCCTGTAAGACAGAGTTGTTCCGCCTGGCCTTTGGCTTGGAGCCAATTTGATTCCCTCCCTCTCTTTCTTTTTTCCTTTCCTTCTCCTCCTGCGATGAGGCTACATTTTAATAATGTTTCAATATTTTAATGTTGTATTTTAATTTTGTTTTTAAGTTGTAATCATTCAACTTGTTTTTATTATTGCTTGTAAGCCGCTCTGAGCCCGGCCTTGGCTGGGGAGGGCGGGGTATAAATAAAAATTATTATTATTATTATTATTACAGAAAATGTTCCTTTCCTACTCAAATGCATGTTTTGCTATTTGATTTGTAGCTGCCCGTATCCATGGAGCTTAACCAAATCAACCCCTTTCACATCATCATTACAAGCTCATTCATTGTTGGTGTTTTGGTCTTGGACTGAGGCTACTGCTGTTCAGCCTCCGTAATCAGTAGCCTTGGCCAAGCTAGTTTTTCTGAGACTCGGTTCTTACCTGTGAAATGGGCACAAGAGCGGCCTAACTGTGTAAGCCTGTTGCAGTCAAAGCAACAGAGTTTCTCATGGCACTCTAAAGGCTAACAAATTTGTCAAGCCGTGAGCTTCCTTGCATCTGACTCTAGTGCGCAAAAGCTGCAGTTGCAAAGAATGTCGTAGTTGGGTTTTTAAGGCGTCACGAGACTTCTTGCTCTTTCTGCCTCAGAAAGTAGTTGTGAGTATCTGTGGTGAAATATAATCCCTGATAGAGAGGCAATGCACAGTTAAGACACCAAACATTAAAAACTTCCCTATACAGGGCTGCCTTCAGATGTCTTCTAAAAATTAAATAGTTGTTTATTTCCTTGACATCTGATGGGAGGGTGCCACCACCGAGAAGGCCCTCTGCCTGGTTCCTTGTAACCTTGCAGTGAGGGAACTGCCATAAGGCCCTCAGAACTGGACCTCAGTGTCTGGGCTGAATGATGGGGCTGGAGACGCTCCTTCAGGTATGCAGGGCCAAAGTCATTTAGGGCTTTTCATCATCCTCATTCTCATCATTCTCATTATGGAATAAGACATCCCTATTTTCATTGGATAGATGTTAGAGAGTATGCAATTCATTGGATGCTAAGACTAGACACCCACTCTGTTCCATTCCAAACATAGGAGAGGTGCAAAGAGTTTCTCTCTCTGAGCAAAATTTGGCATTGGCTCTACTAGGATCTTTTCCCCCCATTATATAAATACAGTAATAAAAGGGGTGGCATACCTGCACCATCTTGTGGTTCTGTCTCTTATCCTGGAGATGTGGCAGCCATTTTGTGCCCTTCCACACCTCACAGCAGCCATTTTGTGACAGGCGCCCATGACACTTCCTCAAAACTCCAAAGGTGTCCATTGGTCCAAAAATGTTGGCGACACCTGTCCAGGTGAGGGGCGGAAGGTGAAACTAGGACCAGCGCAAGAAAAATCTGCCTTAGAGCCGTGGAGTGGTGCCTTTTAGACGATAAAAGAGTTACCATTAACCTACGGCAGCCTCTGGCCTCCATTAAATATCATTCATAGGAGAATTTGGCAAGGAAATTTCTCAACTCTCCTTTTAAAAAAAGTTTACGGCTTCACATTTTAATAGAAGGTAAGAGAGGAGCACTTTGGGGGATGGGATTGGGAGGGAGCAGGCCAGGTCTCCCCTTTTATCCCAGTCCCCCCAAAAATTGGACTTCTGTGATAAAGAGAGTGAAAGAGAAACGCACCGGAAAATGTGGTATAACACCTGCTTTGGCACAATGCTGTCTAACCTCCCCACAAACATATGAGAACAAATGCACATTAAATAGCCAGCACCATCTCATCAGGATGAATAAACAGGTTGCCCAGAAGCTCCTTGAGTTGGCAGCCTGCTTGTTGTCAACTCAGAGGGAAGAGAGATGTGTTCAAGGCCCAGGTCTTCTAGCCGCTGATTTTCAGTGGTCTCAATCCCATGGATTTCAACGAGACATACAGTACGTGCCAAGATTTCTAGCAGTGAAGGTTTGCATGCCACACACTGATTCAACTAAGTTTTACTCAGAGTAGACCTGTTGAAATTGGCCGACCTAAGACATAGGCTGCAATACCTAACCCCACTCGCCTGGGAGTAAGAACCACTGAATTCAATGGGACTTACTTGGGAATAGAAGTGATTAGGTTTGCAGCCGTAAGTCACGTCCGTGAATTTCAGTGGGTCTTCTGTAGGTAAAACCACCCGCTTTCCCTGACTCTCCCTATTTTTATTTATTTACTTAGTTGCTTATTTGTGCTGATGTGTTTATATAGTCTCAAAGAATTGTATAGGTGGAAGGGAACCCAAGGGTCATCTAGTCCAACCCCCTGCAATGCAGGAATCTCTTTATTTTAATGATTATTTTTTCTGTTTTTAGCTTGTTTTATGTTATCTGTAATAAATTATCATCATCATCTGTGTAAGCTTCCTTGAGACCTGGAGTGGGGAAAAGGCAGGATATAAATAAATAATAGTAATAGTAATAATAACGTTTGCCCCGAAGAGATCTGAAGATGGATTACAATTTTTTATATATATTAAAAAATCATTCAAATATTGCCCGGAGCTTTCTAATCCAGTTTTCCTTTCCACCCACAACAATCCTTGCAGATTACCTCAGGGTTTGAAGCAGCATTGAATAAGGAAATGCATGCATGCAAATTCTCATAACGGACCCCGGAATCCTGGTTCGCAGCAAGTTTTATGAATGTTGCCACCGCAGCTTCCCTGCTTCGCTCTTCAGCTGACTCTGTAATGCTTTAAGATTCCCACTCCTGAGGGGAAATGTACCTGTTAAAGCCTCCATTTCAAAACGGGCAATCCTTCTCATGTTATTACCGCTTCCATTTATTTCTTTTATTTGCAGCAGCCCGTTAAAAATCTGCACTTTGCTCGTGGTAAAGGATGTGGCGTGGCTGTAGGAATCTATTTTGTTTTTCAGGCGTGATGGCAAGCTGTTGCCCCTGACCTATTTTAATAACGAACACTCCTGGAAATTACAGGCTCTGGTGAAAAGCTTTAGTGAATAACGGCTATGCTGTCCAAGATGCTCCGTGGAAGACCGGTTGTTGTTTTGGCGCAGGCGCTCTGTATTTGATGGTGCGCAGTAGACCGTGACCATGGCTATGCATGCTCTTGTGTTTTTAGGAGGAAACAGTAACACTTGCGTTTTGATGCCCATGTAATGCAGATCCTGTGCCAAGAAAAGGCACGTTCTGCAATGCGAATTCTGCGTGGGGCTGCCCTTAAGAATGTTTTGGACGCTTTGGCCAGTGCTGAGTGAGAGCCGAGCATAGCAGGAATGTGTATGCCTTGTGCATCTCCAGGGGCGACCTGGAGGGAGGGGAAGAGAGGTGTTTGTAAAGAGTTTGAAAAGTTATAACCCCCCCCAAAACCCACCCCTCAAGGCAGGGCTGGATTTAGGTTTGAGGAGGCCCTAAGCTACTGAAGATAATGGGGCCCTTTATATGTCCAGCTGTCCTTTGTCAACAACAAATTGTCGCTTTTTGGTGTGTTGAATATATGCTATATGCTATATATGCTATATGATATATATGCTATATGCTATATGAATATATGCTATATGATCTCCTGCCAACCTAGCAGTTTGAAAGCATGGCAAAGTGCAAGTAGATAAATAGGTACCGCTCTGGCAGGAAGATAAACGGCGTTTCCGTGCGCTGCTCTGGTTCGCCAGAAGCGGCTTAGTCATGCTGGCCACATGACCCGGAAGCCGTACGCCGGCTCCCTTGGCCAGTAAAGAGAGATGAGCATTTTTAGGGGGTTTTGAATGTTTTATGTAGTTTTTCAATTTCATTGTTCTGCATTGGGACAATGACAATAAAGATATCATATATCGTATAAAGATATCGTATATCGCAACCCCAGAGTCGGGCACGACTGGACCTAATGGTCAGGGGTCCCTTTACCTTTACCTATATGCTATATGATAATTTATGGGCCTAATAGTTATCTAAAGCCATTTGCACATGCAGAAAGTAGGCACCCTATATATAGAAATGAGCCAGCCTGTGATATTTTAGGGAGCAGGCTAGCAGGTGGGGCCCATGACTTACATCATAGGAGCCTACACAACACAAAACACTGTTGCTGCATGTAGGTTTTATTTTATTTGTTTTTTATCTTATATTTTGGAAAAGTGCATCCATTTTTTTTTTACATTTTTGGGGGGGGCCCCAAGAGAGAGGGGCCCTAAGCTATAGCTTGTTTAGCTTATACGTAAATCTGGCACTTCCTCAAAGACATAATGCCTGGAGGTTGTACTCTTCAGGGGTGGTTCTCACGAATCCACGAATCTGGAAGGTGTGAAAGATTGATGCATCACGTTGATAAAGGACCAAGATCACCAAGGGTCTGAAACCAAGCCTGAGGAGGAACCATTGAGGGTGCTGGGGTATGTTTAGCCTGGAGAAGAGAATATAGAGAATTGATACGATAGCCATCTTCAAATATCCAAAGGGCTGTCACTTGAAAGATGACTTGTTGTGTGGTTGCATCGTGGATGCACCAAAATCCACACACAGACTATAACTGGGGAACAGTCATACCTCCTCTGACTTCGGCATGTGTGAGTCAAGCGTGAGTCTGCTCCTTGCGATAATGAGTTGAGGGGATGCCACGGCAAGGATATGATCACTGGATTTCTTAGGACGATGTGTGTGTTCTGTGGGGGTATCAGTCACATGAGCCAGACTGGATTTGTAAAGGGCCTTTGCATCTTAGTCTTAATTCGGTCCACTTTAATTCTTACCATTTTCTGAGAAGTAAAAGCTATCCAGATACCTTATTTGCGCAATTTAGCTAGGGACAATCCCAAATCTGCTCATGTTCATTGAGGTCTGCCTTCAAGTCATAACCAATTTCCGACATCAACTTGCCTCTGATACACTTCTGACAACCTAATCTCTTAGTTCAACTCGTGGAATCTTTTGCGTACTTGAAGCAAATCAAGTGTTTTTGCCTAGATGTCTCCCAGTACTGTGAAAATTGATCTTTTTCTTTGTCAAATCTTTTCTATTGAGTTCTACATTGCAAATTTAAATTCAAACATTAAACACCAACATCATCATTTAGCATTCCCTGAATCCCTCAACTCCCCTCCGCCCTTCCAAGGTTACCATTATCAATCTTCTTTTCAGCTGCTTCACTTATTTTCTCTATTTTTAAAAATAATAATCCATTTTTACCATAGTTTTCAGTACATTACAAGCATTACTCAAATCCTGCCAAAGTTTTTAGTTCTTTACAGTGTTCTCTTAAGTACACTGTAAATTTTCCCCATTCATTCTTAAAGTTCTTCTCTTCCTGGTTTCTGATTTTCCTGGTCAATTTCGCCATTTCGACGTAGTCCATCATCTTCATCAACTGCTTGTCTCCGGTCGAGACTTTATCTTCTTTCCATCTCTGGGCCGGTAGTATCCATGCTGCTGTCGTTGCATACATAAATAATCGTTTCTGCTCCTTTGGTATCTCTGCACCTAAAATACCTAATAAAAAAGCCCCAGGTTTTTCTGTGAAAATGGCTCTTGCCCCTTCAAATAGAGGACTTCTCCAGAGGATACTGTCCTCTGTAAAACTGGCCATATTGGTTACCTTACACACAACCTCCCCCCCCCCCCCCGGAATGCTAGGAGTCATAGTTTGGCAAAGGCGTCTACATTTTTTCTCTTACAGATCCTTCGCCGCACTTCTAACAGAACTATAATTCCTAGGATGCCCCTGGAGGTACTGAGTGCCTATTAAGCTGCCCATAGTGCAGGTGCCTGTTGTCTTTGTCCATGGAGTTTTCTTGGCAGGGATACTGGAGTGACAGCATCTTCAAAAAGCAGAGACATCACCTTGTCACAAAGGTCTGTATAGTTAAAGCCATGGTTTTCCCAGTAGTGATGTATGGAAGTGAGAGCTGGAGCATAAAGAAGGCTGATCGCCGAAGAATTGATGCTTTTGAATTATGGTGCCGGAGGAGACTCTTGAGAGTCCCATGGACTGCAAGAAGATCAAACCTATCCATTCTGAAGGAAATCAGCCCTGAGTGCTCACGGGAAGGACAGATCCTGAAGCTGAGGCTCCAATACTTTGGCCATCTCATGAGAAGAGAAGACTCCCTGGAGAAGACCCTGATGTTGGGAAAGACTGAGGGCACAAGGAGAAGGGGACGACAGAGGACGAGATGGTTGGATAGTGTTCTCGAAGCTACCAGCATGAGTTTGAATAAACTATGGGAGGCAGTGGAAGACAGGAGTGCCTGGCGTGCTCTGGTCCATGGGGTCACGAAGAGTCGGACACGACTAAATGACTAAACAACAACATTAGTGTAGGTGCAACTTTTGTCCCTGCTGTTGCTCCGAGGAAAGCTGTAAATCCGTCATCTTATAAAGACAGACGGTTGCCGATAGGTGTTAAAAATCAAGGTGAGCAGGTTGATGGATTTTACCTGCAGCTCTGGCAAAACACTGAATTTACTCTCGTTCCTGCTTGCAAATATGACAGGGAGTCTCACCCACTCTTTCGAGATGAAGAACCTTCAGAGAGATAACTGAATATCCCCGAGGCACACAGTGCCCTTGCTGCTGACAGCGTTGTTATTATCCATATGACAAATATCTTGCGCTATGCTGTTTTTCTAAACCACTGGCTCCTTCCTCTCTGCTGCCACCGCCCCCGGTGCCTATCTATTCCCCATGCCTATTCAGAAGGTGTGTCGGTTCAGTTTTCCTATAAAGCCTGGAGCCTTGTTATCGAGGCGATGAGCTGTTTTCTGAGTTTGCAGCTAGAATGACTCGTGGCATCCTGGGAACCTAAACCCGTGCTTTCAAAACAGCAACCGCAAGCTGCGACTGCAGTCTAGGAGCCGAGTGTCGCCTCAGCACAGCTGAGGCTTGTTGTCACTGGCTCCGGGACAGCTTTCTTTGCAAAGCCACTTTGTGCATGTGCTTTCTTTGCTGGCAGTTCATGCTTCTAGCTCTCATGGAGGGGACCAGCAATTTGAGAGCAATTTCCAGGTGAGCTGCTGTGTTAATCTCTTGCAGCGAAAGGAACCCTGCGGTAGCTTAAATCTGATGCACGAAGTGTTATCTGGAGTTGCAGATTCATATATACATGATTGGGGAGGGTTGTAAGTAATGAGGCTGTGTACACACCATGCATTTAAAGCACCCGGCAGCCAGAATTGATCCACGTACTGGCATACACCAAATGCCTTTGAGGACCATACTCCCACTAAACTCTCAAGACAATTTTGGGGATTATAATATTCAAATGAAGGAATATTTGTCCCTTAATTCGTGTGAATTTAGGAATTGGGCCATGACGCCAACCAAGACAGAGCATGCATTATTGCTGCCCTACTCTGTTTGGTACCCTCAAATTAAGGGCAACAATTCAAGGCCTCGCCTCCTTGAGACACTGACATTTCCATAATTACATAGGGCCTTTATGGAATGTAGGTTTCAGCAGATGCCCTCAGTCTACTTAGCAGGGAAATACCTTGGAATAGCTCCTATGGAACAGAAATGCATTTATGGATGTAATCAGGTTGAGGATATCGTGCACTGATGTTGATTTGCCCTTTATATATTTTTAAAAATCTCCTATTCTTTAATGGTTCTTGGATCAATCGCTCCAGGAAGTGATCGTTGACCTCTTAGCCGATAAATATGCACGAGTTACACGCCTGGTAGCCAAATTTGCTATGGCAGCTAAGAAGCTTCGCTCTAGTTGTATTAATGCATTATAATTTTAAACATTTTGTGCTGCGGACTTTTATAGACTCATGTTGTGTGATTTTAGAGGAATGTGTTGCTTTTTGCCCTCTGATGTTCATTGCGAAGGCCTTTGGCTATGTACAATAAATTGAACTGAATTGAATTCATAGCACCCCCCTAAGAAGCTTGGGAGCTGTAGTTCACCCCCTCACAGAGCTGCAATTCCCAGCACCCTTAAAGCAAAATTTCTCCAGATTCCTGGGTGAGTGGGTGCTTTAACTGTGGTTTAAATGCACGGTGTGTCTTGCAACCTGAGTTCAGAAGGAAATGAAATGCAGAGCCGAGTCTGCCTGAAATCTTGGAGAGCTGCTGCCAGTCAGTGTAGACAATATTGAGTTAGATGGTCTGGCATAGGACAGTTTCCTATGTTCCTAACCTAGTGTGGGATCTTCAGCTCGGACAGCATGTCTTTGCCACAGAGTGATGCTCCCTGCCCTCTAAAGCAAAGAGGCGCTTTAGCAGAGAACCTGTGTATGTACATATATATGTTTGCAGTATGTACACACCTAGTTTGGCGCTTTCATACGGGGAGAAGCTTAAAGGGTTGAAGAAACTTATGCAATCATTTGACTTTGAGGACTAACATCCACTTCCCCTCCTGCCTGGCTGTCTGCTGAAGAAGAAAGCCTGCAGGCCCTCTGTGAGCCAGCTGTGTGCGAGGGGTGATTGCTGAATCACAGTCTGTAATCTCCGCTCGGTAATCCTGGCTCCTTATTTTTGTCCTTGATCGGGATGGGCTGCTGCTGCTGCTGCTGCCAAGACAGGGTACTTCATTTGCAAAATACAGTGGTACCTCGGGTTACATACACTTCAGGTTACATACGCTTCAGGTTACAGACTCCGCTAACCCAGAAATAGTACCTCGGGTTAAGAACTTTGCTTCAGGATGAGAACAGAAATCGTGCTCTGGCGGCGCGGCGGCAGCAGGAGGCCCCATTAGCAAAAGTGGTGCTTCAGGTTAAGAACAGTTTCAGGTTAAGAACAGACCTCTGGAACGAATTAAGTACGTAACCAGAGGTACCACTGTAGTGAAACCGGGATCACTAAAAATAGCGGTCTGCTTCATTGGTTCCCAGTTCGGAACAATTTATTTGGCCGTGTGGGGCGCTTTGTGTGAAAGGTATTGGGTTGATGTCATGGGCTGGTTGGACGCAGAGAGGTGTGTGTGGGGGAACCAGCTGGGAAACCCCCAAGGGAAGAAGGCTCAGAGCCGGGGGAGTGGTAGTTGGACAACGATGAGTCGTCAGAGGGAGAAGAGGGGGAAGAGAAGGTGTCGGAAGCTGAAGAGGTAACAGGGCTGAGTGAGCAGGGAGAATCTGTGGCAGAGAGCAGTCCGGAATCAGAGGAAGAAGCTGAAGCAGGAGGATGGGAGGAGAGAGGTCAAGAGGCAGAGGTGAATCAGACAGGTGAGGAATAGTGGTGATTTCCCCTCCTGCTGTGGTGAGCTCCCCTTCCCAGTACGTTTCTGAGCACAATTCAAAGTGTTGGTGCTGACCTTTAAAGCCCTAAACAGCCTCAGTCCAGTATACCTGAAGGAGCGTCTCCATCCCCATCGTTCTGCCCAGACACTGAGGTCCAGCTCTGAGGACCTTCTGGCGGTTCCCTCCCTGCGAGAAGTGAGGTCACAGGGAATCAGGCAGAGGTCCTTCTCAGTAGTGGCACCCGCCCTGTGGAACGCCCTCCCATCAGATTTCAAGGAAATAAACAACTATCTGACTTTTAGAAAACATCTGAAGGCAGCCCTGTTTAGGGAAGTTTTTAATATTTAATGCTGTATTGTTTTTAACACTCGATTGGGAGCCGCCCAGAGTGGTTGGGGAAACTCAGCCAGATGGGCGGGGTATAAATAATAAATTATTGTTCGTGGAGGAGAGGTTGATGGCACCCAGTTTCCACTTGCCTGGGGTGGGGGGGAACCCTGGAGAGGAGGGGACTTAGGCAGCTGTGGGGTTGCAAGGACTTTCAGCCTCAGCAACTGCTTCATGGGGGCAAGACCTGCCGGAGATGGGTTTGTTGCGCTGATTAGGCCTGACACTCCCGTGCAGATCCTGGTTTTGCTAAGAAAGAGTTAATTCCACTTGCTCAGTGCATCCAATCAAGTAACCTGTCAGACAGGAGATAAGCTACATTCAAATTTCTGTTTTAGACCGCCTTTTCTGTGATATAGGTATGTTGTATCTGGGGTGGTGGTCTTGAGCTACACCCCTTCTGTGATGTATGTATGATGTTCCTGGGGATGGTCTTGATCTACAGGGTGGCAATTTCCAAATGTCTATATAATAATAATAATAATAATAATAATAATAATAATAATAATAATAATAATAATTTTATTTATACCCCGCCCTCCCCAGCCAAGGCCGGGCTCAGGGCGGCTAACGAGCAATAATAAAAACAAGTTGAATGAATACAACTTAAAAACAAGATTAAAATACAACATTAAAATTTTGAAACATTAAAATGCAGCCTCATCACAGGAGGAGAAAGGAAAAGAAAAAAGAAAGAGGGGGAGGGAATCAAATTGGCTCCAAGCCAAAGGCCAGGCGGAACAACTCTGTCTTACAGGCCCTACAGAAAGAAATCAGATCCTGCAGAGCCCTGGTCTCATGAGGCAGAGCGTTCCACCAGGCCAGGGCCAGAGTTGAAAAGGCCCTGGCTCTGGTTGAAGCTAATCTAACTTCCTTAGGGCCCGAGACCACTAGGGTGTTGCTATTTATGGACCTTGAGGCTCTCCGTGGGACATACCAAGAGAGGCGGTCCCGTAGGTACGAGGGTCCTAGGCCGTGAAGGGACCTAGGACCTATAAGGCCTTGCACGCCATTGTTCTGGGTTCCTCCTCTTTTCCTACGTGTGAGGGGTGCACCCTATTGTGGCTTGCTCCTGTCGCCAGATCTGTGCCTAGGAATGTGGCACTAAAGGAAGTGTGAACAAGCCCAAGCATGCACCCCACTCTCCTTCCTTCAGCCTCATCAGTTCAGAACAATTCCCAGATTTAAAATCTCAACGTGGTTATCATATTCACATATCGGGGCCTGTTTGTACCCTGGCTGCTACAACAGAGAGCTCTCTGCTGAGGCAAGCATTTCAGGCAGGTGTATGAATAGTGCATACCTGCACTGGGTTTTCCCCCCCTCCAACCACTGAGCCAAGACTAAGAGCACCATCTACTGGGGTACAGCAGCATGTAAATTTGATTTCGATCTTAAGCCCGTAAGCCCAATAAACTGCTTGCATTTTCTAACCCAGTATTCATTGGCCTGGTACCCTCTAGAGGTTTTGAACTCCTAGGAGCCCCAGCCATGGAAGATGGGACTTCTGTTTCCTGAAAGGCATGCTAGAGACTAGCAGTAATGACTTCGGGGAGATTTGGTGCAGCTGGGGTAGGCAAGGGGTCTGAATGCGCAGTCTCCAGTAGCCAAAATACGCATGGCTCAGAAAGAAAGACTTGGTTGCCACGCAAGAGGTTATTTGGCCACCATTGGCCTGTAGGCATGCACTTTGTTCATGTGCATCCTAGTTCTACCAACTCCTTATACAGCCCTACCATTGTTCTGAGCAGGGTTATCAAAGGAGATCTTGATGCTGCCACAAAGAGAGCGAGAGAAAGTATTTGTAGTTCAACATGTGGAGGCACCATGTTGTGGAGGCCACCATAGAGCAGTGAACAAAGATTTAACCCTCAGACTCCCATGAGCTAAGTGGATACCTTATTGAGAACATCTGGTTGGTTGGTTTTGGCATAGTCTTCCCCTGTGTCTATATACCAGCATGGAGATTATTGGAAATGATGAACGTGCGGACATGTTTCGTGGGAATTATCAGCATGCTAGTGGTGCACACCTCCTGATTCTTCCTGCTTTGCTCCTTCCCTTGTGCAAGTGGAAGAAACAAACAAGAAGCCGCAATTGAGCTCGGTTGCCTGTTACGTCTGAACCTGGGATCCTGTTTTGCTGCTCCCTAACAAGCCAGAATAGCTAGCTAGCCTTCAACCACGGTTTATTGTTAGCTTTTGAATCCTGGCATTTTAAGGAACGGCAGATGAAAATCCTGGCTTAGGACATCACAGGAAATCAAGCTTAAGTGAGGTTTCTCCCACTCGCACAAGGGGAGGAGTGATGGGGAAGGCATCGTGCACCCTGGACCAACATGCTGTTCAGTAAACCATGGTAAGACAGCAAGTCTGGCAGACCATGATGTTCAAACCCATCCATTGACATGATGGTGAAGGGTTAGTCTTTACATTATTTTTTTTGTATTGCCAAAAAAAAAAAAATGTTTTAAAATGTTTAAAAGTACTTTCCCCAAATAACCTTTCTGTTGGGGATAATTCAGACTGAAATTCCCAGGTGTAAGAAGAGGTTATTTATGTATGCTACAACTGCGGCCCATGTTTCGTTAGCCCAAAAATGGAAAACGAGAGTAGTCCAAACCAAAGAAGAATGGCAACTTAAGTTGACAGAATATGCACAACTTGCAGGCTTAACATATAGAATAAGCAAACAAGATGAACATACATTTAGAGAAGATTGGAAAACATTTATTGAATATATGGGAAAGATTGTGTACAGCTGAAAACGCTGGCAACATTAAGATAAATTCAACAGTTCAAATAAGTTTTGATGGATGCAATAATGGAATACTGATTAGTATGGTTTTTGTAAAATATGCAGGTATTTATGATATGTGAAATGAACCATGGAAAGAGAAGAAGGGAAGTCATTGATATCTTAAGGATGTAAAATGAGTATTTTAAATTGTAAAACAGAAAATTTAATAAAAATTATAAATACATACACGTGTGTATATGTTTAGTCTTTACAGGGAGGATAGCAGGTTCCCTTCTCTCACACACTAAACCTTATTTCTGTGTTTGTTTTAGGAGGCATGGCGGCTTCTCACTTCTATGATTACAGTTCTTCCAAGACATCAGAAAGGGGCAATGGCTCCTTTTACACTTCCCTGATTTCTGATGACTTCTATGCATCTCAGGATTCCTCTTACTTCACCGGCAACCTGCCCAAAGCAGGAAGCCAGGTTACGACTTCAGACAGCACGGAAGGATTTCACACCCAGGATGGGACTGTGTTCGAGTCCCGTGGCCTGTTTAGCTCCGATTCGGGGATAGAGATGACCCCGGCAGAATCCAGCGACGTCACCAAAACCTTTGCTGATCCCATGGAGCAGATGAAGTCGGACGCTTATAAATACATGGACATCAGTCGATCGGAAGAGATCAAATGTCAAGAGAGGTGTGACACAGGCTTGGGAGATGTGGGGCCTCCAAGCTTGAATAATAAACACCTGGAGGATATTGCTGGACCTAAAGGGACAGTTTTTGAGGGGAAACCTGGGGCCAAAGAGCCAGGCTTATTTGAGGGGTCAACTTTTCCATCTGAGAAGTTTGGCGACCAGCAACGCCACCCCACGGTAACAGCGCCCGTCAAGATTACTCTGACTGAGATAGAAACCTTAGAGGGGCCTGCTGCAAAGGAGAAAACTCCAGAAAAGCAAGAGGCAGGCCTCAAACCAAGCCACGAAGTGGTTCCCACGGTGACGGTGTCCGAGCCAGAAGATGATAGCCCAGGCTCTATTACACCACCTTCTTCAGGGACAGGTAAAGACTGCTTGTACTAGGAACGCGGGTGGTGCTGTGGGTTAAACCACTGAGCCTAGGACTTGCCGATCAGAAGGTCGGCGGTTTGAATCCCCGCGATGGGGTGAGCTCCCGTTGCTCGGTCCCTGCTTCTGCCAACCTAGCAGTTCGAAAGCACGTCAAAGTGCAAGTAGATAAATAGGTATCGCTCCGGCGAGAAGGTAAGCGGCGTTTCCGTGCGCTGCTCTGGTTCGCCAGAAGCGGCTTAGTCATGCTGGCCACATGACCCGGAAGCTGTACGCTGGCTCCTTCGGCCAATAAAGTGAGATGAGCGCCACAACCCCAGAGTCGGTCATGACTGGACCTAATGGACAGGGGTCCCTTTACCTTTACCTTTACTTCGTAGCATGGATATAAATACATCTTTCTGTGGGGATTATTTGTTTCGGTGTGAAGCAGTTGTGGTCCATGTGGCTCTGTGGTATATATATTAAGCACTGATCCCCATGTGGGAGTTTTTCTGGGGCTGAAGCTTGCATGGAATTAAGGCCATTTGCATCATTGTCACAGATGCTTCTGAGTGGGCTGTGAGGACTCAGGCGTGAGAACTAAAGGGTCTTGAGAATGCCCTTCTAGCCTTCCCTTTGGGCTTTGGTGAGAGGTGGGCAGTATCTGGTTTTCAACATCACAATATATCACCAGCTAAACATCACGGTATATCACAGTGTCCGATATAAGGATGGAGCTATGTAGAGGCAAACAGTAGGGCTGGGCAATATCTGGTTTTTAGCCTTATGGTATATCACCAGCTAAACATCACGACATATCACAATGTCTGAAATAAGGATGGAGTTATGTGGAGGCATTGGCTGCCTTCCTGGTTTTCCCTTCATCGTGATTTTTGCCGGCGTCTGCTCTTGTGATTCGCTGCTTCCTGCATGAGGTAAGGGAGAGCTTAGTCGGGAGGATTAACAGGAGCTGCAGGAATCGAGAGAAGCACTGGCTGGCTTCATGGTTTTTCCCACAGTGTGATTTTTGCATAGCGCACGCACGCACACACACACACACACACATACACACAGACATCATGGTTCGCTATATACATTGCCAGATCAAAAATTATGAACCTGATATCACGATCCAGACTTCACACTGGTTCGGGGCGATGTATTGATATATTGTGCCGCCCTAGATTTGGTGTAGCGTTCTCATTGACGGAGGATACTAATTGGCAGTTGGCAGCCTCAAGAAAGTCAACGAGTGCATGGCTTGAATCACAGCCACCTTCTGGTACTCGGGACTGAAGCCTGCCTGGTTTGGCAGCATAGAGCACAAAATAAATAGTTAAAGGAAAACAGAGATTTTAGGGCAGAGAGATGATTTTGTTTCCCAAGGGCCTGGTGTTCCTTTGGGACTACAACAGCCTCCCTGGGTGTTTGCTTCTACGCACACATTAATACCTGTAGAATTGTACATCAGCAAGCTGTAACAAAGGCAAGGTGGATGTCGAGTGCTCTCTCCTGTGTCAAGATTGCTCTGGACTTCTTACAGCTCAGAAGCAGGGAAGACTCAAACTCTGGTTACATCCATACCATACCTTTATAGCCATTTTAACAGTTGTGGCATAAAAAGGTAAAGGTAAATGGACCCCTGACCATTAGGTCCAGTCGTGGCCGACTCTGGGGTTGCGGCGCTCATCTCGCTTTACTGGCCGAGGGAGCCGGCGTACAGCTTCCGGGTCATGTGGCCAGCATGACTAAGCCACTTCTGGTGAACCAGAGCAGCGCACGGAAACGCCATTTACCTTCCTGCCGGAGCGGTACCTATTTATCTACTTGCACTTTCGAACTGCTAGGTTGGCAGGAGCAGGGACCGAGCAACGGGAGCTCACCCCGTCGTGGGGATTCGAAGTGCTATAAAGATTCTTGGGAACTGTAATATGTAAGGGGGCTGGGAACTGGGCTTGGGTTGTTGTTGTTATTTGATTATGTATTTTGTGGTTTTATATTCTGATTTTATCCTGTGAACCACCCTGAGACCTGTGGGTATAGGGCAGTATATAAATTCTAACAACAACAACTGTGTTGTTGTTGTTTTTATTATCATGACTTTTTTTCAGCTGGAACTCACCGGAACTGAGTTCTGGCACCTCTCAGGTGAGCGCCACTGCCATCATAAGAGAACAAAGGAGGTGTTCATATTGAGTTCCAGCACCTCTCTTTCTAGAAAATAGCACTGATTTTTATTACCGTATTTTTCACCCTATAGGACGCACTTTTTCCCCTCCCAAAATGAAAGTGAAATCTGTGTGCGTCCTATGGGGCGAATACAGGCTTTCGCTGAAGCTTGGGTCGGTGCGCACCGACCCCTCTCGCTATCCAGGCTTCAGGAAGCTATCAGCAAGCCTGGGGAGCCTGTGGGAACTCCCACAGCGCTCCCCACACTGCGGATAGCAGCCTGCCGCCCGGCGCGCAAGGCGCCCTGAAGCAGAGCGCCCCGGGCAGACATCCGCAGCGTGGGGAGCCCTGCGGGAGTTCCCACAGGGCTCCCTAGGCTGCGGATAGCAGCCTGCTGCACGGAGCGTGGGGTGCGCTGAAGCAGAGCGCCCCGCGATTTGGGCAGACATCGGCCAGCCCCACAAGCTCGGGGGACAGCAGGGAGGCGCAGCGCCGCCATCCCGCTGTTCCCCGACCTGTTTTTTGGGGGAAAATAAAGGGAATTCCCCCCCTTTATTTCCCCCCCAAAAAACTAGGTGCGTCCTATGGGACAGAGCGTCCTATGGGACGAAAAATATAGTATTTATTAAATTTATGTACAGCCCTATACCCACAGTAGCTCTGCGAGGGGTTTCTCCTAACAACTCTCCACATGCTCAACAAACTACAATTCCCAGGATTATTTGGGGGAAAACCTTTAAATATATGGTACAGATGGGATCTGTATCACATGTCATTAGGGATGCATGAACATTAGCTGAAAAAACAATTGGCATCCTTGAGTTGTTGTTTTTAAGTGCTTTCTTTGAGTACTTGCAAAAGCTCGAGAGATTTTGCAAGCGTGGGGGAAATGGTTGCTCTCCCTGTCAGCTGTTTTCAAAGTTGCTGTCTTCAACTCTGCCTGTTCAAGCAGAGTTGTCCATGGATTTGAGCAGGCACACCATGACGGTCCAAAAATGGCTAGAATGAAGCAAGCAGCCACCCCCATCACTGAAGACCCCTTGGGTCAAGAAGTGAGCTCACCTGGGGGCACGCCAGCAGCCTTAGGGGTGGAGGAAGAGGAGGTTTAGGGTTTGAGAAGAATCGAGGCAAAACGGCCTGCTTGTGGGGTGCTGTGCCCACCTCAGTTGTCTCACAGACCCAAGCACCCTTCTTTGAATGCTTCTGTCCCCATCTCTAATACATTTTGAAACTCTGCTTCCTACTTGGAATAGTGTTGGAATGAACATTCGTTCTTATCTACACACAAAACAAGCTGCTTTATAATTTGAGCGCAGCTGTGCTGGCTGGGCCTGATAAGCGCTGTAGTCCAAAACACCAGATTGAGGAAATGCCCAAACTTCTCCAGCACAGATTTCTGAATAATATTTATCAGGTGCTCTTTGCTTCCTGAAGAGACAAAATACAATTTTTGCTAACGCTTTCTCCTTCTCTTTCCCTCTTTTATTCTGTCTCGTTTTCTCCCCTCCCTGCTTCTTTGCTCTCCTTCACTCCCCCCCCATCCCTCCCGCCACCCGGTCATCTCCTTTGAAACCCCAGAAGCTTCTGGCGCAGAGGCCCAAGGTAAGGGAAGCCTGTCTGAAGACGAGCTTATCAGTGCCATTAAAGAAGCAAAGGGCTTTTCCCACGAACACCCAGAAGGCCAGAGGTCTCCAGCTGTTGCGCCAGACAAGCAAGGTCCTAAAAAGAAGGTTCCGGAATTTGCAGCCGGCGGACCTCCTGGAGACAACGAAGGGAGCAGCGCCGAGTCTGGCGACTCCGAGATAGAGCTGGTCTCAGAAGACCCGCTGGCCGCTGAGGAGGTCCTCCACTCCAATTACATGACCTTCAGCCACGCCGGGGGCCCTCCTCCCTCCCCGGCTTCTCCTTCAATACAGTACAGCATCCTGAGAGAGGAGCGCGAGGCCGAACTGGACAGCGAGCTCATCATTGAGTCGTGCGACGCCTCTTCGGCCTCTGAGGAGAGCCCGAAGCGGGAGCATGACTCGCCCCTGATGAAGCCCGTCATAATGGACATCATCCAAGAAGAGAGCCACTCCAGGAACGAGAACACCAGGGCTTCAAATTACAACGTAAGCAGCTCGAAGGAGAGCAGGATGAACAGGGAGAATCTTGCGGACTCTGCCGCCTACCTGAAGTGCTCCTTCACCTCGCCCAAAGCGAACCCTGACCCAACGCCTGCTTTGGCTGCTGGCGCCGAAGAGACAAAGGACAAAGTAGCAGAGAAGAAATCGGCCGAGGCGGCAGCAGCTGTTGCCGCAAACAAACCGTCATCCAAAGACCCGGTGGCAAGGAGTCCCTGGCCTTCCCCACCACTCCCGTTTCTAAATAAGCAGAAAGGTAATTTTGTATGTCTGTTTGTTCATCCTTTAAATGAATGCACGTTGGCCAGAATATGAACCAGGCTGGTGGAAGCTAGCTTTGTCTAGTACGCTCCGTGGCATAGCATGGTTTGCCAGTGTCCAGGGCTGTGCAGAAAGGGTGGGGGTGAGGGAAACGGATGGAGTATGCACACGCAATCAACTGCCTAATGGTGTCTGCATCACCCAGGAGATCGCAGCCACAGAGATGAGGAAAGAAACTTGTCTGGAGAGGTCAATTCATGGTTTGGGTGGAGAAGCTGTTTTAAATGAAGCCCAGCAATGGCAGCGTGCAGCCATATTGAGGCAGCGCAGGGTGCTAAAATGTTTTGCCCCTAACAATTTTGCACCTGGGGCGACTGTCCCTGTGTTCCCTGCCCCACGCTACACTACTGAGTACACTGGCCCTCTCTAGTGGGTGGTGGCCTGATCCAAGGTGGGTTGCAAAAGGAGCACCACTACCATTATGCAATTGTATGATAAAAGATTAAGAAATGAGTTCCTGAAGGCATTTTTGGGTTAAAAGTGTGTCATGGGTGTGACAGTTTGGAGCTACCCAGTGTAGCAGAAACAGGAGGAATTAGGAGTCTTGTCTTCCCTTCAAGGTAAGTACATTCATGTGCTGGGAAAAGTTCTTAAACAGAGCTGATTATGACCGAGATGAACTATGGGTGTTGTCTTCAATGTAGCCTGTATCCAAGCTCCTTTTGTTGTTGGTTGGCAACTTGCTTTTGCAGCATAGAAACAATCCACTTTGTACACGTTCTCAGATACGTTCAGGCGTCCCCATGCTGACCACAAAAGGTGTTCCCTTTCGGAAAATCACCTCTTAATATTACAGTAATGTTACATATTATTAATATTAATATTACCTCAGATTACAGACGATTCAGGTTACAGGCTCCGCTAACCCAGAAATAGTACCTCGGGTTAAGAACTTTGCTTCAGGATGAGAACAGAAATTGTGTGGCAGCAGCGGGAGGCCGCATTAGCTAAAGTGCTACCTCAAGACAAGAACAGTTTCAGGTTAAGAACGGACCTCCGGAACGAGTTTAGTTCTTAACCAGAGGTACCATTGTATTAGCTAAATGCACAAACTGCCACGTTGCATAAACTGCTGCATTAACAGAAAGACAGCCCTGCGGGATCAGGCCCGTCCAACCCAGCATCCTGTTCTATCAGTGGCCAACCAGGTGTCTGTTGAGAATCCCACAAGCAGAACACAAGTGCCATAGCACTCTCCTGGTCTCTGATTCCTTCAAGCCACACTGGAGATTGTACATAACCATTGTAGTTGGTAGCCATTGGTAGCCTGTTGCTCATCTCATGCACAGTGCATGGGAAGATCCAACTTTTCCTTGCTCAGGACAGTCCCTTAGCATGCATGTAGATGGGTGGCAAAAACTTCCTTCCCACATGAACCCCCTTGGCCAAAAGTTAACTTCTGTTGAATTTCTGCTGTGCATATCTTGTTTCTCTTGGCTTCTGTTTAGATAGAAAGCTATAAAAGGTACCAAACCCACAAAGAAAATTGTTCAGAGTTGGCTGGTCCATAAACAGTGATTTTTAAAAATAATAATAATAATAAAAGCAGCAGCTGCGCTAGATTTCCCTGGAGCTTTTGTTCATTATTTCCTAATATACTCTGGGAGCTTTTCCTGTTATCAGCAGTACCATTTGTCAGCTTTTCTTGATACATAGCCAAGATGAAAACCATTATGTTTGCCCATAAAAAGAGAAAAATAGAGTTAAATTCACTCCTGTTGTAAACTGCTTCAAGCTTCGTTAGATAATTTCAGCTTTGGCCAATTTACTAGTCAGGAGCACTGAGTAATTCTTACTTACCTATCTGCCTTATTCATCTCTTAAAATCCTAGTAAAGGTAAAGGGACCCCTGACCATTAGGTCCAGTCGTGACCGACTCTGGGGTTGTGGCGCTCATCTCGCTTTATTGGCCGAGGGAGCCGGCGTACAGCTTCCGGGTCATGTGGCCAGCATAACTAAGCCGCTTCTGGCGAACCAGAGCAGCGCACGGAAATGCCGTTTACCTTCCCGCCAGAGCGGTACCTATTTATCTACTTGTACTTTGACGTGCTTTCGAACTGCTAGGTTGGCAGGAGCAGGGACCGAGCAACGGGAGCTCACCCCGCCGCGGGGATTCGAACCGCTGACCTTCTGATCGGCAAGTCCTAGGCTCAGTGGTTTAACCCACAGCACCACCTGCGTCCCTTCCTTAAAATCCTACTGTTCCTCTATTGAACTCAAGACAGTACAGTCAGGGGTCCCCTCATTTTATCATGCCAGCCTTGTAAGATAGGATGGGCTGTAAGAGAGGGTGGCTGGTCCAAGGACACCTGGGAGAGTTTATGCCAAGTTTGGGACTTGTTAGGAACCATAGTTCTGGTAGGGAGAGTGGTTTTATGGAACAGAGAATCTTCAGAACTTTCACTAAACTACAGTTCCCAGAATTCTTTGGGGGCAAGGCAGCCATGGCAGAGTGGTTCAAAACCAAGCCAGTTTGCACTTTACTCCAAACAATATGAATGACATTTTATGTTGCCTCCACAGTATAGGCAGAAAGGGTATTAGTATAATGGTAGTGAATACAGTGATGTCAGTTTGTGGGATTAGATGGGCATTCTTGAGTCAGGTTAACAATTAATTATTTTCAAAAATATCTGACGGGCGAGGGTGAACCCTGGTGAGGCAAGAGGCATATCTTTCCCTCTCCTTCCCTCCCTCTCTCTGTGTGTATTTGTGTCTTGTTTTGCATCTTCAAAATTTAATCTGGATTTAATATGGCTTGCTCAAGTCTTGAGAACAGAGTTGCCAACTCTTAGATGTTTAATCAGCCTGTTTACTGTCGAGTGTTCTGTTATTCAGCAAATAGATGCATTAAAATGCCTATCAGTTGGCACTCCTGTTCTTGAGGCCTACGCAAGCCATCTCAAATCCAGATTAAAATGTGCAAGTGCAAAACAGAATGTGAGCTATGACACCACTGATGTCCTCATTTGGGAAGGTTGCATCGCACAGAGCTTTGAAAGCTGCCTCTGTTTTTCTGACTGCTGCTCATCGTCTCCTTTTTTCCTCCCGGCCACTTTGCAGTGTGACCTTATTATGAGTTTTGCTTCCGCAGGCCCCGAAACGTGATGGTGAGATGGAAACAGATCTGAGATTTGCAGCAGAGCTAGTTCTTTCTTTTGAGCATTTGTTGCCACCCAGTGGCAATGATGAAACGCGCAGAACTGAACTCTCATACTGTCTAAAGCTCTGTTCTTATTTTATTATTGTTATAGTTTGTATATTGCTTTATATTTTTTAAGAAAGAAAAAAATCTCAAAAGTTGTTTACAACTTGCATTAAAACATCAAACCCAAACAATCCAGAATAAAACATTCCTGAAGGAAGTCAAATATAAAGTATACATTCAAAGCAACATATTGAACACAAAACTCAAAATGTTGTTGTTGTTGTTTAGTCGTTTAGTCATGTCCGACTCTTCGTGACCCCATGGACCAGAGCACGCCAGGCACTTCTGTCCTCCACTGCCTCCCGCAGTTTGATCAAACTCATCCTGGTAGCTTCAAGAACACCATCCAACCATCTCATCCTCTGTCGTCCCCTTCTCCTTGTGCCCTCCATCTTTCCCAACATCAGGGTCTTTTCCAGGGAGTCTTCTCTTCTCATGAGGTGGCCAAAGTATTGGAGCCTCAGCTTCACGATCTGTCCTTCCAGTGAGCACTCAGGGCTGATTTCCTTAAGAATGGATACGTTTGATCTTCTTGCAGTCCATGGGACTCTCAAGAGTCTCCTCCAGCACCATAATTCAAAAGCATCCATTCTTCGGTGATCAGCCTTCTTTATGGTCCAGCTCTCACTTCCATACATCACTACTGGGAAAACCATAGCTTTAACTATACGGACCTTTGTTGGCAAGGTGATGTCTCTACTTAACTCAAAATATCATCTTATAAATTTCAAAATAAAATACTGTAAAGGAGGTCAACTACAGGCATAGGGCCTTCTTGGTTGTGGCACCCTCCCTGTGGAACACCCTCCCTTCAGATATCAAGGAGATAAAGAACTATGCAACTTTTATAAGACATCTGAAGGCAGCCCTATATCAGGAAGTTTTTAATGTTTGATGTTTGATTATGTTTTAATGTATGCTGTAAGTTGCCCAGAGTGGCTGAGAAACCCAGCCAGATGGGCAGGGTATCAATATCAATATCATCATCATCATCATTATTATTAAAAGCACATTCAATGCAGCAATTTTAACAAAAAAAATCTTAAACATTTCAAAAAACAGCATTGCTAAAGTAAGTCAAATATAGTATGCACATTTTAAAACAGCATAATTGGCAAGAGACAAAAACGTATTATCTTAAGCATAGAACACGTCTGCTTCTGTTGCTGCCAATGGTGGTTCATGGCAGGTGGTGGCTGTGGAAGCTCAGGCTCGATGATCTCGGTCTATGCTAAGAGGCAACCAAGATGCTATCTGGCCTCTTCAGTAGCCTCAGCTTTTGTAGATGGAGTCAGTCCGAACCCCACTAGGTGGGAAAAGGTCTTCAAGGCAGGGAATAGGTTTTCAGGACTCACAGCCAAGGTTGTATTAGAGAAGCGTACATATGTCAGTTAAGAAGCAGAGCTATTCCTTTATCATAATAACCTATAGTCTGGATTCTCAAAAATGAGTTTCGCTGGAACAGGGCATCTCAAAGTAGATGTTTACCTGGGCAAATGGTTTTGGATGTTCTGAGGCAATGCACTAAAGTCCTGCATAGTTTCGACTGGTTCAGATCTCACAGCCAAACCATGGTTTAGCCTCCAGGACTTAATCTCTCCCCAGTCCTCCCTTTTCATATTCAAATTCTCTTCCTTGCTTCTTTTGTACAATGCACAAAGAATATGGTAGTTAGGCTGGAAATCTTAATTCAGAATACATTTTGAATCATTGTTTCAAATTCTGTCTTGGAAGCAAATGAGAGAGAGAGAGAGTGTGTGTCGAGGCACAAAATAGTACTGGGGAATAAATATGAAGAACTTTGATATTTTGCTTCAGAGATGTACCTCTGCGAGGGGAACACACGGTCTCATCTAACATTTTGCAGCACCCTTAAGAAACTACAGCCCCCAGGATTCCTTTGGGGAAGCCATGACTGTTTAAAGTGGCATGATGTGGTCCGTGTTGCTGCTAGCATTGTGATAGATTGATCTGGATTGTGATAGGTCGATCGGTGTGGGCATTGTGATTGGCTGATCTGTACTGGTGTCTGGGTTGTGACAGGTTGATCTGTGTTGGGCTAGAATGATGAGTGGATATACTGCTTGCTGACAAGAGCTTTGCTAACACATAGAATAGCTCAGCTTTGCAAATTTTGTGTGTGTGACTTCTTCCTGTTGAATGGTCTCTTTATTTGAAGGTTCATTATTGTTCCACAAGATGTGTATGTCTTTAAGGGCCAGAGCAAATAACGTGACCCAGTTTTACAACTGTGAAGCAGTATAGCAGGTGCTGTTAAGTTGTGTTAATTAAGCTGTGTCAGCAATTGGGTATAGTATATAAAGAGCAGCACCTATGGGTATAGTAATTGGGTATAGTATATAAAGAGTGTCAGCAATTGGGTATAGTATATAAAGAGCAGCACCTATAGTATATAAAGAGCAGCAGTACCCTGGTGGATGGGTCATGCTTGTTGATATATTTAATGTAAAAGGAGTTTTTGTTATTAAAACCTTGGCTCGGTCCCTGCTCCTGCCAACCTAGCAGTTCGAAAGCACGTCAAAGTGCAAGTAGATAAATAGGTACCGCTCCAGTGGGAAGGTAAACGGCGTTTCCGTGTGCCGCTCTGGTTCGCCAGAAGCGGCTTAGTCATGCTGGCCACATGACCCAGAAGCTGTACGCCGGCTCCCTCGGCCAATAAAGCAAGATGAGCGCTGCAACCCCAGAGTCTGTCACGACTGGACCTAATAGTCGGGGGTCCCTTTACCTTTACCTAAAGTTATTTTGTGTTCCTTGTAATGTGTGGTCTCCCCAGCAAGCCCTCTGCAGTGCAACTAATCTGCAAATGGCCAACACTTCCTTCATGGCCCAGCCCATCTATCAGACTTCTATCTTTCGTAGAATCATAGAATTGTAGAGTTGGAAGGGACCCTCAGGGTCATCCAGTCCAACCCCCTGCATTGCAGGAATCTCAGCTAAAGCATCCATGACAGATGGGCCTCCAACATCTGCTTGAAAACCTCCGAGGAAGGATTGTCTACCGCCTCCCGAAAGAGACCGTTCCACTGTAGAACAGCTCTTACTCTCAGAAAGTTCTTCCTGATGTGTAGTCAGAATCTCCTTTCTTGTGACTTGAAGCCAACAGTTTGAGTCCTACCTTCCACAGCCAGAGAAAACAACACTGGCCCTCAGGGCAACATTGCAGAGGATGCAAAGCCTGCGCGCCGCCATTCTTAACATTGGATTCCCTCCCCTGCATGTCTAATTCTGCCCTCCTGGCAGAAATGCAGCAACTTATTCCTGAGGATACTCCTCTGTGGTCTTTCTAAGAGGGAAGCTCTCCCAGTTCCACACACCTTGTCTATCAAAATGGCAGGGGTTTCCCCAAGTGAAGTACTGATGCATTTGCATCATTGGTAGAAAACCTGCTTTTCTTGTAGAGCTTCTTATAGTCAATCAGTACGTTTTCGAGCACAATTCAAAGTGTTGGTGCTGACCTTTAAAGCCCTAAACGGCCTTGGCCCAGTATACCCGAAGGAGCGTCTTCACCCCCATTGTTCAGCCCGGACACTGAGGTCCAGCTCCAAGGGCCTTCTGGTGGGTCCCTCACTGCGAGAAGTGAGGTTACAGGTGTTGGGAAACTGTGTACGTGCAGCTACTCACACAGAGTCAATTAAGTTTTGGCAGACAGCCAGAAGGCAATCTGAAGGAGTAAGTCTGCCTGGTGATAACAGAGACATGGAGACCGCTCCCTGACTGGTCAAGCTGTCTCAAGGGAGTGATAATTAATGGCCTACTGACTGGAATGTGTTAGTTCAGAGTTTGTGAGTTCAGAGTTCTGTGTCAGTATAGGAGTTGTGAGTCGTGTCAGAGAGAGCTAGCAAAAGATACGTGTTCTGTTCCTGTAAATAGTCCACTGTATATAATAAACACCTAACTACAAGTTCCTAGTTCCTGCTTCGTCTATCCTGTCTGCAGCCAAGTCGCCAATTGCTTCCGTGGATTCTGCATGTACTCTGCTAGGTCTGGCTAAGGTCCTGCAACTGGTCAGAAAGTTGTGAAACACTAAATAGGTTTTGCCAATAACAGGGAACCAGGCAGAGGGCCTTCTTAGTAGTGGCGCCTGCCCCATGGAACACCCCCCCACCAGATGTCAAAGAAACAAACAACTATCTGACGTTTAGAAGACATCTGAAGGCACCCCCTTTAGGGAAGTTTTTAATGGTTGATGTTTTCTTGTATTTTTAATATTCTGTTGGGAGCCACCCAGAGTGGCTGGGGAAACCCAGCCAGATGGGTGGGGTATAATTATTATTATTATTATTATTATTATTATTATTATTATTATTATTATTTCTTTGTCATCTTTAAGCTACACCCTGGCTGTGCCTGCAGTAACCAAATTGGACTTATTTTGGGGAAAATGTTTGTTATTCCACCCTCCCGTAAAGAGTGCCTGTAGCCCATGTAAAGTATAATATCACTAGTGTGCCCACTTTGTTTCTTTGACAGAGACTCTGGGCTTTTTAGCAGCAGCACAGTTGACAGCAATTCAACTGGTGCAGTTTCCCCAGGATGGAGATGCAACGGGAAATGCTGTTCCTGGTGAATATCTGCCTGCCATTGAGCTGTTAAAAGTACAGGTCCTCTGTCAGGCAAAAGTGAACAGTGGTGACTGCCATCTGAGGTCTGTTATCCTCTCTGCAAACAAACAAGCAAAAAAACAGCTGCCACAAATGGAAAATGTAAAAGGACCAACATGTTCTATTGCTTGGGAAATTTCTCCTTATTGGAAATTCCTTTTAAAATAATTTTCTTTCCTGCACCTTCTATTAACTAGCATTTTCCTGAAGGCAAACAACACAAATGCACAAACAAAAAAGATAAAACATACAATTGAAAAATAAAAAAATGCAAAATAAAAAAAGATTCAAAACCAGAGGCGGCAGCACAGCACAGCAGTTTAAAATTGAAAAACAACAATCAGAAAGAAGAGACATTCTGTTTATTGCCATGTTATTCTGGCAGAAGAGGAACAACTCCACTTCTTTTCACAAGATAAAAAAACGCAGGGTTGAAGGAAACGTTGGCCAGTTTGAAATGCTACACTTCTCCAAGGCCATTTTAAACAAAGCTACACTCAGGTGTGGTCCGTCGCAGATCCCTGAAAAGTGTACTGCATGCAAACATCTGTTGATCACATCAGCGCCTTAATTTTTAGGTATACCTTGCAACTGCAAACAAAGATCTAGGGTGGCCATGTTTTGAAAGGCATAAAAGAGGACACATTTGCCGTCTTCTATTTTTAACTATAAGGGATGCGGGTGACGCTGTGGGTTAAACCACAGAGCCTAGGACTTGCCGATCAGAAGGTTGGCGGTTCGAATCCCTGCGACGGGGTCAGCTCCCGTTGCTCGGTCCCAGCTCCTGCCCACCTAGCAGTTGGAAAGCACGTCAAAGTGCAAGTAGATAAATAGGTATCGCTCTGGCGGGAAGGTAAACGGCGTTTCCGTGCGCTGCTCTGGTTCGCCAGAAGCGGCTTTGTCATGCTGGCCACATGACCCGGAAGCTGTATGCCGGCTCCCTCGGCCAATAAAGCGAGATGAGCGCCGCAACCCCAGAGTCGGTCACGACTGGACCTAATGGTAGGGGGTCCCTTAAAAAAAAACAAAAAACTTATAACTATGAATCACTATGACGACTCTCATTTTACATACCCATGAAAAGGAGGGCGTGTCCTGGAAAAAGAGGACATATGGCAACCCTGACGCAAACAAAACCTTAAGAACATCAGACAACCCTGCCTTAAACCCTGGGTACCTGCTGCCAGTCATTGTAGAGACAATACTGATCTAGTTGTATGAAGTGCGACGCGACTCAATAAAAAGCAACTGCCTTGTGTTTCTGAAACTTGGGAAGGTGCTTAAAAAGGGGTGGAGGCGTGTAGAGAATTTGCCAAAATCCAGACTTACTGCTTTACTGAGCTTTATGATTTGGATTTCAGGTCTGAGTCTGGAAGGTGAGGGGAAGAGCTGGTTTGCTTTGCAGCATCCAGACATGATTCTTACCCATTTCTTTCATCTTTTAGTTGCTCATAACGGTGTACAATGAGCTCATGCATCTTTTCCCCCAGGGGAAACCCTCAAGAGCCAGCCCACCCCAAAGATCTTATTTCCTTTCTTTCTACTCACTGTTATTATTTGTTAAATTTCTGGCCTGCACTTTCTCCCAAAGGAGCCTAGGAGGGCAAACAGTGGAGCAAAACATTTTTTTTAAAAAAAGATTAAAAACATTTAAGAACCTATAACCTCGGAACAGAGATATTGGAAAAGGAGGGCTGGAAAGCTTGTATATTTTTCTGTTTATAGATAGCTCGCCTACCTAGGAGTTGCTGCTGTTACCATGGAGAAGCAGAATTTTGAAGCTTCACGGTGTGGCCTGTTTTGCAGAGGTTGCCTGAGATTTCATTTTTCGCAGGAGTGGCTTTGTTTGCTACAATCGTGCCTGAACAATACCAGCATCTCTCCTGACAAATAAAAATTTGTGGGTGCAGAATGAGATGTTTTGCTAGGATGTTTGAGCAAACACGTGAGGCTGGATTCCGTCGTCTGCATGTTTTCTAAGTAGGCTGGCTTTGTAATCGGCAGCAAAGCTGTAACCGAGCTCAGAGCAGAAGGGATCCTTAGCTTAATATTTCGGAGCCATCTGCTGCCAGCGCTCCTGCATTCTGGCCCCATCTGGTTTACTTTTTATAGCGCTTGAATAACTATAGTGGAGAGGAACCCCCTCTTTATTTGAGGTGGTTTTGCAAAGCTTTTGCCTTCAAAGGAAACCATTTCTGGGTCAACCTGGCTGCTGAGGAACCCCTGGGCTTCTCACACATTCATCCTGTTCATTGCAGAGAATTCGGGGAGCGTTGGGTCAGCAGCAGTGCCCACATTGTCTTGCTAAGGCCTCCTGCTCTGTTGCCCCACAAATGCACCAAAGGGTTCACTCAGTACTGTAGGTACTCGGAGGAAACATATCAATCTCTACTGTTCTTCTCATGGACGGAGTTGCCATTATGTTAGGGTCTCCCACAGACCACAGTTTGAAAGCCACCATGCTAAATATTTTGACTCATCTCCAACCTTTATTACGGTCCAGAGACCCAACAAATCATTACAAAGCAATACACAATTCATACAGCCTACCTCCAGGTTAAACAAGCATTTTGTTTAGAATATAGGGATCATTTGTTCTTACAACCACCAATAAAAACTTTGCCACTGCTAATGTTCTAGCATTTGTCCGGTCTTCCAGTAGGAACCTGACATAGTGAGCCTCTGATTTTCCCGGGAAAGGTACCAGCAAGGGTAGTATCAGTTCAGCCCTGGCTTGCTCATATTTTGCACAATGCAACAAATTATGTTTTATGGAATCGATGTCTTGAGCACACGAGCAAAGTCTGTCCTGGTAGGGAACTCCTCTCAAAATATTATGACTCAGTTCTCAGTCAAGTCTATGACCTTACACAGGTCTCAGGCTGCTGTAAGACCGTAACAGATTGGAGAACTGGCCCTAAACTAACAAAATGGATTTCAGTAGAGACAAATGTCAGGTTCTGTACATAGGCAGGAAGAACCAGCTGCACAAATATAAGATGGCGGAAACCTGGACTGCCAGTAGTACATGCGAAACGGATCTGGGGGTCTTAATGGACCTCAAGTTTAACGTGAGTCAATGGTGTGATGCGGTAGCAAAAAAGGCTAATGCTGTTCAAGGCTGCATCAACAGAAGTCTAGTGTCCAGGTCAAGGGAAGTCATAGTATCACTCTCTTCTTCCTTTGTCAGAGCACATCTGGAATGCTGTGCCCGGTTCTGAGCATCACAGTTTAAGAAGGATATTGACAAGCTGGAATGTGTGCAGAGGAGGGCGACCAAGATGATTAAGGGTCTGGAAACCAAGCGTTCCTTATGAGGAACGGTTGAGGGAGTTTGGTATATTTAACCTGGGAAAGAGGAGACTGAGAGGAGATGTGATAGCAACTTCAAATATCTAAAGGGCTGTCACATGGTGCTTCTGCTCCGGAGGGTAGGATCCAGACAAATGTCCACAAGTTGCAAGAAAGGAGTTTCCGACTAAGCATCAGGAAGAGCTTTCTGATGGTAAGAGCTGTTTGACAGTGGAACGGTCTCCCATAGGTCAGTGGTGGACTCTCATTCTTTCGAGGTTTTGACTTGGAGTCCTCAATCTCACCCCCTTGAAGAAAGAGGATCCTATCCCAGTGTCATAGTTTCACCATCAGGACTATGTCTCCAGCTCACGCACCTCCTCTGCCCCCCTCCCTCCTCCCTTTCTACCCTCTGACCCCCTCCCTCCAGGTTTGAGGGAACCTTCAGCAAAGGGCTCCCTGGTGGACCACCTTCTCCAAATGTTGACGATGATTAATTACATTGATAAGGTAAAGGTAAAGGGACCCCTGACCATTAGGTCCAGTCGTGGCCGACTCTGGGGTTGCGGGGCTCATCTCGCTTTATTGGCCGAGGGAGCCGGCGTACAGCTTCCGGGTCATGTGGCCAGCATGACTAAGCCGCTTCTGGTGAACCAGAGCAGCGCACGGAAACGCCATTTACCTTCACACCGGAGCGGTACCTATTTATTTACTTACACTTTGATGTGCTTTCGAACTGCTAGGTTGGCAGGAACAGGGACTGAACACCAGGAGCTCACCCTGTCATGGGGAGTCGAACCGCCGACCTTCTGATCGGCAAGTCCTAGGCTCTGTGGTTTAACCCACAGCAGTGGCGTAGCGTGGGGGGGTGCAGGGGGGGCCGGCCGCACCGGGCACAACATCTGGGGGTTAGGGTTAGGGGGCGCAAATCCACGGGTTAGGGGTGCAAATTACTTGCCTTGCCCCGGGTTCTGACAACCCACGCTACGCCACTGACCCACAACGCCACCTGCGTCTCTGCATTATATTGATACCCCACCAATTTCTCCAGGGAGCTATATGTGGCATGCCTAGCTTTCCTCCTCACCATTTTATCACAACAACCCTGTGAGGTAGGTTAGGCTAAGAGGCAATGACTGGGCCAAGGTCACTCATTGAGCTTGACAGCTGGGTGGGAATTTGAATCTTGGTCTCTCTAGTCTTAGTCTCTAACACTACACCTCATTGGCTCAGGAACAAGGTCAAGGCATGGTCCCTGACCTTTGCACATGGACCAAACCTACGCGTCTCTGTATTGTTGTGGACGGTCAGTTTTGAATGCCAGCACTCTAACCTGGAACTCAGCGTGGCATAAGCCAAGTTGAGAGTGGTTCTGAGCATGTGCAGAGTGCCTTCCCTCTCAGCCAGACCCTACACACCTGGGACTGGAGTGTGGAGGTGGCAGGAGTCGGGTGTGAAGTCCAGAGAGCCACATCTATCACAACATCAGTTCAGTCACGCTTGCCACAGTTGGGGATTGAACTGACAGGTGTCTCTCCATCTTGAGCTACAGGGGAAGGTGCTGATATCTCTTGAAAGAACTTATTTGTTCCCTGGGCATCGTTTTCCTGTTTAGCAACCCTTAGCCACAAAGCACACACTTCAGTCCATTTTTAAAAGGGATGGAAGTAATTTTTCCTGCATCGCTGTGTGTCTTCAAGGAACAATTGCACTTAAAATATATCCTGCAAACTGGAGACCTTGCGTTTGTCCCTGCTGGCATTCAGGCTGATGTGTGACAAAGCATCACGCTTTATCTGATGTTGGCTGCCAGTTTCTACTGTAATGTAATGTTGGCTGCCAGTTTCTACTGCAGCTTCGCTCCTAAACAATCTGTCTCCCCCTTTCTCATGATTAAGAGACACGTCACCTGATACAGATCAACCAGGAATCCCAAGGAGAAGAGGGACAATGAATAGCTCCAGTTAATGCCATGATTGCCATCATACACACCCTATTGGAGATGGGATGGGGGGGTTGAGTGCACATGTGTGTAAATGTATGCGCATGAACACTAAGGCATCGTGTGTGATGGAACTTTGATTTGAATTGTAGGTAATGCGTGACAGTTGTGTTTTTCTGCTACGTAACAGCTGGTGAGCCAGTGTGGTGTAGTGGTTCAGAGCAGTGAACTCGTAATCTGGTGAATCGGGTTTGCTTCTCTGCTCCTCCACCTGCAGCTGCTGGGTGACCTTGGGCTAGTCACACTTCTTTGAAGTCTCTCAGCCTCACTCACCTCACAGAGTGTTTGTTGTGGGGGAGGAAGGGAAAGGAGAATGTTAGCCACTTTGAGACTCCTTCGGGTAGTGATAAAGCGGGATATCAAATCCAAACTCCTCCTCTTCTTCTACTTGGCTTTTGAATCAGTGCAGTACAGTTTATTGGAGAGTAAATGAAAGCAGCAAGCCCCGAAGACCCTTCAGCGATGTTTAATTGTGTGGCAGCGAGTGATCTTCGGTACGAGACTGGGCGTGCAATGTCCCTAGTTTCAGCTCTGAAATGCTGAGCAACATGCAGAGACCACTTGCAGTTTACAGCAGGGATGGGGAACTTGAATAGCCCTCAAGATCTTGCTCGATGGACTAGATCAGGGTTCCCCAAACTTGGGTTTCCAGCTATTGTTGGACTACAATTCCCATTATCCCTAGCTAGCAGGACCAGTGGTCAGGGATGATGGGAACTGTAGTCCAAAAAACAGCTGGATACCCAAGTTTTGGAAACCCTGGACTAGATTATTCTTGTGGTCCCATCCAACTGTACAGTTATATGATTCTGTGACTACAAATCCATCATCCGTAACCATTTGCCCATCTGACAGCAATTGGTTCCCCATCCCAGCCCTAGTTTAAGAAAAAGGTCATGCTACAATCAACCTGTTAGTCTTTAAGGATTCTGTGCTGTTTTGATTTGTTTCTTACATTTGTATCTTTTCCTTCTTCTGTCCAGGGCAGCAGACTTGTTTTCCTAGGTCAGGCATGGCCAAACTTGGCCCTCCAGCTGTTTTGGGACCTACAACTCCCATCATCCCTAGCTAACAGGACCAGTGGTCAGGGATGATGGGAATTGTAGTCCCAAAACAGCTGGAGGGCCAAGTTTGGCCATGTCTGTCCTAGGTGGTCTCCCACTCAGGTAGTGACCAGACCCAAACCTGGAAGTTCTGTTGATGGGGACATGAGATGAGACCTTCTCTGTGCCTGCACCTAATTCACAGAGACCAGCAACACCTTATGAGGAAGTCCACCAATCCCCCATCCCTCGTTTAGGGGAGTTTCTTACTGATAGATATACATCATAATTTTCACACACCCCTTTTTTGCTAGTATGTGAATAAATTGACAAGTATTTTGGGTTGCCGACCAAGTTTGCTTACTATCTCGTGGTAGGTTTGGCCTAGGATATAAAAGTTGTACCACAGAGACAGCAAAGAGGCGAAACATATTGTGCGATCTATTGTGTGTGTAGAGAGAGGGAGAGAGAAGTGCATTTCATACCCTGGTGAGCTGATCAATAAGTTTACTGGTTGAGCTGACACAATAGAAATAAGACCAGCTAGTGAACTGGAAATGAATTTGAATGTGTTCAGTCTCTTGGTTAAGCTACTAAAACATGGAGATGGCTGTCTTCTGTTTATCTCTCAGCAAGGGTTAGGGGGAGAAACCGAATTCAGATTTCATTTAAAGGTGGCCCTACTTAATTTGCACTTTATGAAACAACACACAAACCAAAAGACAGCCATATTTCTAAACTGACATGTCTTTGAATATTGCAGTGAAGTTTCCATCCAAGTAACAGGTATGAAACTGGGTATTCTGGGCTGAAGTGTCCATTAAAAACTGCATATATTCGAGTAAAGAACATGTAAAATCCATTGTTTTGGGAGAAATTGCTTTGCAAAAATGTGTATATTAGGCAGAAATGCATGTGAATGTGTATATTAGCAAAAAATTATACTGAAACACTGATGTATTTTCATTATATATATATATTTTTAATTGCAAACTGCTGTGGAAGTGCAGAGAGCTGAACATAAGACTGGAAAAGTGGAAAACAGAGAGAAACACGGATGGACAGATTTGCCAATTCTTACACTCACCCTTACTTTGAACCTCTTCCCTTAAAACACCCTCTCTGGACACACTGTAGTCGACTTGTCAGTGTTATTCTTAAAATGTGGCCTTCAGAGCTGGACACACTACTGTCGCTGTGGCCTCTGGTCGGTGCTGCATGGAGCTGTTGTTTTTCTTGTGGCCTGGACACTTTGCTTCAGTTTATGCATCCTGAGAGTCCATTAGCTTTTTAAGCGGTGCTCTTGGTTTTGAGACAGCATGGAGGAAAAGGTCAGCCCAAAGGCAAGTCAGAAACCCTGGGAGACACATCATTTTAAGACCTCGCTCAAAACCTCCACTTATCTCCACAAACTTGCCTCTAATTGGATTGTTTTGAGGAGTGACTGAGAGAAATTCATACAGGCTGCCAGAGTCCTTGTAAGAAGAAAGGAAGGGAGGAAATCAATACGAATGCAGTAATCCTGGTAGCCAATTACTTTAGGTGGTTTGAAAGCAACCCAGCCTCCCTTTTTTTCTAATTAACAGGATACCAGGCCAAACAGGCTCAGTATTATTTACTTTGTATATCCACCACTAAATGCTTGCTTATAGTATGTGTGCTTTTCAGTTTACAATTTGCAGTTTATGCTTTTAGCTTATTCCAGAAACATCACTTAGCCATTTGATTCTGCCACACCCATTCCACACTTTTGCTGATTGAGTGAAAGGGGCTTTTTGCACTTGCAGGTAAGTAAAGCCCTCTCGTGTTCAGTGAGCATTTGGGGGGGGGATATTTTTTGGGGGGTTGGGAGTTGCTCCCCCCCATGTCTTCACTTCAAGGTCCAAACAGAACATTCACCTGTTCAACTGTACACACATAGCTTCTGCACTGCCAATCGGACAGCAACCTTTTTCAGCGTTTAGACAAATTCATGGGCGATAAGACTGTCAAAGGCCACTAGCTTAAGTACCTTAAGTACTGGAAGTCCAGCTCTTAGCATCCGTCTGCCTTGAGAGACAATGGAGGGAGCCTCTGGAGAGAAGTCAAACTGCTGCGTTAACTAAGTGATCTCCCTGGGGCGTAAGCCTGCGCAGCGTGCATAGAGGTTCTGGGCTGCCCAGATGACTGCCCTCTTGGCCTGGCTGATGTGCTCCAAAGGAAAGCAGAGCAATACGCTTGGCCCTAGCTTGGCTGCAGGAGTTGCCGGAAGGAGGCGTACAAGGCGCCATCCAACCATCTTCGGGACTCCACTCTGCATTTGTGTAGGGTTTACTCAAAGTCAATCCTTTATTAGGCATAGCAAACCACACATTCTCAAACAAACACCATATACAAATTGTGCAAAATATGAATTCAGCATAACAAGGTTTGTCCCAGTCAGATCTTTAACTCCAGAGAAAATCAATTTGCATAAATAATACAATATAACACTACCACATCACCCATCAGTTAAGAACCACTAAATCTCTTTATAGTGGCCCAGTCTTTCTACATGGACAGCACTCAAAAATTCAGCCACTATGAAAGTAATTTGATCATTCCTGTCCGAGAGCAGGTCCTGAACCCTTGGAGGCATAGGATTGAGCCTGTTGAGTTGTAAGGCCTCTAATAATTGTCTTCTGGCATAAATGCCAAAATCACAAGAAAAGAAAACAGGGTTTACTCCTTAGCCTTTTCTTCTACCGAAGATATCCTGTAAGGCAGCGGAGGTTTAGGATCTAGTTTTCCTTCCTTCCTTCCTTCCTTCTAGATGGGTTACCTTCCCAGGTGGGACGAGCCCCACCTGCCCCTCACTTCCCTCTACAGCATGTGCAGAAACCGCCTTCTCGACCGTTGGACCCACTCTTGGTCTCGTCCACTCAGTCCACCGGAGCCTGTCTTTGGATGGAAGGGAAATCCCTAATTCACTGAGGCTTTGAGATCCATCAGCTACCCTCACCTGGTTTAGCTGGCCAGTCGAAGCTGTTTCCTGGGGTGTGGCTGCTGTCATGTGCTGACAGCTTCTAGCAGCCCCAGGTGACAGGTGAGTGCAGGTTGGGGACCAAAGGTGGACAAATTACCCCAGAAGGAGCACCATGTGTCCCCCACCGGAGGTACTACCCCTCCCCTGACACCCTACCAAATTCTGGCTTCCACTCCTTAGCATTACAGTTTCATTTGTCACCCATTGCAGTTCTCTGACTCATGTTAGGCCCTTTAATCTACACACTGTGGTGACTTAGAAAACTCCATATGGTAGCCTTCCAAACGATTCAGGTCATTACACCAAAATAACCCAATGACTTAACTAAAATTTCAATGTTATTAATCATCTGAAACGTACTCTGTAGCATGGTATCCTCCCCCCCCCCCCAAAAAAATACGTGCATAGATGCCTTTAGACATGTAACTCCAATTTGTCCCTGAACCTTTTTTTTAATGCCCTAGTTTGCATTCCGTTTCACACATCCTTTTAAACGCCAGTTCTGCTGCTTAATCTCATTTCAAAACTTCTCTTCGCTGAATTCCGTGAGCTGCTTATCAGACCATAAGCCTAATCTATCATTTGTAATTAATTTTTTTTCTCCTATGCTTCCTTCTGCAACTTGGGCTGTTAGATAATGGCTTCATCTCCAAGGTCATTTCATCAGCGCAAAGAAAAACAGACGTGACCCTCTAATATTAGGAACCCCCCCCTTCCTTTTCTTCTCATTGTTTTTCTCTCTTTGCCACACAGCTACTGCTGAGCTGCTTTGATTTTCTTTCTTTCCCCAACCTGGTGCCGCCCTGATGTTCCTGGTCTACAATTCCCATAATCCCTCACCGTTGGCCATACTGACTAGAACTGATGGTAATTGTAGTCCAAAGCATCTGAAACGCACCAGCTTGGGAAGGCTGCTCTGAACCATTGCCTTCTCCCACTACATTGTGGCTACACCTTGCCAATGGCTGTGGGTTGCAGTAATGGTCAAACTTGTCTCTTTGTAGGGAACTAGCCCTCTGGAAAATACTATGCCTGGATCATGGCATGGAATCATTCTAAGGGTGCTTCCAGAACAACCTATTTATTGAGCATTCAGCCTGATCAGTTTGCAAGGAAATTAAACAACGTGACTGAGCATTCGTGGTGGTTTGTTTACAGGGAGGTTAGATGATGTTTTGTCAAAACAAGCGTTACCCAGTGCTTTCCAGTGGAGTTTCCCATAAGTGCCCTTGTTGCAAAAATTCTGATCTTTTGGGGAAGCTCAAAACCTCTCAGCCAGCTATAATTGTTCCGCCTGAATTTGCCAGTATGTAATTGAATCGCATCCCCTAAAATTTCAGCAGTCTGGACGCGTGCTAAAAGCCCCAAATCGTGATGCTGTATTTGTGTAGAATTTCCTTCCCCAGTGACCATGTCAGGGACTGGTTGGATGCTGGGAATGGTGGGAGAAACCACTTGGGGAATCCCAAAGGGAAGAGGGCTCACAGTCAGGGGAGTGGTGGTGGGACGATGATGAGTGGTCAAAGGGAAAAGAGGATATCTGTGACTTAGCTGTACATAGCAGCTAAATCAAAAGGGGTGTGTTTGTTTGTGTGTAACTCTTTGTTGACAACAGTGGACGTGTGCTTGATGGGAACTTGAGACGGGAACCTGCAGCTTTCCAGATGTTTCTGGACTACAACTCCCATCATCCCTGGTTCCCCATCCCTGCTCTATTCAGTAAGGAGATAGAGTCTGTGAAACTGCTGTGGACCTCCCCACCACTTGAGCAAAGAAGGAGCGATGAACAGTACAGTCACACCTCTTGTTACGTTTGGTTCAGGTTACGTCTTTTCGGGTTGCGTCCCGCGGTGACCCGGAAGTACCGGAAAGGGTTACTTCCAGGTTTCGCCACTCGCTCATGTGCAGACACTCAAAATGACGTCATGCGCATGCGCAGACGCGGGTTGTGTTCTGCTCATGTTGCGAACGGGGCTCCGGAACGTGGAGCTCCGCTAGACCAGATTCCTTGTTCCCTGCAGATAGGAAGGCTCCCTGCCTGCTGTTAGCACTCCTCTATTTACTTTAAGGAAGAGATGGCTTTGCTCGTAACCAAGGGAGGCTGAAGGAGGGGTGCCCACTCCAGCGAAGTAAACAGAGAGGCCCACTAGCACAAGATCTCTGAATCTAAGACATTTTGTTCCACTTGTGGCCTGCAATAAAAGAAAAGCTCCTTAAAAGAGGGGGGCGCCTTCCGAGTGGATGCGCATGACACCCATCTGAACTCTTGATTAATTTCTAGCCATGTTTCCATGGAAGCAGAAGAGGGAATTGACAAGTGATGGCTGCAGTTCTGAGCTTGTTTTTTGTGTGGCTGGCTGATGCGGCTTCTGATTATTCCAAGCAGAACTGTGTTTTAGCTTTAAAAGAAACGCACTGCTAAAATTCATCAATGTCATTCTAAGTTTATTATTATTATTTCAGCTCAAACCAACCTGCCACATTTACAGGAGTGGCACTTTAGGAGTCCCATCTTGTCTGCTTTCAGGAAAAGGAGTTGTATTCTCTATTTGCTGGTTGCCTGGTCAAGGAGGCTGCAACATGGGAGATAGCAGAGGGCAAAAAGCTACGTATTAGGGCCAGCGCTTTGAGAAAAACAGCTGTCACAGTGTCTGATAAATTTCTGCCCCACCTAAAATTTATCTAAGAGCTGTTCAACAGTGGAACGGTCTCCCTCGGGAGGTGGCGGACTCTCCTTCCTTGGAGGTTTTTAAGTAGAGGTTGGATAGCCATCCGTCATGGATGCTTGAGCTCTGATTCTTGCATGGCAGAGGTTGGGCTATATGATGTCATGATCCAGCATCTAGAAGCAGAAATAAACAATAAGAACAAATGTGTGCCCAGCACCCAGCAGAGGTGCCAGGTTCCCACAAGATTGGGGTGTGTGTGTGTGCGCGCATGGTGCGCACTGCATGTGAGTAATGTCATGTGCATCACGAGTTGCACGCATGAGGCTGAGTGCTCTGGAGGAGCCGGCCGCTGGACCTGCAACATGCATTGCGTGTTGAACTTGGGATGTCTTGCTTTGGCTGGCTGCAGGAGTGCTGTCCGTGGTCCTGAACTCACACCGTTATTGCCGTTGCATCCTATTAGGTACCTAGTTTTTTAAAATATCAAAAGTGTTTCACGGAGAAAAATAGTATTGGGCTGGGGAAGTCAATAGCTGCCCAGAGTGGCTAGGGCAACCCAGTCAGATGGGCAGGGTACAAATAATAAAATTATTGTTCTTAAAATTATTATTGACTAGGTTTATGACAAGGATGTCTTCTTTACTACTTTTATTATTATTATTACTATTTCATTATCCTGCAAACAATAAATGTCGAGAAAAATGTCTCCCAACGTTAAGTAGCTCTCAATGTGCCCTCCCAGTTGACTTTTTCCAATGCATTAGGCCTTCTGTTCCCAAGAGATTGGCCTTGCAGAGCCCAATGGCTCTATGCAGGATCTTTGGCAAAGTGGCTCTTTGAGGGATTTACAAGAAGTAGATTGATGGCTCCCTTTAGAATGCTGAAGAAATCAAGTGCTGCTCCAGATAATCCCATCCACCCAGCAACGACCCGCCCATCCTGATCTTAACAAAATTGCCCCTAGATACTAATTGCTGAGTTGTTTGCTTGAGATGAGCATTCATAAAAGAATGGTTAATTACCATAATCCAGATTCAGTGGCAGAGATTAAAAACACACACAGCTCCAGATCCTACACTGGGCTGATTATAAGGCAGTGGACAGAGTTTTCAGATGCAGAGCTAAGAAAGCCTGTCCCTTTGAGTGGTGCACTTAATGGATGGCCTTGGGCGGCGGCTCTGCTGTTGTTTACCCTCGGCAAATGACCTTCCCCACATGGTGACTGCGATGGGGGGAAAAACAACAACCAAGGGAAGGCTTTGCAAATGATTTTGTGCATGTAAATTATTCAGCGCTGCTCACACACTTACAGGGTCAAAGTCATAAACCATTTGCTAAGTGCTGGACTGCTTTTACATTACAGACCAGCCTTGTAAATAAGACCATGAAAGTCAGTAGCCTGTCCCCCTCAAAAAAGGCTTCTTCTTTTGTTGTTGTTGTTTAGTCGTTTAGTCGTGTCCGACTCTTCGTGACCCCATGGACCAGAGCACGCCAGGCACTCCTGTCTTCCACTGCCTCCCGCAGTTTGGTCAGACTCACGTTTGTAGCTTCAAGAACACTGTCCAACCATCTTGTCCTCTGTCGTCTCCCTCTCCTTGTGCCCTCCATCTTTCCCAACATCAGGGTCTTTTCCAGGGAATCTTTTCTTCTCATGAGGTGGCCAAAGTATTGGAGCCTCAGCTTCAGGATCTGTGCTTCCAGTGAGCACTCAGGGCTGATTTCCTTCAGAATGGAGAGGTTTGATCTTCTTGCAGTCCATGGGACTCTCAAGAGTCTCCTCCAGCACCATAATTCAAAAGCATCGGTTCTTTGGCGATCAGCCTTCTTTAAGGTCCAGCTCTCACTTCCATACATCACTACAGGGAAAACCATGGCTTTAACTATATGGACCTTAACTATACGGACCTTCTTTTTTTACTATCGTGCTAAAAGGCAAGTAAGTAAGTATCTGGTATGCAAGCTAAGACCCTACCTGCCCGCAGACTGTCTCGCCAGAGTGGTGCATGCTCTAGTTATCTCTCTATGTGGGGCTTGCAATGCACTCTTTGTGGGGCTACCTTTGAAGGTGACCCAAGAAATACAACTAATCCAGAATGCGGCAGCTAGACTGGTGACTGGGAGTGGCCGCCGAGACCACATAACACCAGTCTTGAAAAATCTATATTGGCTCCCAGTACGTTTCCGAACACAATTTAAAGTGTTGGTGCTGACCTTTAAAGCCCTAAACGGCCTCGGCCCAGTATACCTGAAGGAGCGTCTCCACCCCTATCATTCTGCCCGGACACTTGAGGTCCAGCTCCGAGGGCCTTCTGGTGGTTCCCTCCCTGCGAGAAGTGAGGTTACAGGGAACCAGACAGAGGACCTTCTCGATAGTGGCACCCGCCCTGTGGAACGCCCTCCCACCAGATGTCAAAGAGAACAACGACTACCAGACTTTTAGAAGACATCTGAAGGCAGCCCTGTTTAGGGAAGCTTTTAATGTTTAACAGACTATTTATTTTAATATTTTGTTGGAAGCCGCCCAGAGTGGCTGGGGAAGCCCAGCCAGATGGGCGCAGTATAAATAATAAATTATTATGTGTTTTTAGACTGGGTGTGGAGGAGAGGCAGCTTGCTCCTTCATGGTCAGCATGGAAACCCAGGCTACTAGCTTCTTCCTCTTCCAGTGGGGCCTTGGGATGAAGCTAATAAGGCACTTTGCTAGAAGCCTTCAAGCTCCTTCAAACTTGCCATTTCCTCAGTTTCCGTGGTCCTGGTGATGGCGTGCCAATTTCTTCCAAGGTCCAAGGTGTCTGGGTAATTGGTAAGGGAAGCCTCTGGAGCAGTGATGTAAAAATCTGGGCCTGAAGACTCCCCAGGGTTGATGGCAGTGCTGGAGTCTCTTTGGGGGAGGAGGGAATCCTGACCCAGATGGACCAGTGGTCTGACTCAGCAGCTTCCTGTGTCCCTATGGTTGCCTTTTTCTACACTTTTCCCAACTTTACGATACCCTTTTTGAGGTGCAGCAACTGGGACCGTGCATAGTGTCCATTGTGTGGTCGCATCATAGGTTTGTCAAAAGACATTACCATAGTAGCAGTTTCATTTTCAATCTCTTTCATAATTATTCCTAACATGAAATCGGCCCTTTTCACTGTTACCATACATTAAGTGGACATTTTAAGTGATCTATCCAGCACAATCCCAAGATCTCTTTCCTGGTCAGTCACTGCCAGTTCAAAACTCAAATGTGAAGTTAGAAAAATATTTTCCCCCCATTGACGTTTTATTTACATGGAACTGCATTTCCCATTTTAATGCCCTTTCACCCAGAAAGTGAGCTCTCTGCAATCCTGCCTACGTAATTTTTGCTCTGCAACATCAGAAAGCCAGACATCCACACAGAAGACCCTATTCCTGTTTCTATGATTTGTTTTAAACTGTTTTTAATAGTGAGTTTTAAGTTAATGTCACCTGCCCTGAGTACTGATGATGAAGGGCGGGTAAGAAGTAGAATACATAATATTAATATTAATATTAATATTAATATTAATATTAATAACCCAACCCACTCCATTCCCAAATACGCTCCCAAACCAGGTGACCTATTTACTGAGCATCCATCCTAATGGCAATAGGCAAGATTCAGCGACACAGCATCTGATCAGCAGAGGAATCTACTCACAAGCTGATGAATAATCAAATGATGAGCTATCAAGTCACTTTCATAGGAATGGATGCATCTTCGAATTTTGGTTCCCTCAGTTTCTCATCTTTCCAGTCTTAAATTTGCAAATGCGTGCTACTGGGCTAGAGAACCGTACGGAAGATTTTGCAGCCTGGCTGTGCTTTGGTTCATGTATTGTTTCAGAAAGCGTGAATCAGGTAGATTTGCCTGTAAATGTGAACTGAGTCAAATTTACCCCCTAACCCTGGCTACAGCTCATGAGCTGATGAATAATCAAATGATGAGCTATCAGGTACTGTACATCAGGGATGCCAGACATTTGTCACAGCAAATAAATTGGGTGTTTTGGGAGTCAGTTCTGTGCTGTCTCATGCCAGGTCTTTTCCAACGCAGTGACAGAGGAGGTGGTCATTGCCTAGGGATGTAAGAAGGCATTGTTTTCCATCCTGCGCTATAGTCGTCTCATGCACTGCTGTTTTCTTTCCACTGCAGTTCATGATATCATGGGCTGTCCCTTGAGTCCACTAAACGACATCGCAAGGGATCATTGCCTTAGGAGAGCGAAAAAATTCTCGGGGATAACTCACACCCCGGCCATCACCTCTTTAATCTTCTACCGTCAGGCAGGAGATATAGAAGTATAATCAACCATACCAACAGGCTAAAAAATAGCTTCTATCCGTGGGCTGCTAGGCTGTTGAACGAAAAATAACATAGCGAAATTGACTTGCGAGGTGGTGTGTTGTTTGATAGATTGAGTTTTTTTTAGGGGGGAGGGAGGCTCGTTTAATTTCATTGTACACAGGTTGTACAATGACAATAAAGGTATTATTATTATTTCCGCCCAACCACTGTTATGCGTCTTTGCTTTCTATGAACCTTACACAATTTATTCCATAAATTGCGTTGTCATTATGTTATTCATGGAATCATAGAATTGTAGAATTGGAAGGGAACCCAAGAGTCTGCAATGCAGGATTCTCAACTAAAGCATGTTCAACTTCTTTATAAATGACTTGGATTAAGGAATTGAGGGGATGTTCATCAAATTCACAGATGACAACAAACTGGGAGGGGTAGCTAATGCCGCTGAAGACAGAATCAGAATTCAAAATGACCTTAACAGATTGGAGAACTGGGCGTATGCTAACAGTGAATTTCAACAGGGACAGATGTAAAGTTCTGCACTTAGGCAGGAAGAATCAGATGCATAAATATAAGATGAGGGACACCTGGCTTTCTAGCAGTACATGCGACAAGGTTCTAGGGGTCTTGGTGGACCACAAGCTTAACATGGGTCAACAGTGTGATGCAGCAGCAAAAAAAGCTAACGTTATTCTAGGCTGTATCAGCAGAAGTATAGTGTCCAGATCAAGGGAAGTAATAGCACCACTCTATTCTGCCTTAGTCAGACCACACTTGGAATTCTATTTCTGTGCACCACAATTTAATAAGGATGTTGACAAGCTGGAACGTGCACAGAGGAGGGCGACCAAGATGATCAAGGGTCTGGAAACCAGGCATTATGAGGAGTGCTGGAAGGAGCTGGGTATGTTTAGCCTGGAAAGGAGAGAGGAGATAGGATAGCTATCTTCAAAGGGAGACCATGTGTCTTTCTGGCCACAGAAGGGAGGAGCAGAGTGGGCAAGAGAACAAGTGGAGAGCCAAATCAGGAGGACCAATGGCTCGGAGCATCGAAAGGTATAAGGCCATCTCCAGGTGAAGACCTTGTGCGTGCGTGAATAAGTTCTCTGTGTGAGCAGAGGCTTGTAGTCTACACCAGCACTGGTGAACCACTGGTTTGCGGGCTTATTTACTTATTTGTTAGTTCATAAAATTTGACTGTAGAAAAACCGTGAGAGCGGATTACAAATTGATTAGGCCCACCAGCTCCCGTTGTTTGACCTGCAAAGCCATTTTGGTCAAGCCCTCCAGCCCTTCGCCTGTCAGGTGTGGGGCAGGTACAGATGTGACTGCGGCAAAAGGGAGGGGGTTGTATCACCCTGTGTGCACAGAGTTTTGCAAGCACCAATTTGTTGTTGTTTAGTCGTTTAGTCGTGTCCGACTCTTTGTGACCCCATGGACCAGAGCACGCCAGGCACTTCTGTCTTCCACTGCCTCCCGCAGTTTGGTCAGGCTCATGCTGGTAGCTTTGAGAACACTGTCCAACCATCTTGTCCTCTGTCGTCCCCTTCTTCTCGTGCCCTCCATCTTTCCCAACATCAGGGTCTTTTCCAGGGAGTCTTCTCTTCTCATGAGGTGGCCAAAGTATTGGAGCCTCAGCTTCAGGATCTGTCCTTCCAGTGACCACTCAGGGCTGATTTCCTTAAGAATGGATGCGTTTGATCTTCTTGCAAGCACCAATAGCCATACCCTTTCTATATTTATTTTTCCTGAAGCAGCGTCTTGAAGTTGAACTGTCAAATAGCTCAGGATTGGCTCTGAAAAGATTCTCAGTTATTCAGCCTAGCTGACTCAGGAGGATGCACAAATGTGAACAGATGCACACGCGATAGTCTGTATCAGCACAGCACATCTTTCTTTGTTCTTTTAAAAACTTATATAAATGCATGTGCAGGGCAAAGAGGTCTGCCAAAGATAACACGCTTGGATTAAATGCCTGCAGTGTGGACTTTTGGTCCCATTTCATTCTGGGTGTCAGTCTTGTGAGTGGGAGAGGAGAAGCAGACCAGGAGAGGCACAACAGCAGCAAGCAAACTCTAAATTAATCAGCAGTTTGGGAAAATCTGCTCATTGTTCCTGTGCCAGAGTAGGACTTGATTATTGTAATTGCACACACTGTGTGCATGTATTTCAAATCTGGTCCTGGCTTTGGAAGCCAAGCTCTCGGAAGCCTGGTCTTCAGAATTCATTCATCGCTAGCCAATTATTATCCGCCACACTTCATGATTCGGCGTTTTCCCCTTGACAATGCAGGATCATAAAATCGCCTTAGAACTGATATGGTTGTGTTTCTATAGCTTATTCCTTATAGTTTGTATTTTATTGATTTGTTATTTACAGCCTTAAGACCTTGCCCTTGGGCCAAAAAGTCTCTCAGAGAGGCTTACAAAAATCAGTACTAAGGTGGTCCATGACCTCAGGCCTCAGGTCCAGACCTCAGACATGACACAGAAGGAAAAGGGAATGGGAGGGAGGAGGAAAAAGCAAGCTCAAGAAAAAGTTCCTAAAACCAGATGTTGTTGGTGGTAGCTCTGGCTGTCCTATCCTAGATATTTGTTGCTGTTTTAAAACTTCCTTGCACGCTGGGGCAAAATAACTTAATTTCACATATACACTTACAGGGTCTGAGCTGGTGGTGACTGACCAGGAATGAGACCTTGGGGTCATAGGAGATAGCTCCATGAAAACATTGACTGGGTGTGCAGCAGCTGCAAAAAAGAGCAAATTCCATGCTGTGGATCAATAAGAAAGGGATTGAAAATAAAACTTGTTGAGAAAACAGCGCTGTTATACAAATCTGTGGTGACTATGGAACTCACTGCCACAGTGGACGGCTTCAAAAGAGGATCAGGCAAATGCATGGCAGAGAGGGCCATCAATGGCTGCTCACGGCTCACGGCTATGCTCTACCTCCACAGCCAGAGGCAGCAAGGGCCCTAAAGGAAGTCAGCTTATCCTCCACCAGGGCCAGGGCCTTCTCAGTGATGGCTCCGACCTGGTGGAATGCTCTGTCCCATGAGACCAGGGCCCTTCAGGATTTAACTTCCTTCCGCAGGGCCTGTAAGACAGAGCTATCCCACATGGCCTTTAATTTGAACTTAGCCTGATCTTTTATTCCCCTTCCTTCCTTCCCCCTCCCCTTTTTATGAAGATTACCCGCTCTGGGATCCCACAGCTAATTCTCCCCTGGTCTCCTCGCTGGCCCAAATAGGACTAACTTAGCCAGCTAGCCCTGGTGATCATCTAATGTTTATTGGATGGATTCCCCCCCCAAATTTATTTTTGAATTCTGAATTTATTGCTATTCACATTTATACTGTATTTTATGCTGTTTTTTGTTGCATCAATTAAGTGCTTTAAATTTGTTGTTAGCTGCCCTGAGCCCGGTTTTCTGAACCAGGAAGGGCGGGGTATAAATAAAAAATTATTATTATTATTATTATTATTATTATTATTATTATTATTCTGAATACCAGTTGCTGGAAATCACAGCAGGGGAGAGGGCTCTTGTGTCTGGTTTGCGGGTTTCCCACAAGCATCCGGTCAGCCCCTGTGAGAACAGGATGCTGGACTAGATGGGCCTGATCCAACAGGGCTCATCTTACTCTCTTCTACAATGCAGAGCTGGAAGAGAAAGCCCTTCAGGATTTAGTCATCGGTGGCGGGAAGCTCTCTCGGTGCTTCCTGGTGCGTTGATAGTAGTGTTTCCAAATACACAAGGGTGTCCTGATTTTAATACGTTAAATGTGTTGGGGGGGGCTGTAGCACTTTGGACGGAGCCCAGAACAAACTGGCAACCAGAGCTGCTTTTTATGTCTAGCAGCACTAAGTATAGGACAGATTATTGTGGCCCCCCAGGGCCTTCGCTCGGTGGTAAGAGCACACGACTTGCATGCGAAAGGTCCCCGTTTCAACACTCAACCTCCCTAGGTGGAGCTAGGAGAGATGCCCTTTTTTCTGCGGTCCTAGAGAGCCACTGGGACGCGGGTGGCACTGTGGGTTAAACCACAGAGCCTAGGACTTGCCGATCAGAAGGTCGGCAGTTCGAATCCCTGCGACGGGGTGAGCTCCTGTTGCTCAGTCCCTGCTCCTGCCAACCTAGCAGTTCGAAAGCACGTCAAAGTGCAAGTAGATAAATAGGTACCGCTCTGGCGGGAAGGTAAACGGCGTTTCCGTGCGCTGTTCTGGTTCGCCAGAAGCGGCTTAGTCATGCTGGCCACATGACCCGGAAGCTGTACGCCGGCTCCCTCGGCCAATAAAGCGAGATAAGGGCTGCAACCCCAGAGTCGGCCATGACTGGACCTAATGGTCAGGGGTCCCCTTTACCTTTTTAGAGAGCCACTGCCAGGCAGAGTAGACCACATTGAGCTAGTTGGACTAATGAATTCTACCACATAGGCAGGGCAAATCACACTGGTGTTGGTGCCCATAGGGAGCTTTGAGGCATCAGTAAAGCAGCAAGCGAATGTGGGTTGCAGCAACATGGGGAGATGTATCTGTTAGAATTCCTGCTCCATGATTGCAGTCATTGGATTGTTGTCTTTCACATGACAGTATGTGTTTTGACTCCACAGAGTGGGAAGTGATGGACACAGGATGTTTGTGTTACTGTGTTCCGTGAAGTGGGACTATTGTCCTTTGTTCTTTTTCTCTTTGCTGTCTGATGCTAGAGAAAGAGGGAGCCATGTTGCAGTGCTCTGTGTGTGTTTATATGCTGAGTTGCAGAGGTCTGTCACGCATGATGCACAAACTCTGTGGATCCCTAAGTGTGCCGATGTCTGTTGGCATCGGTCGCTGTGATGTTCGGGCTGAAGAAAGCTTTTGAAGCTCCCGAACGAAAGACCAGGAGGGAGAGAACATGCCAGTCGGGCATGTGTCTCTGCCAGGGTCCTACTCGAGTGTAGGCCGAGCTCCTGACAGTATCCACTGTGGGGGGAAATTCACATTTTTAAAAATGCAGTTATTTCTTAGCAAATAACCATTTTCTCTAGACAACGAGAGTCTCTTTCGAGATTTTAACCAAGGGAGCCACATCCATTTGCTAAAACTCTTTGCAGGCAAGTCTACCAAAGCCACAGTGCGAAAATGCACCCTCCATACCTGGTTGGCAGGCTTTGAAATCTGGATACAAATCATCTTGGTTCACCAAGGACCAATTCTGTACCTTAGTTCAATTCCATCTGTATGCCGTAGGAGCAGAAACGGGAATGAATATTCCTGCCCGAGAAAAAGCTGCTTTCTAAGGTGCTTCGAGACCCAAAATGTTTTTTTGCCTGAACCGGACAGGATGCGTTTCCTGCATTTCAGGGGGTTGGTCTAGATGGCCCTTGGGGTCCCTTCCAACTCTACAATTCTGTGTTTCTATATTTGAGAATACAGTGGATTCTCAGGTTGCAAACGTGATCCATGCGGGATGCACGTTTGCAACCCGCAGCGTTCACAACCCACTGCACACGCGTGGGTTGCGATTCAGTGCTTCTGCTCATGCGCAAAGCGCGATTTAGCGCTTCTGCGCATGCGCAACCACCAAAGCCCAGAAGTAACCCCTTCCAGTACTTCCGGGTTTCGGCGATCCGCAACCCAAAAAAACGCAAGCTGAAGCAGCTGTAACCCGAGGTATGACTGTACTGGATCTCACAGCAAGCAGGGGGCGGGAACCTAGGGTCATGTGCCACCCCTGGTGTGCCACAAAGTAGAATCTCAGGGCTTGTTGGGAGGGTGCTACTGGAGAGGCACTGGCGGGGCCCAGAAATCACCTGACCCCAGGGCCCCTCAGACTTGGCACAGGGCTTAGTATGTCCTGGTGAGGTGGGCTTTTCAAACACTGCAACGGCCCTATTTATCTTAGTGTCTGTTTAAAGTAGTTTTTATGCATTCCGTTGCACTTCTTCATTTTTGTTCGCATGTCACCGTTCTGATTATTTCACATTGTGATCAATCTCAGAGTTGGGGAAGTGTGTTACCGATGGTAGATGAGTGAACGAATTAATGAGTTGGTTTCTTCTCATTTTGCTGCTGCTGCTGTTTTGCTCCACTTGGGGCTCTTCCAGACGACCTGCTTATTGAGCATTTGCTTGCACAAAGCTTATCTGGAGGGTCCTTCCGGGCGTCCATTTTATTGTGCAGCTATGATGATTGTGGGGCAGTTAGACACAATCCTGCTTTCAATTGCCTGTGAAAATTTCAGGGTAGACCATGGGTAGGCAAACTAAGGCCTGGGGGCTGGATCTGGCCCAATCATCTTCTAAATCTGCCCCGTGGACGGTCCGGGAATTGGCATATTTTTACATGAGTAGAATGTGTGCTTTTATTTAAAATGCACCTCTGGGTTATTTGTGGGACATAGGAATTCGTTCATTATTTTTTTTCAAAATATAGTCTGGCCCCCCACAAGGTCTGAGGGACAGTGGACTGGCTCCCTGCTGGAAAAAGTTTGCTGACCCCCTGGGGTAGACATACTGCTTTGTTTCCAATCAGTCCCAGAGCTTCTTGCTGAAACCCTGTAAATTTTTACACCACAAATGTTCCAGGGTGTGTGTATGTTTTTCGTCCCACATTTGTTGCACTATAGTACAAGGGTGCCCCCTCCAGATGGCAGCAATGCGGAAACATTGGGGAGGCATTGCAAAACAACTAATAAAGTGGGGTGATGTGTCCAGTATAAAATCCACCACTTGTGCACTACTGTTGCGTCAGTGGCAAGTTACAGAAAAATCCTACCAAAAAGAACCCCATCGGGCTGGAACGATGAGAGTCTTCATCGAGCATTTTTTGTTTGTTTGCAGGGACAGTAAATGCCAATAAGCATTCATCCTGCATTCATACTAATTTGCTTGTGGGATGTTTGCAAATCTTCATCAATCGCTTATTCTGCACTTCCCAGTGCGTTTTCCTCCAACTTTCCTAACCAGAACAAAAGCTTGTTTCTTTTTTTAAAGTGGATTTGTTGCGCTAGGGGAAAATAGTGCTTTAATCTACACAAAGCTAAATCTATGCCATGTGGTTGAATCTTTCCTGCAAAGGAATGCCAGTCTGGAGGCACCCATACACTCAACCGGAAGTGTACGCAGAGCGAAAAGCACGCAGCATTCACTCCCTACGTCACTGATAGCCTTTTTCTAATTTTGTTGTTGTTGTTATTTCCACCACACACTGTCTTTGTGCTTTGTGCCATACTGACAGGCCCCTGCTGTCAAGGAGATTACAATCTAAAATAGACAATGAGAGAGAAGAGCGGTTGGGGTGGGGAAAAGAAGATTTTGGGCAAATGCCCTTACATCTACTCAGAGCTTCCTTAAAGTGGGGAAGGAGGACTAAGGCTGTGATCCAAACCTCACCTGGGAGTAAGCCCAAGAACCTCAAGGTCTGCCTCTCTCCATATGAACCTACCCAGACCCTGAGATCATTCTTGGAAACCCTTCTTCAAGTGCCTCCTCCATGTGAGGTCCAGAGGGAGGCAACATGAGAAGGGGCCTTTTCTGCAGTGGCTCCCTGTTTGTGGAATGCTCTCCCTAGGGAGGTAAGCTGGCGCCTTCATTACACACCTTTAGGCGCCAGACAAAAATGTTCCTCTTCAACCAGGTCTTTTGGCTGATTGACATCCAATGCCATTTTAAAATGTGTTGGGGAGTGGGGGGATTATTGGGCTGTTCTTGTTTTTATTTTTGTTATGTACAGTGGCACTTTGGAAGTCGAACGGAATCGGTTCCGGAAGTCTGTTCGACTTCCAAAACATTCGGAAACTAAGGCGTTGTTTCCAATCGGAAGCTGCGTAAGCCGTGCTGGACATCTGGTTTCCAAAAGAACATTTCTGAGCACAATTCAAAGTGTTGGTGCTGACCTTTAAAGCCCTAAACGGCCTCAGCCCAGTATACCTGAAGGAGCGTCTCCATCCCCATTGTTCAGCCCAGACACTGAGGTCCAACTCCGAGGGCCTTCTGGCGGTTCCTTCACTGCGAGAAGTGAGGTTACAGGGAACCAGGCAGAGGGCCTTCTCGGTGGTGGCGCCTGCCTTGTGGAACGCGTTCCCTTCAGATGTCAAGGAAATAAACTATCTGACATTTAGAAGACATCTGATGGCAGCCCTGTTTAGGGAAGTTTTTAATGTTTGATGTTTTATCGTGTTTTTAATACAGTGGTACCTTGGTTTAAGAGAAGCTTATGTTCCAATGATATCTCAGCTCCCCAGTGATGATGCCTCTGGGGGAGCCTCTAGTTCAGAAGGGGAACCTTTCTCTTCTACCCAATCACAGAAGGGGATGGAGAAAGCCAGATGTTACTTATGGGTACCCAGATTGCCATCCGTGTATTAGGTGGCATGGGAGAAATCTCCATGTCAGAGAAGGGCCTGTGAAGTGGTCCTGAAACCCAACAGTCTATCTAACCTCTGGAGCACACTACCGGTGCCTAACACGAGACCAATGTGAGCTGTGGCTGTGTGGGTGATTCTGGGTGATCCTGTCGATTTCTGTCAGTGTCTCACTTTTACGTTCTTAAGCTTGGCTTTCCACATTTCTGCATCAGGTTGTGATTTCATTCGAAAAGGTCCCCAAAAATTATTTAGCGCCATAGTGCAGACCTTTCCTTGTATGCACGTTTGTGTGCAGTTTTGCCTGCTGTACAGATTTTTTTGCAAGCTATTTCCCCTAATGGAATGCATTTTATACGCTGTTTTCTTTAATATGTGCATTTTTGCACACATTACTTGGTGTTGCAAAATTCAGAATAGTGCAACTTTCGAAACATGACCCTGTGCTTTGGTTTGCATATTGATTCAAAAAGTGCGAATTAGCTACGTTTGCATGGAAAACCAAATTTCTGTTAACCTCTGTGCCTAGTTGTGTGAGGTCTGTTGGATGGTGGCAATTTCCTGATTTTGCTGGTTTTACATACATATCCCCAGTATGGATTATGCTGGAAGGGTGTCAGTGAGCATGGCAAATGTAACCTAAGACTCTCTAGCAGGCACAGTAAAGCACAATTTGTGATGTAGTGCTGGATCTTGATCTCTGCTTCCTACCCTGCCGTTCAGTGGTGGTGTTGGCATATATGTCTGGGAAAGCAGGATTAGGAGAGACCAGATGGGCTGGAGAGGAGAGGCAGAATCGACAGCCTTTGCCATACAAATCCCAAGAAAAACACTGGATTTCTTGAAATTATCAAGAAATTTCTGGAAGAGGCCGAGTGTCTGCTGGCTGTAAACACATAGCAAGCCACACCCTTATTCTCGCCCTCTCCCTCTCCCTCTCCCCTCCCCACCATTTCTCCCTCTTCTCCCCCTTTTCCCATCCACACCCAATTTGTTTTTGTTCCTTCGCTGTCAGGTTTGGTTAACCGTTCCACCGGCTTAACATCATTAAGCATCTCCTCTTACAAAAAAATAATAATAAAAAAATACATAAATCACCATCTTTGCTATTACTTGCAAAGCAACTGCAGCATCTTTCTCTCTCCCCCCCCCTTTTTTTTTACAAGAGAAACTGGTCCCCAGGGCATTCGCAGCATCCTTTTTGCTGATTTGCTGCAGTGGCGACTGCAGCGCTTACACTGTGCCCCTCCCCCCATCTTCCTCTGTTCTGCTTAACAGCATCCCTCCATAGCCAGTGCAAGGGGGGGGGGGAGAGAGGGAGAGAGAGAGAGAGAGAGAGAGAGAGAGAGAAGCAGCGGCAGCAGCGGCAGCCGTGCCGAAACCCACTCACCTCTTCCTGCCTTGGAATGCTTGAGTGGTAGGAAAAGGCAGCACCTGACTCTGAGCCGAAGGAAAGGTACCCAGCCGTTCCCTTCCTCTCCCCAAGCAAGATGCAAGCCAGCGCTGATTCTACGAAGATGGAATGCCTCTGGAGCAATTGGAAAGGCCAGGGTATATTTTTACACAATTCTTCTGCTCCGGTTCTTTTCCTTCCTCCTTGCATGCCTGAAAAAGATTGCATGGGGGAGACTTGTCGCGGAGAGTATGCGTGTGTTTTGCATCCCGTTATCATTATTACTACGGCTGCTTCTTTACCATCAACATCTCCAGGGCCCTTGCATGCTTTTAATGTTTTCTACACATTTCTGTTTGGCATTACTGCTGTCTTGAGAACAGAAACGAGAGAGGCATCCCAGGCTGGTGGTGGTCTTTTAACAGGGTCTTTTATTCCCCACTCCCATGTGTTTCCACTATTATTATTATTATTATTATTATTATTAAAATGCAACATCAGCTTTCCTTCTCGCTGAGAAGGTTTGTCTTGCCTATTGCTGGGTTTTGAGTACGGCTGCCCTTAAATTAGCGCGATCGCTCAGCCAAGTGCTTGGGAGAGGCGATCAGGAACCTGAAAGGGGGGGGGAGGAATGTTTCTGTCTCTGGTTTCGGCTGCTCTGTGGTGGTTGTGTTTTGGAAAGAGCTTAGTGCATCGGTTTTGTTTTCCTTTTGTCAAGGGACACACCCATTGTGAAAGCTCTGGTGACACCATTGCAACTCGGGCGGCAGTTCAACTTGGTCTTGAGAGCCCCTTGCTCAAGCCATCTTACCGCCTTTTCCTATCACCTAACTTTGGTTTTTCCCACAGCCAAGGACTTGGGCTTTTCGAAATCTCAGTGTGCCGCTGAAATAAACCATTACCTATTGTTTTTATTTAAAGCCCATCATATCCCCAAAGTAGTTCACGGTCGTGGTCATCTGTTGAGGAAAGGAAGGCAAGCGAATAAGGTGCTACCCTTCCGTCACAAGAGATTTATTTTGAACGCTGTCCCACTGGGTGTGGCAGCCTACCTTCTCCTTGCCTTAGCACTGCTTTTCAGCCATTGTTATGCAGACTTTGCGGCTCTTCGCAACCTTCCTTTGTTGTGGTGGGAGAAACAACTCTGTTTCCCTGCACGGCGATCTGTTACGCATTTTACCAACCTTTCCTTTTGTCGCCTTTTTTCATTTTGAAATGCTCCTTCGTTTTGCCAAGGCACCTCTTCCCCATCAGTGTAGAAACAGCATTGTTTGTGTTCCCCTGGAGTGTGAGGTTTACATTCAAGCTGTGTCTAACTGAAAGGGCCTGTGTGTGTGTGTGTGTGTGTGTGTGTGTGTGTGTGTGTGTGTGTACGTGTGTCTATTCAGATGTAATTTCAGAACACTGCAAAAAAAAGAAAACAGACCGCCTTGTTAACTCAAATGTGATTTGACAAGTCCTTTGTTGAATTGGGATGTTGTTGTTTTGACGAATGAGATATGAACAGGGTGTGTTGAAATTGAAATTCCTTAATGGAATCTGGCTCAAAGATTCCAAATGGGTTTTTCAAAATGATGCTTCTATATAGAATGTAAAATAGATGTTCCTACTGTTTATCAAATGGTCTATAGTATCATCTGATCTTGTAAGAAGATTTGAAGGTTAGGATTTCAAAAAGACAGTTGTGTTTGCAGGAATGAAATTACCCCATTATTATTATTATTCTTATTATTATTCTGATGAATTGTAAGATAGAAGATTCCATCCACTAACTTTTTTGGGGAAAGACATGTTTGCTAAGTGAAGCTGTTGAATTAACCTTCACATGACACAATGCTGTGCATATCTGTTCAGAAGTAAGCCCTGTTGAAGTCAATGAGGTTTACTCCCATGTAAGTCTATAGGATTGCAGTCTTAAAGTCAAATTTGTGGGCTGTTTGTAGAAAACATGTCTCTTTTTAAAAAAAAAATCTACCACCATAGATGTCATATGTTGTCATTTATTTCCACCTCATCTGTTTTGAAATCAATAGAAAATATTGCTTAAAATAGACTGGAACGCCACAGCCCATATTGCAATAGAAATCTACAGAGCTGGAACAAATCCTCAGTATTTGCTTATTGCAGGTAGGGCAAGTGTGATAAAATTATCTCTGAATAAGCCATGTAATCTGCAGGTGTAACACTCTAAAAGCCATATTAGTGAGTTGTTATATTGGAGGGGGGAATATAGATCACCATTGGGGGGAGGAAAAAAAGAAATTTTGATTTCCTAAGAAAGTCTAGACATTTTCCCTTGTCTTTGGTCATTTAATAGAAATGTGCGAAAATCATAGAGGGAATTAGGCATGGATACGGGGATTAGATTGAAAGGGAAATAGAATGGTGCCTTGAGAGGTGGATGACTATATGGACTGAGCGAAAAATATTGTGGGTTTAAAAATGACCAGCAAACTAGGCTTCTCAATCATAACAGCATTTTCGTATGCAAAGGTTTCAGGCAAAAGCTGATCAACTAAACGAGCTTTGGAATGCCCAGCCTTACCACATGCTTTTTGTAAACATCATGTGGTGATTGAAATTGGCTGAAGAACACCATGGCAGAAATCTACAGGGAGCTTCAAAATTCAGGGGGGATTAGAGGGCTGTTTCACCTATTCCCACAGAAACAAATCTGAGTTTCTTCTTCTACCTACTATTCTTCTCCATTTCATTTCTCTACTGATTTATGTTTTTAAGAAAAATACATAAAAGCAGTGTACAACCTACATTAAAACATCAAATAAAGCGATCCAGAATAAAACATTCCTGAAGAAAGTCAGATATAAAGCAACTTAATTATCAGGAAACTAAAATGTTATCTTGAAGATTTCAAAACGTTACAAAGGAGGTCAACAACAGAATGCACATTTAACGCAGCAACGGCAATAGATATGTTCTGTGCTTATGATAATATTTTATTCCCTTGTTAATTATTCTGTTTTAAATGTGCATGTTATATTTGACCTTAGCAATGTTTTCTTTCGAAATGCTTAAGATAATTTTTTTCCTTTGTTAACTTTGCTGCCCATCCTGCCAATGGCGGCTCATGGCGGCTGGCGGCTGTGGAAGCTCAGGCTCAGTGACCTGGGTCTGCACTAGGAGGCAGCCAAGATGGTCTCTGGCCTCTTCAGCAGCCTTGGCTTTTGTAGCTGGAGTCAGTCCGGACCCCACCCTCCCAGGCCAGGTAGGGGGGGAAAGCCTGTAAGTCAGGGAGCAGGTCTTCCAGGGCTCACAGCCAAGGTGGTTTGCCGTAAAAGCACACCTCAATAGGGGGCCAATCCTGACTTTCTTGCAAATGTGCCTGTTTAAGAACATGATTTGCAACACCTTGCAGAGCAATTCATAAGTTACATTCACCTAAAAAATGTAATGTGCAGAGAGGCTTTATTTTTACCTTTGTCAAGTTATGATGCTCATTTTCCTCACTCTGCAAACCAGATTTCTTCTGGTGGGTTTGTGGGCATGGAGTGTGGATGGGGAACCTGAAGCTATAGAAGGGGGAGAGAGTCAATTCCCCTTGAAATCCTACCTAATTCACAATTTTTGAAGCAATACGAGAGACAAAGCACAGCCAGGGTTCTTTTTTCCGCCCTGAATTTTTGCAGTGCGGTTCTCCAGCCAAGTAATAGGGGAGGTTGTGCGTAAACACGCACATACCTGTGAAAAACAACATGCAATACTGCATCATATTAGGGAAAATTGCTGTGCCAAAAAAAAGTATATGTTAGGCAGATTTGCATACGAACATGCGCAGAGGAGAAATTCGCATTGAAATGCTGATGGATCTTCACAAGGGCATTTTTCAAGCAAGATTTGCAAACTGATGTGGAGGACGGACCTGAAGGTTGGAAAAATGAGAAGCTTAAAGTGACAGCTCCGCTCATCCCTACCTGTGGCCCTCCAGATGTTCTTGGCTCTCCCATCAGCACCACAAAATATGTTCAATAGGGAGCGGCAGTTCAGAAAGAGATGGAGGGCAATAGGTTCCTCACACCTGTCCTGTATTAATATTACTGGTGGGAATCCAGCAACAACTGGAGGACCGCGTGTTCCCCATCCCTGTCTTGCATAGACATAGGTAAAGGTAAAGGGACCCCTGACCATTAGGTCCAGTCGTGACCAACTCTGGGGTTGTAGCGCTCATCTCGCTTTATTGGCTGAGGGAGCCGGCGTACAGCTTCCGGGTCATGTGGCCAGCAGGACTAAGCCGCTTCTGGCGAACCAGAGCAGCGCATGGAAACGCCGTTTACCTTCCTGCCGTAGCAGTACCCATTTATCTACTTGCACTTTGACGTGCTTTCGAACTGCTAGGTTGGCAGGAGCAGGGACCGAGCAACGGGAGCTCACCCCGTCGCGGGGATTCAAACCACCGGCCTTCTGATCGGCAAGCCCTAGGCTCTGTGGTTTAACCCACAGCGCCACCCGCGTCCCTTGTATAAACATAGCGCATAGTTAAACTGTGGCACTCCCTCCCACAGCAGGCAGTGATGGCCACCAACTTGGACGGCTTTAAAAGAGGATTAGACTGATTTCATAGAGGAGAAGACTGTTGGTGGCTACTACCCATAAGGGCTGTGCTTTGCTTCCATTGTTAGAGGCTGCGATGATTCCGAACACCGGTTTCTGGAAGCCACAGGAGGGGAGAGTTGTTATTGCACTGGAATCCTGCTCCCTGGTTTCCCACAGGCATCTGGTTGGCCCGTGTGAGAACAGGATACTGGACTGGATGAGTAGTTGGCCTGTTGCAGCAGGACTCTTCTTCTTTTGTTCTTATGGTGGTGATTCCTCCCTGCCTTTGGTCATTTCATTCATTGGTAATTCTTGCATCCTATTCTGTTCCCTTAGCAAGTCCAGAGCTGCTTACATGGCTTCCCAGGGGTCTCCCCCATCCAGGCACTCACAAGGCTTGGCTTCTTCCACAGTAGACTCTTCGAACTTTGAGAATTCAGAAAGGTATTTACAGTGGTGCCTCGCAAGACGAAATTAATTCGTTCCGCAAGTTTTTTCTTCTTGCGAGTTTTTCGTCTTGCGAAGCACGGTTTCCCATAGGAATGCATTGAAAATCAATTAATGCGTTCCTATGGAGACCGCTTGCCAGGCTGGCGGTGCGGAGAAGGGCTTTTCTCCCCACCGCAAGCCTTCAGGACAGGTCCGGGAACAGAGGAGAAGGCGCGCAGCGCTTCTCCTCTGTTCCCGGGGCTTGCGGTGGGAGGAGGGTTTTTCCTCCCCACCGCCAACATTCAGAACAGCATTCTCCCACCGCAAGTCTTCAGGACAGCCATCCGAAGGCTGGCGCGGGGAGAAGGTCTCTCCGCCCCACCGCCAGCCTTCGGAGGAGCCTTCCGAAGGCTGGCAGCGGGAGGAGGTCTCTTCGCCCCACCGCCAGCCTTCGGAGGAGCCTTCCAAAGGCTGGCGGCGGGAGGAGGTCTCTCCGCCCCACCGCCAGCCTTCGGAGGAGGTCTGAGGACAGTGGGGAAGACGCGCTGCGCTTCCCCGCTGTCCTGGAGATTTCCCTATGGGCTTTCATCTTGCGAAGGAAGCCCATAGGGAAATTCGTCTTGCGAAGCGCATCGAAAAACGGAAAACCCTTTCGTCTAGCGGGTTTTTCGTCTTGCGAGGCATTCGTCTTGCGGGGCACCACTGTATGTCATGAAAAGTCTGATGTTGGGACTTTGTTGCACAAGACCAGCAATAAACGTCCGTTGCACAACTTCAGTTTGCTGGTATGTGCTTGAATCCCACCCGTAATAATAATAATACTTCATGCCATTGGAACAGAGCCCTACTGCGAATATTGTGCGTTGGTCACCGTGCACTGATCTACACACATAAAACAAATTCACGCACAGGCATCTTCCAAAAACCCAACCCAAAACCCATTAAAACCGTGTGTATGAAAGGCAATCTTACTCGGCTATGAGTGATCGCCAAAGAAGAAATAATAATAATAATAATAATAATAATAATAATAATAATAATAATAATTTATTACATTTGTATACAGCCTTCCATCCCTAGATCTCAGGGCAGTTCACAACATAAAATTGCAATATAAAAAATAGAAAATACATTATAAAAATAATGATGAAAACAAATACAATCTCTCTGGAAGCGCTGTCTCTATGATACTATTTGTGTAAAATATTGAGCTTTTACAGAAGGATTCAATGCTAAATACCGTATTTATGTGAATCTAATGCGCACCTCGATTTTAAAAACCTTGAAACCAACAAAGTACTTGCTGGCGCCATCAAATCTAATGCACACCCTCATTTTCACGATGTAATTTGGCCAAAAACGGTGCACATTACATTTAAGTAAATGCGGTAAATGTGCTTATGGTTGCTGTTCATAGAATCGTAGAGTTGGAAGGAAGCCCGGGGGTCATCTAGTCCGACCCCCAGCAATGCAGGAATCTCAGCTAAAGCATCCATGATAGATGACCATCCAACCTCTGCTTAAAAACCTCCAAGGAAGGAGAGTCCACCACCTTCTGAAGGAGTCCATTCCACTGTTGAACAGCTCTTACCATCAGAAAACTCTTCCTGGTGTTTATTCAGAATCTCCTTTCTTGTGACTTGAATCCATGAGAAAAGCTGAAGTTTGTGGTTGGCTATCCTGTCTCCTCTCAGTCTCCTCTTTTCCTGGCTAAATTCCATACCCAACTCCTTCAACCATTCTTCATAAGGCTTGGTTTCCAGACCCTTGATCATCTTGGTCGCCCTCCTCTGCACATGTTCCAGTTTGGCAATAGCCTTCTTAAAGAACTGGACACAGTATTCCAAGTTTGATCTGAGCACGACAGAATAGAGCGGTACTATTATTTCCCTAAATCAGGACACCATGCAGCCTAGAATGGCTTTTGCTTTTTTTGCTGCTGCATCACACTGTTGACTCGTGTTAAGCTTGTGGTCTATTAAGACCCCTACATTCTTTTCACATGTACTACTGGCAAGCCAGGTGTCCCCCATCTTATATTTGTGCAGCTGGTTCTTCCTGCCTAAGTGCAGAACCCTACATTTTTGTTACCTTATTGTTAGTCAATTTCTCCTCTGCCTCGTGGGCTGTGTTGCCAGAACTT